>NC_139347.1:58618928-58923928 GCF_055883805.1 Amblyomma maculatum | reverse complement strand
ACATAGAGCACTGAAAAAAAAAAATTATTTTTTTATTTTTTGTACCTGATCTACAGGTCCTCTTCAAGGAATGCGGACTTTTGCTGGCATCTGTTGTGATTACTCGATGCACGACTGAATGGGTGATTAGTGAAGGGAGTTCCACCAACTGCTGGCATGCGATTTGAACAAGCCGCACTCATATTTCGAAGAAATAATCTGCAGATGATTTATACTTTGAGAACAATAATTTGGAGTCTGCTACCCGTGAGGAAATTTTTGTTTTTTTTTTGCTCATAGGGCAAGCTGCACAGCAACACTGCGCATACGTTGCGGCCCTTCCGTCGTCTCAGCGCGGCGAGGGATACAAGGACGTGGTGTTAGGCGGACGACACCGCGGATGAGCGTGATATGCAGCTCGCCAAGAAACGAGGTTTAATCGGTGATAAATGCGTGTCCCATTTCAGCCGACTACTCAAACTGGGCGACCGAAAAGCAAAACTCGCGCAACACCGCTTTCGCACGGTATTAGAATTTCAGCCGAAATGGTCAGCTTTCTCTCTTCAGTACTTTTTTCTTGGCCTCGTGCGCAGCACCTTCCAGACCACGCCAAGTTACTAGAGAGATTTAGCATACCGTGATCCGCGATCCGCCACCGTGACACTCTACCGCTCGTGGGCAGGGCGTACAAGCTGATTGGTTCCGATGCGCCAGGTCAATGTGCTGCCATCAAGTATGTGGCGCCATCTATCGGCATGAAAGTGATCTGGGCATGCGCAATGGAACGCGCGGTGACGGTTCACGGTAGCGGATCGCGGATCACGGTGTGCTAAATCTCTCTACTTCTAGACCACGCCTAGGCACATTCATACGGATTGGGTTACAGCGGGGCTTTATACCCTTAAAGGCGGAGCCTAAATGTCTTCGTATTTTTTTTTCTAGTTTCTGTAAATTAGTCACTGAGTGATGGAACCAAACTTTGCTTCGTACTTTAAAACTGGTCTAACAAAAGTAATGACCGCGTAATGTTAGCCGACATCGGTGCGAGGATGACACAGCAAAATATTGTTCGCGCAATACCATCGAGATTAGGCCAGCAGTGTGTGTTACAACTGAGGTCAGAAGACAGTGTGATTTCCATGTACTTATGCAGGTGATTTGGTTCGGCTTTAGGGGTTTAACGTACTACAACTTTATTTGCGGAGTAGGAAAAAGTTTCCCCAAGCGGGAACTGCGTTTCCCATGGAGAGATGCAATGGTGTAAGCTACAGCGCTTCCACCTGTCGGTTTGGAAGCTACCGAACGTCGAGCTGATGTGAAGCGTTAATAACGACGACAACAACGACAACAAATTATGACAGCGGTAAAACAGTTGCAGCGCCTCGTCTTCGCTTTATTTGCGAGGAAAAGGCGAGCTGACCACTGGCTTTATTGGACAGGAAACTTCGATCGATGCGCTAGGGTGACAATGGTCAATGACCGGTTAAGCATCGTTCTGCCTATACAGCTTCTCCATCACCACCCGGAAGTGCAGCAGGGACTCTACTCCTTCATCAGAGGAGGAGTTGAACCTCGTCACCCGAAAGGTCTTCGAGGTAAGAGACTTCTGTTTGGGGCGGTTACCCAAGGCTACCGCGCTCCGAGCCGCTTGTACCTTTCTCAGTGGGCAATATTACCGAGCTGATTAGACCTGCCTTAAACATTACTGAACAAGGTGCGGAGCTAGGAACCCCGCAACGTATAAAAAGTCAGATGAATTTTTCACCCTGCTTTTTCGCAGTGCATATAAACACATCAGGTGCACAGAGGACCAAGGTCCCAGATGATGATTACATTTATCTCAAAGCGAAAAAAGAATGGAATAAATTGTCATTTGTAGCGATATGAATTTCATCCTTAGGTCTCATTTTTGAATTGGGGCACGTTTTTTTCCTAGTTGCCGCTTTTTCAGGGGCCTTTTCTTCCGTGGACGTTTTTTCCGTAGACGTTTTTACCGACATCCGGCCGGCATTGAGGGACGCTGTGCTGGAGGTCTCCGGAAATTTCGTGAGCATTGTGCCATTAGCATAATAGAACGGCAAATCATGAGGTCGCTTTTTCTTGCTATCGTCATGCAAACTGATTTATTCGTGTTTGTCGTCAATTTCCATTTCCAGCACCATTAGGTTGGCTTCTCCAATTATTTTAGCGAGAAATATGACTTCCGTAGCTGTTAATTGTTACCTTAAAGGGATGGTCATCGGCGAAGAGATTGATGTCAGTATTGCTGGTGATGTCATAAACGAAAATTAAAAATAACTTGGATCTTTGGGGAAAGACTAATGCGACGGGAACTCACCAGTCTACTGTGGCACGAAATGCTTTTGAAAGGTCCAATATTACATCGGCTTGGTTATCGGCGCTAGCTTCATAAACAACCGCTGTCAGCTGTGTGATGGTTGATTGTCCAAGGTGGATCCCTTGCTTATTTAGAGATGAGCACCAAGAAAGTTTGCGAAGTGCAATATGCTCGAGGATTTCGTAAGCTGTACTCGGTATAATCGTCAGGAAGTAGAGGGTAATTTAAAGCTCTGTTTTGCGTATTTCTATAATTTTTGCCTTCTTCTAGTAGTCGGGTAAATGTGAAGGAAGGGATTTACGAAATATCATGCATAGATGTTTGTTGCACTGCTTTGCGCATCGCTTCAAGGAATCGTTCGGGGAATCGTCTGCGGCGCATGGTTTTTCATTGTCAAATGTGCGTAACAGGTGAGGGCAAGAAGATGGCATAAGTACGATGTGAGATGCTCGACTGCCATCGATGAGATAAGCGTCATCTTCCGTGAAATTCGAGCGAAAATTGTATGGAACGCGTCAGCATTGTTACCTCTTTCGGTTGGTTTGGTTTGGTTTGTGGGGTTTAACGTCCCAAAGCGACTCAGGCTATGAGAGACGCCGTAGTGGAGGACTCCGGAAATTTCGACCACCTGGGGTTCTTTAACGTGCACTGACATCGCACAGCACACGGGCACCTTGCTTTTCGCCTCCACCGAAAAGCGGCCGCCAAGGCCGGGATTCGATCCCGCGTCCTTGGGAACAGTAGTCGAGCGCCGTAACCACTGCGCCACCCCGGCGGGGTTGTTACCTCTTTCAACTAGAGACAATATAAATGTCTCTTCGAATTTAAATGGGCACACGCCATGATTTGTTATAAAGTCACCAACCCTTACCATATGCTGCTTTGTGTGGATAGCATGCAGTTACCCATATATACTATTTTATATGTATGTGGTAAATTGCGTCTTAAGGGGACATAACTCGATGTATAGTAGAAAACCACAATATTAAAGTGAAGCCGGGCTGTGTTAGCATCGGTTGAAGGCGCATAGGCCATTTCAGCGAACGCTTCAAATTAGCGCACGTGGTAAGGAATATGCTGCCGTAATTTGCCTTTTAAAAGTTGAAGGCTATGTATACGTATCGTCATGGTTATATTGAGCAGAGGTGAGGAAACAAACATAACGCGTCTTTTCCTTATTTACACTAACGATCTAATTTCCCAAATTTCATCTATAACGATCCCCTATTCGCCGACGACTGCGTAATATTTGGAGAAATAAAACGTGATAACTACATGCTAACTCTTAAATCTGACCCCGATTTCATCTCAACATGGTGAAAATCGTGGCTAATGGACCTCAATGCTAACAAGTGAAAATTGATGCGCGTGTGTAGGAGTCAAGAATAATTTGCCTTCTTATCACATAATGGCATGATTTTAGACACAGTGTTCTCGTATAAATACGTCGGTGTTCACGTCACTAAGAACCTTACCTGGACTGTTCATATTACAACACAAATTGTTAACAACGCCAACAAAACGCTTGGATATCTTCGTCGTAACTCTCAGCACCTTCTCTGAAACTTTTACTCTACAATGCTGATATTAGAGAGATTTAGCATACCGTGATCCGCGATCCGCCACCGTGACACTCTACCGCTTGTGGGCAGGGCGTACAAGCTGATTGGTTCCGATGCGCCAGGTCAATGTGCTGCCATCAAATATGTGGCGCCATCTATCGGCATGAAAGTGATCTGGGCATGCGCAATGGAACGCGCGGTGACGGTTCACGGTAGCGGATCGCGGATCACGGTGTGCTAAATCTCTCTACTAACATGAATACGCAGCATCAATATGGGGATAGGCCAACTTAACACACTTACTGGAAATAGTTCAAAATATTTCTGTCCAGTTCATCCTTTCCAGTTATAACAGAACTGCGACCATATCCAGCATAAAAGGCAGCCTCGGTCTGCCATATCTTGCGTCTCGTAGTAGAAAACTTCTTCGCCTTTTACATAAAATTTTTAATCGTTCGCACCTGCGAGTATTTATTTCACCGCCATACTACGTGTCACCACGGATGGAACATGCGCACGAAGTTGTAGTACCTTTCTGCAGAACGAAAACCCACTTTCATTCATTTTTACTCCGTGAATACGACCAGTGGAATCACCTTCCCGCATCACGGGCACTTATCTATGACAACCATTTATTTCACGAATGAATTAGCTAAAATTGTATAACCAGCAACATTTTGCAAAACTAAGCTCGAATTGTAATGTTTTATTATATTTAACTACTCCCCTCTATAATGTCATATAACCCTGAGGGTATTTTAAATAAAATAATAAAAACGGAACGTTGTGATCAGAGGTGCATTTAATAATTTATTGCTATGTTTGGTGCACTAGGGCAGTATCACTGATTACTATAAGCTGGAGGATAGCATTGGGTGAATACTGCTTACGCGTCAATTATATAATCGTGCGGTGAAAATTAAAATTTTATCATGAGATCAAAAAGAACTCCCGATGATGGTGATAGTGCATGGTGTATAGTTCAGTCCACGTCTGGAAGGTTGAAAGCTTTAATTTCGGTGAGGGAAATGGTGGCTTTTTTGAGGACAAACAAAGATGGTAGAATAATAGCAGTGTATATGTGTGTGTGTGTGTGTGTGTGTGTGTGTGTGTGTGTGTGTGTGTGTGTGTGTGTGTGTGTGTGTGTGTGTGTGTGTGTGTGTGTGTGTGTGTGTGTGTGTGTGTGTGTGTGTGTGTGTGTGTGTGCGGCTAGCTTGTGGGGTTTAACGTCCCAAAGCGACTCAGGCTATGAGAGACGCCGTAGGGGAGGACTCCGGAAATTTCGACCACCTGGGGTTCTTTAACGTGCACTGACATCGCACAGCACACGGGCACCTTGCTTTTCGCCTCCACCAAAAAGCGGCCGCCAAGGCCGGGATTCGATCCCGCGTCCTTGGGAACAGTAGTCGAGCGCCGTAACCACTGCGTCACCCCGGCGGGGCTATGTATGTATGTATGTGTGTATGTATGTATGTATGTATGTATGTATGTATGTGTGTGTGTGTGTGTGTGTGTGTGTGTGTGTGTGTGTGTGTGTGTGTGTGTGTGTGTGTGTGTGTGTGTGTGTGTGTGTGTGTGTGTGTGTGTGTGTGTGTGTGTGTGTGTGTGTGTGTGTGTGTGTGTGTGTGTGTGTGTGTGTGTGTGTGTGTGTGTGTGTGTGTGTGTGTGTATGTATGTATGTATGTATGTATGTATGTATGTATGTATGTATGTATGTATGTATGTATGTATGTATGTATGTATGTAGAACTCTGTAAAAGAATCCTTCAGCGCCTTTAGTGGTATAATTCTGTGTCTATCGGTTGGAAGCCAAGTTCCATGACGGTGTGTATGCAATGTCCTTGACCAATGACCATGCTTTAAACGATTTTGTTTTGTATAATATGTTCCTTGTGTTCACATTTGTGAAGTTTAGTCTTTTGATCGCGCTCTTCTTTGTTTCGTTGGCGGGCTGCTTTTTTCTTCGTATTTTTCCAGAGGCTCATTCACGTTGGCTTCATTATCAACGTACCACCATCGTAGTATTTTGTGGCACCACAAATAGAAAGAAAGGTTTACACCTTCGCGAGTTCTCACTGAGACTTCAAATACTGTGGTTAAGTTTACTTTACAAAGTATACTATTGTAGCTAGCTACTTATGACACATTGTTGCAGTGGCCAACAAACGCATAATGTCGCCTGGTTCACCGGCATAAAATTAGATCTTTTACACATATCCCTCAAATGCATTTTACTACTCAGCTCTGCATCACTTAACTGAGGACTGTAGCCATCTTTGTGAGTTCTAGTGTAAATAATAGGGAATGACTAAGAATGTTGTAACACTGCATTTTAGTGTTTGCAGTCATCATTTCGCGCTGTGTATTATTCTCGATCGAAACCATAAACCATCATTGTTTATTCCTTTCCTTGTAATTTATTGAATATGCATGCAACGTACAGTTCCTCTATGTAACTATCGACCCGAGGCTTAAGGGCCTCATAAAATAAACAAAGAAACAATAAATAAACAAATGTCCACCCAGAAGCAGCAGCTAGAAGCGCGAAGCAGGCCGGCGAGAAAAATGGGGCACAGAAGCGCGGCGACTTCCCCGACTGAAAAAGAGACAACAGCCCCCGATGAAAGCAGATACCCGCTTGTTTGTCACGGAATATCGTAGCGGTCATCATGTGACCGATGATCGAGTGTCCACAGCGGCGCAGATGTTTTCTCGGTTTCGCCGGCAGCTTCTCAGCGGGGCTTCGGCGCTGACTCTCAGCCAAAGAAAGTGGAGGAAGGAAACAAATTCAAACAATATGAAAACGGGAGAAGGAGAGGGATAGGAACGTGATACCAAATCTCACCCCGGCATCTTCGCCTCGTGTTTTCTGAGAAAAATGAACTGCGAGGAAAAACAAACTGGCCCTCTTGGAGCGCCGACATGACACAACGCGCACGCTTCCATTTTGAACATAATACGAGAACGAGGGCGAAAATAACAAGCACAAGGCGGCGTGCAGAATGTGCACACGTGTAACATTACTTGCGGGCTATATTTACCTTTATGATGTCACGCATTCTTCTCCTACGGCCGCAATTGTCCCCTTCCGCGTTCTGCAAACGAACTGTGGACAGCGCACGCCGGGGGAAGAGAAATGATAGACTTCCTTCTACTGCTTGACACTGCCTATCAGAACATATTCAAAACTCGACCGCTACAAGTTTCGTTCGCTGCTCTTCATATGCTGGCTGTACTGCCCGAATTTATGATAAGCTGTGACTTCTGACTAATTTTACCAATTTTCAGCAGCGTATACTTATCGCAGTACCTGTGCGGCACGAGTGGAGCGAGCGGCGCTAACGTCGACCGTGAGCTAGGAGCAAGTGGGATCACGTGACCTTTCTTACCGCTGCTGGAGAAGACGCTCGATCGAATTTGTACGTATTGAAAGCTAAGAGTCGCGTTTATTGCTGTACTTTTGCTTGATAACGAGTGCCAGCCTTGCAGTTTTTGACCTTGCGTCGTCGCTAATGTTGCGGAAGTTTAAGCTGTTGCCACGGTCCGTTACTGCTCTGTATACCAGAATACCGGACGTACGCGACGGAACCTGGTGCAAGCTCCCATTGCTACCGGAAAAATTGGCTCGCAGAATCTTGGCTAATCAAGCTGCGAATGGAGAAAGAAGTAAGAGTGGCAATTCTCAGATGTGTTCAGCAAACATTTCAGCGAGAAGATTTTGTTTATAGAGTTGATGCTAAACAGTTCAGCGAGCGCAGGCGCGCGTGTTTTTGCTTGCGTTTATGACTTGTGAAGATAACGAAGAACAATTGCGGGGAGGATCGAAATTTTATTCCTTTTTTTTTTTTCATTGCTTTCTATTACATCGCCTCAAAATTTCAAATTATTTCAGCTACACTAGCTCCTAATTATTAGGTTATCTATATCATACAGTCAAATCGACATTATCAAAAATATTATGTCAACTACAACGAATTCTGGCCAATCCCCCACTGTGGGTATGTGCCATTACAACGAGGGAGAAGAAGAAGAGGAAGAAGGATGGAAACGATGGTGGCTTCTTCACAGAGCTGTACACCCCCAGAGCAACGGAGTTTCGTCCAAAAGCTGGGAGGCCTCAAATTTTTTCTGAATGCAGGCATCGCCACGGAAGTTTCACTGAAACGAACGTTGGGCCGCCACGCGAATAAAATTATGTTAATTCCAAAAAAAGACGCAGGTCGAATTCCACAACTATTTCTGAACACAAGCTAGTCGTTATGCTCTGAAATACACATAGCAGGCTATTCATGAAGCATTCATGCGGGATAGAATAAAATAGAATCTCCGCATCGACTCTAACTGCTAAACAGTCGCCGATTCTCCTTTCTTAGATGCGCAACCGCGCACTCCGAGTGCGGTACAAGAACGGGATCTTCAAGATGCAAGGTAGAAAGATGCTTCCGCAAATAATCAGAGACAAAATTTTGCCATGCACCCTTTTCTGAAATAATCGTTCTGTAAATGATTGTCATGGCTTGTGTGTGTTCATAGAAAAGAAAATGCAGAAAAAAAGACAGCTGCAATAGTACTGTAGGAATTCTAGATGACAGAGTACGCGAGTGAACGAGAGATAGAACATTACATGTCCTGACAATACTGAGCTGAGGCACGCCTACTGTGCATCAGGGGAAAACAAATATCAGACCTAGCCCCGAGTGGCAGTGGCTGCAGCCAGTCAGCAAGAATTCGCTGCGTGGAACGCACTTATACGCGATGTACATTATATTCAGCTCAGTACTGTTGTTGTGCCCCGCCGGGGTGGTGCAGTGGTAAGCCGCCCGACTACTGTGCCGGAGTTCCCGGGTTCGAACCCGACCTCGGCGGCTGCGTTTCGATGGAGGCGAAACGAAGAGGCCTCCGTGTGCTGTGCGATGTCAGCGCACGTTAAAGATCCCCAGGTGGTCGAAATTTCCGGAGTCCTCCACTACGGCGTCTCTCATAGCCTCAGTCGCTTTGGGACGTTAAACCCCACAAACCAAATCAAACCAGTAATGTTGTTGTGGCTGTAGGAAGAAGAAAAGAAAATGCACGGGCCTGCTACTGGCTCTGTAGCTGAGCCACCTCCGCTGCCTCGTGCGGACCGAAAAGAGAAAGTAGAGAAGAAAGAAAAGGAAGAGGGAAAGAAAGACGCGCGCCGCAACTGCCGTCGTCCACCACCTAAGCGGTGGCGGGGGCAATGACGGCCTACAACAGGTAAAAGAATTACGAGGGACTTCAGCGACTAAAGTATTGAAAGGCGCAAGCCTGAGAAGCCTCATCTTGTCTAGCGTGCCTGCCATCTGCAATCCCACACTTAAACCTGCGCCAAGGAACGCCACGCGACAGCCGCCGCAAAAGCGGCACACACTTTGTCCACGACAGTATGAGCCTTAAAATTAGAGGGTCTCTGAAAGCGTACCCTTCCTATCCTATAATTTGCCTCCCATCGTTAGCCTCTTGTCGGCATTCGTTACAGTGCTACATATAAATATAATTGGTTTACGGGAAAGGAAAGCGCAGTATCTATCACACTTTCTCCAGCAAGTGTGAGTTTGGACAGTACAACATCGCTCATGTCGGGTGGCGTTCCTTGGCGCGCTTTCAAGTGTGGCATTGCAGATGGCAGGGACGCATCCCGCCTCGGCCAATCAGAACGTCGCAAAAGCGGGACACACTTTGTCCACGACAGCATGAGCCATTAAAGGCTATCGCCTTAAAAATTTGGCGGCAGGCTATCCCCCGCCGCAAGCGGCGGTGACCTACTTGTCCCAGCCCCATCAGGGCCAGGAGCAGCCACCCTCCACCGCCTGCTCAGTAATGTACAGGGGCAGTTCGAAGTTTTCAGGTCACAGGTTCTGCTCCTGGTCGGCATATTCTGGCACTTGAGGTCTCTTAAAATCTATCAATTATCTCAGAGGTTAGAATAATGCTTGTTCTACCCTCCACAGATATTTTGAGATTTGGGGGCGTCGTAACTGCCTGACTATACTGCTCAGAAGTAGACCCTGCGGCCTGGGAACTTTTGGCTACCCCTCTGCATGCAATATATATTCGCCTTGTTCTACAATTCGCCTGCACAGATCGCGGAGATATATGTTTCGTATCTTTAAAGATATATGTTTGTAAAATGGTTAAAAAAAAGTCACGGCCCTCTCATTCTCTCTTCCACAATGTGTTCAGTAACAAAAGTGGTATAAAAAAAGAAATATGAATACATAGACCCACCTACATTTTACCTCACACTGACTCCCATTAAAGTCGCGTGAGTACAAGTACCGAAAAAACATTCAAATGCAGTTATATTTTAGTCCACGAACACTACTTGGTTACAAAAGTCTTCCTCCACAGTGCCCCTGCTCTATCCTTCTCATGTGCGTGTGAAGGCCTCCTGTAAGAATTATTGCTGTAATTGATGCATGTACTATATTTACAAGTCAAATTGGCGCCATTTTTGTTTCAAAATTTTCGTCTAAAAAGTGCTGCAGTTAAAAAAATACTCTGCGTTTATTTTCGTACACTTTGATTCGTTTTGTTTTTCTTTTTTTTTTCTCATTACCTTCTTTTACATGTAGGTATCTAATTTTGTTGCTGTTTACGCTACATCATCTGCTTAATGTAGTCTATACTATGCGAATTTCCGGTTCGTTTAAGAACTCCTTTTTCAAATATTTCGAAAAAATAGGAAGGATGAAAACTGGACGGCAGGTTGTTTCTTCAGAGATACTCCAGCATTCTTTACTACCGTCAGTAAAGAAGCAGGTGAGACTGAAGTATTAAATGTATGCGCTAAGCATGTGGTTATATTATCTGCCACAGATTTAATAGACATAATCAAGAAGACTATCATAATTCAGGCTACGTGTTGCATTAAGACTGAGTATTATAGAAGGACTTCGATAGCGTTGGCCTAAAAGCGACGAGCTCACAGATTCCAGATGGCCAATAATTACTTCCTGGCGCAGAACTTCCAGAAAGCTTAATGCCTTTAAAGAAGCCGCTGAATTTTTTTCAGAAGGAAAGGGGCCGGATATGAGTTAGCAATTTATATTAGGCTCTCTTATTTCGTGTTTTTATCTTCTTTTTTTTAAGGAAACTTGTTTAGCAATTTCCCGAAATCTTAGAAATTTTTGTATTGTTCTCTGAAAGCAAGTCAGCTTGATAAGCAGTTTTAGAATTTTCCGTCTCTTGGCTAGGTTATTTGGGTATGTTTTAAAGACAGCAAGGTCACCAGTGTTGTGCGTAGATGTAAAAACGTTTGAAAAGTTTGCTTTGGCTTTTCATCACCTTCACGTGTATGAGTGTGGTCCATGGTTTTTGAAAAGTATTGATCAGAATTTGGTCTTATTCACAAAGATGTTATAAAATTCATCGGCCGAGCTGCGATCGAAAACCAGCACATAGCCTGCTGTAAGCACGGATTTTCTACCGGTTCAAAGGGTCTTGCTAGTTGTAGACTGAAAGGGGAGCGAGCGCTTGAACGATCACATTCGTTATATGCGATAAATTGGAAATTTATGTAAAACAACACAGTGATCACTAACATCTTATACATTAGTACCAGCACGCTTTAAGTAATAGGCGATGTTAACTGTTAAACGGTCAAGGATACTTGATTGCGGTTTGTTAAGGCTCGCAGGCATGGTAATTGCACTAACAAAAAAGTTGATATGATAATTTTCTTAGGATTCGCAAGTATATAGTGCGATATGCTTCTGTAACGTGAACATTAAAATTTCCGCAGCCAATACAAGATAGTTATTCTCTGCAGTTATACACTATGAAGATAGTATAGAAAAAGTGTCAAAGAAGATTAAAAAAACTGCTGAGGTTCACCTTCTTGATGCAAGATTTACGGGCGTAAAACCATTGGCCGCAACCGCAGTCGCTGCTGCTGCTTCGGTCCTGGTTCGCTTTCGCGCTTGGTAAGCTTCTGGGTGACGGGCTTGTTTGGCTTCTTGTTTTGCGACGATCTCTGCTCGGCAGCCTGTCTGGTACGACTGCGGTTTGTCTTTAGCGAGGTGGCACATGTGTATGGCGTATTAACTTCAAGGTTAAATGGATGGGCGGCGCAGATGGTACTTCATGAAGATGACGATGTTCAATGCCCATCGCGATAGTGTGTTGCAGCTTTACATGAGGCGTTATCGGCTGCAGCGATAGCATAGTACTCTCGTGCCTGGGCACGACGATGAAGACGGCCATGTTTGCTGCACAGCGCGATATGAAGACGGCGATGTTTGCGGCGCAGCGCGAGATGACGCAGCATGCTTGATTCCGTTCTCTCAACTGTAGGGTCTAGTAACTGGGCACCTGGCGACTAATAGCGGAAATACTGCAAAGCGATTAACAGCGCAGTTAAAGCTCGCCCTTCCCTTCACTACCTATCTCAGCCCTGAAACATCTGTTCGAATCGTTTTAGTGTATTTTTTATAATTTTTTTGGTTCACAACATTAAAATAAATTACTAACATCTTTACTGGGGTGTGTTCCCCGTTAGGTTGCATTGTGTGACGTTTTTGATTCTTAGTAACCGCAAAACCGTTCGTGAGCAATGCCAGGAAAGGAACGTATGACAACGGTTACACTACGCAGTTACCTTCACTGTAATCATTTCTTGCCTTCAGTGAGCTTTTGTTGCCTTTAGGTTGCGTTCAGAGACACCTCTTAGCAACAATTGCCGTTTAACTCGCTGAGAGACAACTAGTAAGGAGAAAGAAGTTGCGGGACCCTACAGTTGAGGAACCGGAATTACGCAAACAGTATGCGGCGAGCTATAGTATACGTGGCGCGATCTGTGGAACACGCCAAGTGCTAGGCCCAGAAATAACGCGAAACTAAAATGAACGCAGTAGAGCTAACGCTCTGTATATTGTCGACAATTTCACATGGTGCATGACGGTAAGTAGACGACTGCGGCAATATTAGGGCCATTTTTACACCTACACCACCTACACTAGTGTAGCAAATCTCCTATACCTCCAATGTTTTTTTGCTACACTAGTGTAGCTGGTGTAGGTTAAAAAAATGGCCCTATTATCGTTTGTTTTGGTGGCAAGCGCTTCGTAGGTGCTGGTTATCGGCGATAATTCATGCGACAAATCAGTTTTAAGATTAATTTGACATGCAACACTTTCTTTTGTGATTGACGGTTTATAAAGAGTAAGTCAAGAAGTACTAGAAAATCGGTCGCACTTATATCCTACACCACCAATCAGCGGTATTCTCTTTTAGAGATAGAGATATATTGATTGCATCCGTTAGAAATATTTTAATAAAGTTTTACAAACGGACAAAAATAAAGCACGCTAGGGTCGAAGACAATTGCTTAATTAAAAAGTTTTCTAGGTGTAGCATGGTATAATGAATTCCATTGCCCATCACAAGCGTTGGACGCTTATTTGTGAGAAAGAGAGAAGAAAAAAAAAACACTTAGGACACTGGTGTGTCAGAACATATATTCGAGCAGATTCGGCAGCCACAAAAGAGGGAGCAGTCCAGATGGTTAAGTCTAACACTGTCAGTAACTAACGTATAATACACGTATCCGCACAAAACGTTTGTGCCGCTCCATTCATTGCGAAGGAGAGTACAGCGCTTTCTCGCGTCAAAACAAGAAGGCCCGGAGGCGCTCAAACGCAAGGGCGCTTGCGCCCATAGATGTGTAACTAAGTAAGGAGCATCACTAGCTAGCTCAGCTAGCAAGATGCCTTTTCTATCACACTCCCCCTCCCCTCCCCCTGCGGCAGCTCAATGCTTAAAGCTCTAGACTACTGAATCCAAGGACACTGGACGGAATCCCGACTGAGGCGGCCGCTTTTCGATGGAGGCAAAAAGTAAAAGCGCCCGTGTGCAATACGATTCCCTCACCATAATCCCCCGGACTATAGTCACTGCATGTCGAAGGCCTCTCCCATACTCCTCCGACTCACCCGGTCCTGTACTATAGCTGCACCCACTTGACCATTGACCCAACTAACTTCCGCCGCCCCCTGCTACACTTTCCTTCCCTTGGAACCAATTTACTATCCTAAGCGGCCATCGGTTATCCTCACTAAGTCCTACACGCTCTGCCCATGCCAATTTCTTCTCGATTTCCATTAGAATACGTCATTAGCTCGAGCCATTTCTCTAACCCGCTCTGAACACTTCTAATCTCTTAAAGTTAATTACATCTACAATCTTCCGCCTCATAGATCTCTACGTCGTCCTCAACTTAAGTGGAATTTGTTTCATTATCCTCCACGTTTCAGCCTCATGCATAGTTGAGTGCTGGTACGATGTCAGTGCCCGCCAGGAGGTTAAAATTCCCGGCGCCCTCCACTACGGCGCCTCTCGTGCCTTAAGTATCTGTGGAGAGTTAAACCCCATGAGCGAACACTTCTGTCACACTTCGTCTACGCTGTACGTTTCCGCTTCCGGAAAGCAGTGCTCGCGAATTTCGAGAAAGTACGTGATCGCGTCGAAAGAACCAGCGCAGCTTCGAAGTTCGTTTCGGCCCACACTCATTGAAAGCGTTATCGAGGCGCACATAGCGTATACAGCTTCGGGTCTCTAGTGAGAAGTTGATGCGCTGACCTAGAAACCACTATAGCAGGGTGGGAGGAAGCCCCGCAGTTCTTGCGGTCCCGCGTCCATGTACGTGGAAGTGATGAGCCGGGGAGAAATGTTCATACCATTCAACGAACTGTGTCTTAGCACAGTTCGCAAAATTTCGAGACGACTTCCGCTCAACAACAGCTTGTACGAATAGAGCAAAAAAAAAAAAAAGTTGTTAATTGCTCAAGCATACACACGGTGCTTCAAGGAAGACCGATGAAAATTCCTGAGCGCAGCGATGAAGAGATAGAAAGGTGATTACTCTTCAAGGACACGTTAGTGGTGGATCACGTTGTGATCGGTACTATGTATATGCACATACTAATTAACCGAAATCAACTGATTGACATTTTAACCAACTGCCTTTGAAAATAAGTAACCGGCTTAATTGCCCTCAAAGATATGCTGCCCATCCAGCTGACGATTGTAACCAGCGTAGTTTGCACCTTCGTGTAATGCTGCCCGATAACCAAATGAGAAGAAAAAAGGTTAAGAGGAGAAGGGGGTGGTGAGGGGGGAGGGGGTACTTTAGTGAAGGTCAAGTCAGGCTCTGTCGCTAAGGGAAAGTATGCCAGTTATTCGTTATGCAGTTTTCGAAAGGGAATCTCGAAGCGGGCTGGGGCATTCCTTACCATTAAACGTACGTACTACTTTGAGTAATGATTATCAATTCACATTTATAACATGCATTCTAATGCCCAAAATTACAAGATAATGCATAAACTTTAACTAATTCACTTTGCTGCTGAGATGCACACAGGAGTTTCGTAAATTTGAACATTCAATTTATTTCCACTCTCCTTCGATCTAAATTATCAGAGTTCTCGAGATTATCAACATATTTCTAACTTGTATGGAGACTTGTTACGGTGCACGTCATGAGCTGAAAAAGAGGTTGATATTCTTAACTGCGTTTTGACGTGCCTTCAGCCATACCTCTACAATCATTTATGTAAGCCCGAACAGGATGATTATTTTAGTTGCAGTTAAACCTGTTCAGTACAAGAGCGATTTTAGTCCCAGCTAATTATGAATTTGATAATGCAACGCTGCATTGCTGTCAAGGTTCCTGTCTAGGCCCTTGGCACCTATACCGCGCTATGTGCACGTACAACGCAGGTGGCGGTTCAGCATTTAATAATTAACAATTCAGAGCAGCAATATAAGGATACCATCTCTTCTAAACTAAAAAGTTGGAACACGCAGTCAGCACATGCCATTATACGCAGACGTAATCTTGAACAATATAGTGACAAGACAGGCTTTTTGAATTAGTTGTTTGAATTACTGCACATGTAATTGCTACCCTGTAAAAGCAAAGCGCGACTACTTAAATGGTTGCGTAAAAAACAGTGGTTCATTTTGAAAGCAAATGGACAGGCTTAACACAGCTATTTTAATTCTCGAAGAACGCGATAGTTTATACCACCTTGAGTTCTTTACCACATTGCACACTACACGGACACCCTGCGTTTCACCTACATCAAAATGCAACTTTCATGGCTGCTGTGACCAAAATCAGACCCGGGCTTTCTGGTTTAGTAGTCGGATACCCTAATATTCGCCAGAAGTTTGTTCATATTAACAGTTGTGCACCACAGTGCGTCTGAAAGCACAAGAAACCTCACTGTCACTTCTGAAGAAAATCTTTGCCGGTTTGTTCTAAACTACGAAAAAATAAAAAACAAGTTCAGTCAAAGTATATAGGTTGTACAATGCTTCTATATTATATGCTAATTCTTACTGAAGCATAAGGCATGAAGTTTTGACGTTATAATTAGTGTCGTTTTTAAGTATTACACACGCGTTATCGTTTTCAAGCTTCGTTTTCCATTCTTACGTCAAAAAACAAGCAGCCCGTTTCATGAAGGGACGCGCACGCACGCACGCACGCACGCACGCACGAACGCACACACACACACACACACACACACACACACACACACACACACACACACACACACACACACACACACACACACACACACACACACACACACACACACACACACACACACACACACACACACACACACACACACACACACACACACGCGCGCGCGCGCTCACACAAAAAAAAACTGAAAAGGGCTTCTTGCAAGCCCCACTTCGCTTGCAAAGTGCGCTTAGGGAAACGACATATATGTTTTGATTATCATAACACCGTAGACATAGAAACTCGTAGACATAGAAACTGGAGATACTGTGGAGTGTTTCCCTGGACGTAACCGCCTCAGTGGTGCCCTTTTTAACAGTGAGCGTGATGCTTGTTACCATATGAGTACCGTTATATATATATATAAATATATATATATATATATATATATATATATATATATATATATATATATATATATATATATATATATATATATATATTAAATGAATCCAAGAGGCGCAAACTCGTTCCGAACCCCAATATTTGCGACGGCATGAACACATTAATTACACGTTAATTAGAGAGGTTTAAAAATGCTCTTTTCATACACTCGCTGTTCACCGCGAACAAAGAACAACTATTAACACATTTGCACCCCCACCTTTTCTTTTCATTTCGTTTACTCCACATAGCACCAAGCAGCGTTCTTACCAATCCGATATGAAAAACTGAAACTTTCCTTTTGACGTCACACGTTCGTTTTCAGGCTTATTATACAAGGCATGCATATTAAGCACGTAACTTAGCAAATCCCCCCCCCCCCTTTTTTTTTTGTCCCCTGTATACTCCCCAGCCCTTCAAAATCTTCTTCAGAAAAGGGACAGCTGGAGAAGCTAAGCGAAAAGGACCTTTCATGCGCGCGTCCTTGAGTTTGCTGAGGTGAAAACAGGGGCGCATAAAATAAACACCACATTAAAAAAATACACACCAAATGAAAAAATAAAAGATAAAGCTACCCACCCCCCTTTCAGAAAACTGCCCCTACCTTTGGCATTCTATATCTTCGCCATTAAGCAGGATGCGCGTGTCGCGCTCGATAACGGCCAAATTCGCGAGAACAAAAAAAAAAAAAAAAAAAAAGCGAGAGAGAGAGAGAGAGAGAGAGAGAGAGAGAGAGAGAGAGAGAGAGAGAGAGAGAGAGAGAGAGAGAGAGAGAGAGAGAGAGAGAGAGCTCGCAAGTAGCACGGAAACTTAGAATCTAGTCTGCGTTATAGACAGTGATAAAAAAAAAAAAGAAAGCCGCGCATATATAATTACTCCCGCACTTTTAGAGTCTCCGCAACGCTCTGAAAGCTGAGAATACGTTCACTTGCGCTTCCTCGTCTGCTTGTTGTGGCACCGGGCGAAGTCCATCAGTCCATCAAGAAAATAAATTATTTAATAAAAGGTAAGCATTGCTTCCACCGAAATTTGAGCGCTAGCTGAGTGGTCTCTGTAGGAGTAAAAGTGCGCTCGCCCCTAAGGAGGACGACCTTATAGCACTGAGCTCGTCGCGGAAAATTCTAATTTAGGCTCACTGCGGTTTCTGTTCGTGTGATTGCTCCGTGATACAAATTTCAATGGTGAGCTCAGCGCTCTTCCTGCTGATTTCTTCAATCATTTCACATTGTCCTTAGTTGACATTCTTCATCCCATTCTTTCATTTTCTGTTTGAAGTCAGCTCTCTCTTTTCTTCCAGTGTAGGGTAGACAAACATCTGTACCTTATGTAGCGAAAGCTACACAGGCTAGTAGAAGCGCGTTTCGCTAATCAGGGCAGAGGCAGATGTCAGCGCACGTTAAAGATCCCCAGGTGGTCGAAATTACTCCGTAGCCCTCCACTACGGCTCCTCTTTTTCTCTTTCCACTTTCATTCCCACCTTCCTCCCTTCCCTTACGGCGCGGTTCGGGTGTCCACAGAGCAAGTGTGACAGTTACTGCGCCTTTCCCTTCCTGTGAACCAATTTAACTTAACTTACTGCTCATGCGCCGTTACCATGGCAACCAGTTGGGTCGGGGCCTGATGATCGGGGAAACTTTATTTCCAGCGGATACACACGAGCGACCCGAATGGCCACCCCCGCTTAAACGACGGCAGTTATCCTAGGTCAGCTTAACAAAACTTGATGTTGGGCTAGATGGTGCATTGTAACTTGACTGAAGATAAAGCGCACGGGAAGACACACACAAGAGAAGAAGACACAGGACACAGATGAGCTTTATCTGTGTCCCCGGGTCGGGGCTGAGCAGTAGAGCCTCCCAGTGATCAGAGCCGCGTATGAAGTGGCTCGCAGGTATGGTCTGTGGGAAGTTCCAGATCCTATGATTTAGATCGGCTTTTGGCATTTATCTGAATAGATACTTCGGAGTGTAGGCAAAATAATTGGGGATTTCGATAGGTAATAATTTGAAGTTTACGCCATTCTTTGACTTGGCGTTTGGAAAGCGTCTTGTCTGCAGAGGAAATCTGAGTTTGGCAAGTCTGTGATGCTGCAGGATTTCTCTATAAGAAAACAACTTGTCCTTGCCGAAATTTATGGCGGGTGGGCTGCACCTCGATGATTGGTGACTCCGTGAATATCGAGTTCGATGGCCGGTGGTGGTTGCGCAATAAATCTGGTTTTGCGGAATATGATAAATTCAGACTTAGCCGGAGAGTACCGCAACAACCTGGGGTCTACATAATTCACTACAATATCAATGGCACGTTGGAGTCTGTCCTCAATTTGGGCATCACTGCCCTCTGCGGTCCACAAGGTAATGTCATCCGCATAGAGGCTCTGATGGAGCTGCGGGACCTACGCTAATTGGTGTGGAAGTTTGAGCATTGCGATATTAAAGAGAAAGGGCGAAAGGACCGATCCCTGAGGGGTGCCCTTGTTTCCGAGGGGGAAGTCATCCGAGTGCAGATCTCGTACCCGGAAAGAGGCCTTTCTACCCGAGTGAAAATCCCGGATATAGTTGTAGGTGCGGGCTCCGACCCCAAAAAAGGTTTTTTAAGATCGCATCATGTCTGACATTATCAAAAGCCTTCTCTAGGTCTAGTCGGAGAATTATTCTGGTGTCCCAAGTTCCCGCCTCAATAATTCTGTTATTTAGCTAAGGCATTATGTCCTGTGTAGAAAGTTTTAGCCGGAGTCCAATCATGGTGTGGGGGTACAGCTTTTGCTCCTCCATAAATCTGTTGAGGCGGGTCTGAACAACATGCTCCATGAGCTTACCTACACAAGAGGTGAGCGAAATTGGCCTAAGGTTTTCAAGGCTGAGGGGTTTGCCTGGTTTTGGAAAGAGAAATGATATCTGCCGTTTTCCCTGTGTGTGGTATTGAGCCCTCCAAACAGCATTTCTGCATGTACTTAGGGAGTGTAGAGTATCTTCATCCAGGTTACGGAGTATCTTGTTGTTTACCCTATCTGGGCCGGAGATGGATTCATAGTTTAGCCTGGCAATTTCTGCCCTTACTTCAGTCAGAGTAATGGGGGTGTCGAGCTGCATGTTTTCCGGACCGGCATAATCTGGGAAGGCTTCGCTAGGAACATTGCCAATATATCTGCCTTTCAGTTCAAGAAAAAGGTCCTCTGATGCATCTGCATCTGCATGGCTTTTGTACGTTCTGCGTCTGAGTGGTTCTGATACCTGTATAGTCAAGTATAGATAGCGGAGCAAATTTTAAGTTTTAGAGACTCCGATATTACAATCCATGTAGCTGCAATGTCGTCCCAGTTTTGCTGTGCAAGTTTAGCTGCATGATCATCAATCTCCTTGTTTAGTCTGGCTATTCTTCTGCGCAGATTGCGGCTGTCGTTTGGGTCGTTTCTCCAGTCCTTTCTTAACCTCCCATAGATGAAGAATGCGGCTGCACAGTAATTTCGACCACCTGGGCGATGCGTTCGCTCCTCGGATGTGCACCATGGAACAAGGAGAGCGGCCGTGCTCACTACGGCAGAAGTACAGGCTGCGAGAAATTCAGTCTTCTGATCCTAACGTTCATACTACACAGTGAGGGAGCGCCACTGACCTTGTGACTATCAAGTCTAACTGTATAGCGAAAATTGAGATGGCAGCCACCCACTTTACCGAACACCGGGTCATCTTCACAAGCATAAGCCAAATGTTGAATAAACATGTGCCTTACACACAGCAAACTGTGTTTCAGGGTCACAGCACATATACACAAGCAAACCCAGGCCTAACCGCAGCTTTCGCTATGTATATTCTGGCCTAGCTGAAGTAAGCCACCAGCGTTTATTTATTCCGGTTAACATCCTCGCCTTTTTATCCCTATGATGTCGCAATACGCAACTCGCCCACTGACGAGCCAAGAGACTCCTCTATGGCCCGTTTATAGAGAAATGTTTACTAGAATTACAAGGACATAGATGTGGAGATTGTCTGCAGAGAGCCTTGAACAAATGTCTACATTTAATCAAGATTCTATAGCCTGCTCATAAACAGTTCTCTAAGAGTGGGCACGCCAAAATCGATGCATCGCCAACAGGCAATCTTAAAGTCCTGCTGATGCACATTGACTGGAGATATTTCGTAAGTATGCAATTCCGGAAAACGTTACGTGCCTGGCAACACTGCACCTCTCCAGGTTCACGGTGACGTTTTCCATTGGTGCTGTGTTTCGATATCGAGGCCTTACTCGGTGATTTCACCTCTGCTTACTGGGTCTGAAGAACAGCACTAATAACCACTCCGAAATACTGCGCCCTGTTCAGCTCTATGCGCGGAGAGCCTGAGAGAGAGAGAGAGAGAAGAGAGAGAGAGAGAGAGAGAGAGAGAGAGAGAGAGAGAGAGAGAGAGAGAGAGAGAGGTGCTACGGCAGATCACTAAAATAAACAGCCCTTTTAAAGACGCCAAAGTGGTGGGAGGCTGCAGAGCACATGCACGACCGGCTTTTCTGAAAGCTGCAAATCCCTGTGAGCAGTATTTGTTCACATCTATGGGCAAGTCGCTTTGACGCCTTGACCGAACCGACTCCGCCGATCGATTAGCATTCACTGTGGACTTCTATCAACGCTTGATTGGTGAAACTGTGCATGGGTGAGACGCTGCACGTCGGCTCATTAGAATAGCATAGAACGATGGCATGATAAACGCGCAAAACGGCTGCATCACGGCAAAATTACTTTTAAGAGAGAAATAAACTACATTATTAATTGCTTCCCTAAATATCGTGAATGTAATACAATCACATTATCGATGCTGCTACCTAAACGTAATTACATTACATTAAATTTAGTTCCGGAAAGTAACGTACTTACCTTAAAGTAACTTTTTGGTTAAAAAAAAAAGAACTAAGGAAACAGAGCAAATCAAACATGAACCTCTCTCCGAACGGCCGACGCAAAATTTTTTGCATTCCGCAAATCCTTTCCCAGACAACCCTTCCCTCCGTTTTCTTCACGCACCTTTATAAGATAGTCCTGATAACTGCAAATAAACAACGAAAACAGAAGCACGGTTGAATACTCGTCGCTTTCATAGCGCTCAAGGCACAAACGGCGAGCCCAGCATATACTGCCCGGAGCTGTCTCTGCATCGTTTGAAGCCTCCGAAGCTGGCTATCTATTGCTTCGGTGATCCCTGAAACGACCTCGCCAATTTGCGCTCGGTGATGTTCGTGCCACGGGCACTTTATCCGCTATCCCTCCTCACCTCGCGGCGGCGACCTAGTGTAATTAGCCACCACTGCGCCCTTAGCCGACGCAATCTAGGGAGTGCCACTGCGCGCTCAGTAGTCCTGACTAGTTTTTAATCCCATTCTGCGCCATCTGCACCTTCGGGGGCGCCTTATATCTTGCTGCGTGAGGAATGGTCCCGGCTGCATATATATAGGATGCGTACAGCAAGTGACCCGACGACACAGATAAGCAGTCTCAGAAGCACAGTTCTACTCTATTCGGTCACTTGCAAATCCTCTACGCTGACCCAGGCATTCCGAGCATTGTTCCTGCTTTCGGGATGCTCTACCTTGCGTACATAGTTACAAAGGGCAGTGATGTATCCAACCTTTGGTGTATCTTAGTAAAATTATATAAAATCCTTCAAGACACTGGTACAGGCAATTTCGAAAGGAAATATTTGTATTTGATACAAAATTATTATACCTTGAAGTAATGTATTGCGTTACTAAATTACTAGATCAGAACACTAATTCATTGTATTACAAATTACCAGGAAAACTAATTGAATCAGAGTGTTCCAGTCACTGCATTTTTTGACCGGCTTTGCTTGCTGTAAATGTACACTTTTTCCGTAAGCCGCGCTTTCACGCCTAGCATTCCGAAACCAAATTTTAACGTCTTCTATGTGAGTGTGCGCCAAAAATGCAAAGATGAAAGGTGGAATCGCCAATGAATGCCTTAAATACTCTGGCGAGTCCCACCCACAGCTATCATAAAAGAAAGAAATATTATGGGGCATGTAGGGTATAAAGGGGCACGTAGGGTACAGGACCACTTGGAGCTTTTAGACCGCGCACTGATGTCGCACAACACAAGCGCTTTTTTGGCAGGAAATTCTTTATGCGCCCATTTACATTGTTATCCATTTTCATCCGCGACACCCATGTTTTGATGAAGACAAAGGTCACGTTAAGTCAGGTAAAAATTTATTGGCGAAGCAAAAGGTGGGAAAAAGGAAGAGTGGTCAGCAGGTGCGTCTGAGACCACGAAGAGTCCTGGCGACACGGGTCCATACCACGGCTCTGGTTTAGATGTACGGGTCGCCGCTGGCCTTTCCTTCATTCCCCCTGTCAAGTGAGGGATCAGGCATGAGTTCAGAATAAGATGTAGACGAGCCTAACAATGCTAAACTATATGATTTAATGTGGCTGTTTCAGTGCAGAAACATCACCGCAGGTTGGTTTAGGTTTTGAGTTAAGGGATCTGGAAATTATGTATGGCTTATAAAATGTATTGGTTTAAAGTTTCTTCCGCGTCACCTGTTGCTCTCTGGATAGCGAGCTGTGCGGTGGGGGTATATTTTCCCGACCCTGCAGTATGTGGTGTAAGCGCGGTATGAAGTAAGATGCTCTCCGAAGGGCTCCAGGTGCAAGGCGACGTCCACAGCCAGGCCAGCTTCTACTCGAGCGTATACGAGTACGTATGGGCTGCTTCGTTGCCCGGGTTCCCTGCGTGTTGTACCCACATCAGACCGATTTTTCTTAGTTGTTCACTAGGGTCAGGGTTGAGCAGTATTCATGTAACTGGAGACTTGTGATGTGTTTGGTGTCGCTCACAATGGTGGCGAGTCGGGTATAGACTACGGCCGTTGCTAGAGAGGCTTTTTCCGTGACAAGGGAGTTGCAGGTTGTAATGGTCTCAGACATGCGCATTGCCGGTCTAAGGGCAGCTCCCTGTGCCCTCAGTTTTGTTTGTCAGTTTGTCCGCACAGGTTAACAGGTGCAAACACGTAGTCTTATGCGTTTCTCTGCTACTATTCTTACCACCTCTGCGAGCATCGTGTATAGGAATATGGGCGAACGCCCCCTATGCGGCTAGCGCTACATGGAAATAATGAAGGGGCACCTCACCAGTGCAGGCCTAATCTCACTCGGTCAAAAGGAGGGCAAGAACGGCATTTGTAATAAGGGAGTGATTACTCATTGACATCCCCCCAAGCGCAGCCATACAGCTGCAAACGAAATCTCTACAGCTTTCCACAGAAACTGTGCGCCCTACCAGAAACTGATCTCCAAGATCTCGCCCAACCGTCTGATCTCCCGACCGTCCTTGTCAGCTCAGTTGGTAGTGCGACTACACCGGAAAGGCCGCGGTGGTCCCAGGTCGTAACACCGAACCACTGCAGGACGAATTTTTCTTTGGCTACGAAGTTTCTGCGGAAGCTGTATAACTTTCCTTTGTAGCCGTATGACTGCGCTTGGGTGGATGTATATCAGTAATTACTCCCTTATTATAAATCTACTCCACCTTGGAGGGTTGTCCTAAGCATTAGACTAAAAATGGCATTTAAAAGCGCAGATTGATAGCCTCGAATAACACATGGTGAACAACGGGAGTTCCTTTAACCAGAGTGCTGCAATATACCTATACCTACAGGAACAACCTAATATATTGCTTACAGTTAGAGTAATCAAGGATAAGAACGTATAGCATGCAAGTTTTTATGCATTTCGACCCCCCCCCCCCCCCCCCCCCCCCCCCCAATAACCGTAAGGAGTATGCTACTGCACAGGAACCCCAGCTCATGCAGCCTTCACTCAGAAAGGGACGGTGTCACAACATCTTAGCATATGATACCTCGTCAACGCGAAAACGTGCGCGCAAGAAAAATAAAAATAAAAGAAAGCCTCGTCACAGGAAAGCCGCCTGTGGGAGTGTAGTGCACGCTTCATTATGCGCGTGTCGCAAGCTGTACGGCAGCCGAACCGGGTGTGAAAATGGCACCCCGCGCAACCGCGCGCTCTCGATGCACCCGTCTTCGTCTTTTGTTTTCTTTTCTTTTTTTCCCCCGCATCACTTCAACCACCCTTCACGCGATGGTGGTGGTGGTAAGAACATTTATTTACACAAGGATGTTTGGATCGGCCCGTAAGGGGCCGGTCCTTACAAACACTAGGTGGAGGTCCCTAGTTGGGGACCCCAGTGGCGGTTGCCGCCGCTCGGGCGCGTTCGACTAAGGCTTGTTGGGCCTGTAAGTCGTGGCAGCCGTGCGTTGCGAATGAGTGCTCGTGGCTCAAGGGATTGCAATCTCGTGAGATATGTGAGGCTTGTTTCGCGGAACGAAAGATTCGCCTAAACAGGTGCGGGCATGCATGCGCGGCTGATTACATAGAGCCTGGGTTTGCGCAATACGCTCACATTTTCGCGCAGATCACATACGAATGCATACCTCCTTTCGTATGATAGCGTTTGTTTGTGTTTGATTCTCCGTCTGTAGTCCTGTCTTGGCAAAGTGTGAGTGAAATGGACGGCTTCATTTGCGTTGACTTCACGTCGTAAAGTCCCGTGGCCAGCGCGGGACGTACGTGGAGCGCTCGCTCAAATAACGTCGTCGATGGAGCTGGTCACCTGACTACCAGTTCCAGCAGGTTGGTCACATGACCAGCTGCGTTAGTGGCATTATAACTCCGATGAACAAAGCGGGAATGATGTAATGAGCTATAAGCGCTTCGTCGATAGACGGTAACAGCTGACGTCCTCCTTAACTCCTGTGATAATTTGTGCGACCCGCACCCAGTGTGAAGCCATAAACCTGAGTGAGCGTGAAGGTAAAAGCTCGGGTCGGCGGCTGCATCCCGACAAAAACTTTGGAAGCTCCAAAGTAGCATCAAATATCCGAATGGTTTGGTTTGGTTTGGTTTTGGGGTTCAACGTCCCAAAGCGACTCGGCCTATGGAGACGCCCGGAATGGTTTGATAAAAATATGTGAGCTGTAGTCACGGTACATGTTGTGCCAAACGCTAAAACGTTACATGTCATATCGGAAACATTAGTAAAGCACTGAAAATAAACATCTATAATGATGACCATTCAATGTTGTTTCTAGAGTTTTAGTACAGGTATGCAGGCTTATATGTGCGCCGAACGTTGTTATTGCGACTGAAGGAAGAAGGCAAAGAAAATGTAGCTGAGCCACCTCCACTGCCTCGTGCGGACAGAAGAGAAAATAGAGAAGGAAAAAAAGAGGGAGAGAAAGACGCGTCGCAACTGCCGCCGTCCCCCACCGAAACGGCAGCGGGTGCAATGACGGCCTACAACAGATAAAAATATGGTGGCAGGCTAACCCCGCCGCAAGCAGCAGTGACCTACCAGTCCCAGCCCCGTAGGGCCAGGAGCAGCCACTTCCGCGCCAAACGCAAGCATCCCGAGGTAAGTTATGTTGACCTAAAGCTACAGTGGCTAGAATACTAAAGCTCTCATAAACGATAGCTTAAGACAAGCGGCGCCATCTGACTGTTAAAATAGGAACCACCGTTGTAAAAACCCGACTCTTTTCCTCTCTAGGCCGCAGATCATCATTGTCAATAAAGGTTTATGAATGAATGAACGACGGTCTTCTTTAGGCATAGAAGCGGAAGAATAATCATTTGAATGAGAAAATGCGGCAGATTTATCGCTCATACGTTTCTGGTATAGACAAGATGAGCCAAAGTGAAAGTTCGATATGCCCCACTTACGGGCAGTGAATGTACTGATGAGAAACGCAGAAGCAACGACGAATTCAAGCGAACTCGGACCCTGCTTCGAACGTTCGTTTGGCGCATGTGCACAACTAAGCAAACTTTTTTTTTTCTGTCACTTTGCACATGACTGCTTACGCTGTATTAAGCCTGTCTATTGACAAACCTGAATATGTCTTACTGGTGGTGGGTCGAATAGTTCGCTATATCGATAATTCGATTTATAAAAATGGCGAAACAACCTAGAAGCAAAAACACATTGCAGATTACACTCATATACTCGCGGGCATCTCATTTTTGCTATCCCGGCCGCCGCGGCAGCTTTTAGGTGCAGGCGAAAAGCGAGCCGCCCGTATGATATGCGATGTCATTGAACGCTAAAGAACCCCAGGTGGTCGAAATTTCGGGGGCAGAGGGGGCGCTGCAGTGAAACGTCGCTCGTGCTAGTGCAGAACCCTGCGCACATCTATGACCTCATCAGTTCTTCGCAGCATAAGCTGATACCTTTTTGGCCAGTCACTGGAGTGTCCTTGTACGCCCCGCCGTCTGCTCGCGGCGTATGCTGATATAGTGTATAAATTGACTACGTACCGAACATGAAAGAACGTTACAAAGCTTTAGCATAGCATTTTGTGCGCCGTTACCTCATTTGTCACATCCGCAAGTAAAAGTTTAGTTCAGCGTATTCAAACGAAGACGTAGTGAAAACTCTAGCCTAGTGGCGCCCTCTTGTTTTTAGGAGTGAGACTGTGTTGTCGACAAACTGACAATATTTAGACCTCGAGCGGCATAACCATATGATATAAAAAAATAAAGAACATTTATCGTTAGTGGACGTTACCGTAGGTGAGATGAAGCCAAGCACAAGCACGTCGCCGTCTGTGACCAGTGAACGTACATACAAACGTGGTAACAACAATGACTTCGTTCCAAAGTGAGCCGTCCGAAGTGAGACGGCTCATACTGTCGGCCACATCCGTTTAGGCGGAAATTTTCAAAATTTAATCAACAGAGTCTGGTCAATCTAATTGATGACGTTATCGACGTAACTCGTGTAACGATATCACAACATTAACTGCTCATTAATTAGTAATTAATTAATAATCATATCTACACCGAGAATCGAACCTCCATACCTCGGATTCCCAGCCGAGCGGTTTAGCCAACTGCGCCACGCCCGCAATTTTTTTTTTTTTTACCTATAGCCTATAAGGATGTGGAATACAATAAAACAAACACATGCAAAACAATACTATGCAATGCAATATACAGTATGATATAACACAATAAAGTACAGTACAATATAATACAATTCCTGTATAATACATCGCAATAAATACACGCCATGTTTTTTCACATATACTCAAAGCGATGAGTGCCGAATTCTATGGCACTCCTAACTGGCAGTGTGTAATGTAACTTTTTTATTTGCCTCGGGTTTTCAAACAGAACGGAAGTTTCTTCGCTGCAGTCTCTGTCGATCAGGACTTCATGGATTTCCGTAACGCTCTTCACAAAATATTCGTGTACAGATCGGTCCCAGGGACCCGAAAAGCCATTATACTGCACCACACTGCGTGCAAACCTAGGAAGAAAATTGTGCCTTGTGGTATTCCTGCGTCCATCGCAGGTAAGTATACCTAATTCCGTAGAGTGTGAGCAGGATATCTTTCTTCAGTGTGCGTTGCAGCACATCCCAGAAGAACACGGCATTATTACAATGAATAAAGACGTGTTCTACGTTCTCCTCTTTTTTGCAGAGGAAACACTGCGTGCCCCAAGGTACAGCCTTTATCAAAAGTTTACAGCCCAGGAGGTCTACTTCTGAGCGATACTATGTGGCTCGTAATGCATTCCCAGGTTTCGTCCTATTATCTCCAATGGCTTGGACTTCCACGATTATTACAGAAGTACCATATTATACGGCTCAAAAGCAAACCCTCTGGGCTGTAAACTTTTGATAAAGGCTGTTTCGTTCAGCCAGGTTCTTACTGTAAGGGTACCTGTATGGAGATGAAAAAAAAAAAAAAAGTTTTCAGTGCAGGCGTGACCCACATCCTTTTCACTCGCTTTAACTCGTTTCTCTCGGATGCGACAGTGAAAGATGAGCGATACAAGGGGACGGAAAAAACTGTGTCATGTAAAGCCTTCCTCAGGTCTTTTCTCTTGACTGACGACAGATACTCTCTCGAGAAACACGTGACTAGGAAGCAATAAGACGCAACCACCTCGCGGAGGTAACGTGATGTTCCGTAACGTCCACATTTGATAGATGCCACAACAAAGTCCAGAATGCATTGGACAAGATATACTGGACAAAACACTGGAGGAAAGGGTGTCTTTGGTCGCGGAGAAACATGAACCGTAGCACCACTTGACGCAGAAACAGGTGAGACAGGGCGAGGCCCTCTTCACCGACATGTCGAAAGAGATTCGTCCGTGACGTCCTCTCCCAACTGGAGCCCCATATGAATGTCGCGAATACACGGTGGAATTTATGTATATTCGCTCGTGTACAGTACAGGACCTGCAAAGTATGCATCACTTTGGCAGCCAGAAAGACATCGCATATTGCATAGAGAGCTAACCATCGGGTGGTTAGCTCTCTCATTTCATCCGCCTTGCTGGCCCAAACCGGCCCGCTTTCACGATAGTTGCCGAGTGGCACACCAAGGTATGTGCTTGGCGCTGTGGACCAGTGTACATTCTCGAAATCAGCTGGTCTGGTGTTCCACGAGTCATGCCACAAACCAACACTTTTGTTCAAGTTTAACAAACTTCCACTCTGAGCACAAAATTTCTCGGTTATTTTTAGGACAGCACTCACACTTCCGCTATCACACACAAAAAAAGGCACCATCGTCTGCGTAGGCAAGCACACGCACCTTACAATCGTGGAACCTAAAACCCCGTATTGCATCACTGAGCAGAATTTTCAGACACAGGGGTTCAAGGAATAGCGCGAACAGCAATGGAGAGAAAGGGTAGCCTTGACGTACAGAGAGTACACCTATGCGCAGCGATAGCTCACCGTTTGTAACTGAACCGACACCAACATGAGCCAGTAAGAGAAAGAGGGTGTCGTGTGGCACCCTTTCGAACGCCTTAGCAAGATCAATCTGCAGCATGGCCATTTGGAATTGTCACAGAGTTCTGGTATGCTCCTTGCCACATGGATGTTTGAGCAGATCGTCCTGTTCTTAATGCTACATGTCTGGTGGGGACCAATTAGCCCTTTGATAACAGACTGAAGCCTCCTCGCCAAGACCTTCATGAGGACCTTGTAGTCGAAATTTGTTAGCGTTATTGGCCCATAGCCATTCACAGAGCGGAGTATACTTCCTCGTTGCTTTTAGCAATCAAAACCGTGTGAGCGCGCGTGAAAGAAGATGGTAATGATACGCGCTCTGATGATTTCATGAATACCTCATGCAAGACTGCAGCGATGTTACATTTAAACTCCTTATAAAAGGCAGCACTTAGTCCATCAGGACCCGGCGATTTTCCAGGGTTCAATTCGTCAATAACTTTTCAACCTCACCGACTGTTATATCTCTCTCAAGAGCTGTCGTAACCTCGAGCTCCAGCTTTGGCATGACGGACCAAAAATCTTCCCGAATCCCGGATTTATCCGTGCCCAAACAGTTGCGTATAGTGATTTTCAAAAGTGCTTTTGATACCTGACTGATAGTGTGATGCTACCCCGTTATATTCTATTTTCAAGATCTTTTTGCCTCAAGGGTAAGCTTTCTCGTCCGATAAGGTCCGTTTATTAGACACCTCACCGGCCAACAGCTTCTCTCCACGTGTTCGAATCATTGCACCCCTGTATTTATCATCATCAAGCTTTTCCAGTTTTAGTTTGATATTGTTACAGACGAGGAAGGAGGAAGAAACGGGCAGTGGCGCGGGCAGGAGCGCTCGCGCTAGGCCCGCCAACATTTCATTAAACGTCATCTCATTGTCATCGAACATCATCTCTCCGTTCTCTTTCTCCTGTGTTCACCGGCTTCCCGCCACGTAACAATATCTTTGATTTCTTGAACAAACCCCCACAGGAATTGCTGTCTCTAGTTTAACTAGTACTTGCAGTCCCTCCCTGAGGCTTTTTTCCGTCTGCCGTGCTATGAACTTGAGTTCGCAACCTCTTTCTACTGCTTTCATTTTAACTTCTTGTTTAAAGGTTTTCCACCTTTCAGTTATAGTCCTTTTGTCGCGGAATAACAGAGCTTGTATTTCTTTCATTGTTTCCGTTATAAATTCGTCATCTAATTAAATCTTCGAATTGAATTTCCACACGTCTTAAAAAGCTAATTCTAGTGCGTTTTCTTAGAAAAAGAAAAAACACATTCGTTGCTGATACTCAGTATGGATTCTTAAATTTCGATCGACGTAACTCGCTCTCTTGGACTAGAAGGAATACATAATAAGATATATGGAAATTCAAAGGTTTGTACTAGGTATATTTACAGATCTCACCGACGCATTTGACTATTTGAACCGAAATATACTTTTTTTGGAAAATTAGCATCTCATGGTGTTCGTGGTAAATCACTTGATCTTATTAAATCGCATCGTTCAGAACGTTTTCAGTATGTTGATGTGAACGGTTTTTCTTCGTATAAAGCACAGGTACGCCTTGGGATTCCCAAGCGTAGCATTATGGGACCTTTCTTATTCAACATATATTTGAATGACACTGTTACCATCGATAATAGGGCTAATTTTGCAATCTACGCCGACGATACAAGTATTTTTTTGTACTGCTGATACCTGCAAAGAACAGTTTTCTTTAGTTAATTCGTTGTTGTCTAATCTGTGCATGTGCTAGCTGATAACAACAGTTTGTTAGTTAATCACTCTAAACCAAGAGCGATTACCTTTCGTTCTAAGGGAAAGCACGTTACACCGGGTCCGACATCCACCCTAAACAACAACAACATAGAAATTGCCACCGTATTTAAAACTTTGGGAGTTGTATTTTCAGAAAATATGTCTTGGGACAAACCCGTGGATTATGTACAATCAAAAGTTGCGTCAGTGATAGGCGTTCTTTATAAACCCGGAGGTTTTATCTCTCCACAAAAAAAAAAAAAAGAAAAAAAAAAGAAAACATAATGCTGCTGTACAATTCCTTTTTCTTATCCCACCTAAGCTACTGCGTTATTTTATGAGGAACGACTACAAATAACAATATACAAAAGCTTGCCAGACTACAACGTAAAATTACTAGTCATAACGCACTCGCCATATGATTGCAGCTGATGAACTTTTTCTAAAACTGGCATTAATACGAATAGAAGATATGTACAACCTTAATTTATGCGCAGCACTGATAAAAAACGCAAAGCCAACAATAATATTCTAGCGAGCTTAGCAGAACGTTTCATTAAATAAGCCCGTAGTCGTGACACGCGAAATCCGGGACACTGGAATATGCATCCCTATCGCATAAAGTTCGCTATGCAGAAGTTGGGTACTACCGCCTTTGTGGTACCCAGGAAGTTGCAGCTATCCTCGTTTTAAAACCATAAATACGCCGATTATCAAGCGACCACTGCTGAAAAATACATTCATTAGGGCTTGTTCCCAATTTACTTCATTCAAAATCGATACTAGTCGTGGTGCTCAAAAAGAAATTCGCATGGACTGAAATGAGCCCTGTATAGACCATCGTTGTTCCATACCAGATTCCGACTCTATGCACTTTGCTTATCCCGGAAACAAGGTGAAATCGGGTAAAAAGCACTGAATACGAGGTCGGCGTGCACATACAATGGCGTGAATGTGTACTTCAAGATACGGTGAATAGGATTGAGCCGTAAAGTATTTCTCGGTATCACTCTTGCTCTCGGTACACGTGTCTCTGCCGCCTATGTGTCCGATTAGAGCCGCCTCAGTGCAAGTAGCAGCTAAAGCCTCGTCGCAGCTAGAGTTACTAGTAGCAAATGTCGCTAGTAGTCGAAAGCTTTGCATACCAAACCAGCCACACCGGCGTCGGGTGGTTTGTACCGCATTAAAATTTACGCTCACAGAATGCTTGTGCGGCGACAACACAACAGAGCCTACATTGACAGCTTTCTCGACAACATTGCACACCTGCACATTTACGTTATAGCAGCCTCTGCCAGTGCCGAGATATCGCCGACTAGCCGGTATCTGGCCGATATAGTGTTTAGAAAATAATCTAAGCACTATACAGCCGGACCACCTTTCGAGCAGCCATTTTCGCGCGGGAACCGGATAAGGCTTCTGCTGTAATTGTTTTCGGTCAGCCGCTTGCAGACCCCCCCCCCCCCCCCCTCCTACCTTGCATCCATTACAGTCCCGCTACCTGTAAAACCCGTTTAATTGAAGCCCTTTTCCCTGCACAGTTGTATACAACAAATAGCGAACATCCACCTCTGTACACAGTGTGGAACAGTTCGGGCAGGTGGTTGGTACTGGCTCCTTAAGAGCCTCATCGGCACATATGACCAACGGGATAAGGACCATCCCAGCCCATATCCTTCTAAGGAGTACCTCCTCCAATCTCTAAGGAGTACCTCCTCCAATCTCGTTATGAGGGAAAGGAAGTGCACGGGAAAATTAGGGCACGTGTACCTTTCTTTAAAGGGGATGCTAGGATGGGGAAAGCGGAGCCGGCATCGAAAGGCAGTCTGGTGGTGAACGGACGGATGGAGTGTCCCCTTTGAAACGGGGTGATGATAGTCATCACCATGCTTAACCTTTCTTTTTTATAATTTTTAACTTAGATAATCCGTCAATTTTAACGACTTTCCTTTTAGTCCCGGGTTATCTTTAAATACCCGTGTTTCATTTCGATTTAGCTTCCATGCGTCCCCTCCCTGCTATTTATCCACCCATTTTTCAAAACGTCTCTTGCTTACTTCTACCGCCGATTCGTTCACGCTTCCTTTGCTACTTCCAATTTCTAAACCCCAAGACCTCGGCTAGAGTGACTATGTCCGCATCGACATCTGGATGGATACTGCCACACACCCAGTATAAGATCTTGGGGTAACAGCGCGGAACGTGGACGGCAGCACAAGATTAGAGGACGACACAACGAGCGCTGCGTTGTGTCGTCCTCTAATCTTGTGCTCCCGTCCACGTTCCGCGCTGTTACCCCAAGATGCATAACCAACATGCCCAAGCTGCTATTCTAACCAGTATAAGATGTTCAAGTCATTTCTGGGCATCTACAGCACGTAGCACAAGTTTCATCTTCTTGATTAAACTTCCTTCTGTAGTTTCGGGTTCTAAGACATCCTGATCCAGCTTCAAAAAGAAGGCCGCTGCCTCTTGAGTTGGCATACGTTTCCTTCTTAATCAGAGTTTTCCATTTTCTATATGTCTAGGGCAGGCTTCTATTTCACTGACTTATTCCAGTTTTTAGCCTCTGTGTTCTTTAGTTGTCTCTTAATCTTCTTTATTTCTTCGTCCTGCCTTCTTACATACTGGTTTATTTTCTGGTCCTTTTCCGCCACTGTGAATCAATGCCCTTCCTAGACATACATGTCTTTAAATACTTAAGCTGCCCACCTATTGTCGTCCGACTTCCTGAGGCGTTATTCAAACAAATAGCGCAGATATTGTCGAAACGAATAAGAGCGCATTTAAAGCACGCCGCTCCAGTCGCTTCTGTGGCGCAATGGATTAACACTGCTTACCTCAGCACTCAAAACATCTGTTCGAATCCTATGAGTGCATTTCTTTTCTTGTTTTTCTTTACAATTCACAACATTCAAATAAATTACATCTTTCCTCGGGAGTGCTCTCCTATATGTTCCATTATGTGATGTGTTTTATTCTTAATAGCCGCAAAACCAGCCGTGAGCAGAGCCAGGAAGTGATGGTATGGCAACGGTTACACTATGCGATTAGTTTCACTGTATTATTTCCGGCCTTCAGTGAGTGTGTGTTACCTTTAGGTTACGTTCGGAGACACCTCTCAGCAACAATCGCCGTTTAACTCGCTGACACACAACCAGCGAGGAGAACGAAGTTGCGGAACCCTACCGTTGATAGAACGGAATTACGCACACTATCGCGCTGTGCAGTGCATATCGCAGCATTCATCTAGTTCAAACTGCAAAACCCTCTCGCGCTGTGCACTGAACATCGTCGTCTCAAACTTCCATCTGTGCCGCACCTTCATTTAACCTAGATAAATACGCCATACACATACGCCACCTCGTTAAATACAACAGACTGCCGTGACCATCGAACAACGAGCGTCTAGACAAGTCCGTTGCCCAGAAACTTACAAAGCGCGGAGGAGAGCCAAGATCGAAGCGGGAGCAGCGACTGCGGCTGCAGACGATGGCTAACGCTCCTGAAACTAGGTTCAAGGATAGTTGAACCTCTAAATTTTTTTTTTCTTCGAGCTGTTCCCGAAGGAGACATGAGTCACCTTAATGAAATCCTAGAATGGAGTAGTAATACTTGGCATTTAAAAAAATGAAAGAAAGTAGGCTTATTGACGCGTCTTCTGCTCTCTCTTTTTCCTTGAGGTTTGATCACACGTTAAGACCTTTTCAGAAAGAGATCGAAAGGAGCTGCCGTTCTGAACGCTGGGCTGTGTTCGCAGCACCGGATATGTCCAAGACTACGGCTCCTCATATGTATTCAACCGCTCTAAAAAGCCAGTTGCTCGATCCGAAGGTAGGAAAAGGTTATGCGGTTAAATCTCCTTACTGCTTCGCATTTCGCAGAACCTCTCTATCGCTGTCAAGTTTCCCACTGTAGGAAAGCTCCCTACAAACTACATAATATTTTTCTCTTCCCAAGGTGGCTTAATTGGGGGAAAGTTTTTACAGCGCAGGGAAGGGTGGGAAAAGGCGTGCGTGCGTGCGTGCGTGTGTGTGTGGGTGCGTGCGTGCGTGCGTGCGTGCGTGCGTGCGTGTGTGTGTGTGTGTGTGTGTGTGTGTGTGTGTGTGTGTGTGTGTGTGTGTGTGTGTGTGTGTGTGTGTGTGTGTGTGTGTGTGTGTGTGTGTGTGTGTGTGTGTGTGTGTGTGTGTGTGTGTGTGTGTGTGTGTGTGTGTGTGTGTGTGTGTGTGTGTGTGTGTGTGTGTGTGTGTGTGTGTGTGTGTGTGTGTGTGTGTGTGTGTGTGTGTGTGTGTGTGTGTGTGTGTGTGTGTGTGTGTGTGTGTGTGTGTGTGTGTGTGTGTGTGTGTGTGTGTGTGTGTGTGTGTGTGTGTGTGTGTGTGTGTGTGTGTGTGTGTGTGTGTGTGTGTGTGTGTGTGTGTGTGTGTGTGTGTGTGTGTGTGTGTGTGTGTGTGTGTGTGTGTGTGTGTGTGTGTGTGTGTGTGTGTGTGTGTGTGTGTGTGTGTGTGTGTGTGTGTGTGTGTGTGTGTGTGTGTGTGTGTGTGTGTGTGTGTGTGTGTGTGTGTGTGTGTGTGTGTGTGTGTGTGTGTGTGTGTGTGTGTGTGTGTGTGTGTGTGTGTGTGTGTGTGTGTGTGTGTGTGTGTGTGTGTGTGTGTGTGTGTGTGTGTGTGTGTGTGTGTGTGTGTGTGTGTGTGTGTGTGTGTGTGTGTGTGTGTGTGTGTGTGTGTGTGTGTGTGTGTGTGTGTGTGTGTGTGTGTGTGTGTGTGTGTGTGTGTGTGTGTGTGTGTGTGTGTGTGTGTGTGTGTGTGTGTGTGTGTGTGTGTGTGTGTGTGTGTGTGTGTGTGTGTGTGTGTGTGTGTGTGTGTGTGTGTGTGTGTGTGTGTGTGTGTGTGTGTGTGTGTGTGTGTGTGTGTGTGTGTGTGTGTGTGTGTGTGTGTGTGTGTGTGTGTGTGTGTGTGTGTGTGTGTGTGTGTGTGTGTGTGTGTGTGTGTGTGTGTGTGTGTGTGTGTGTGTGTGTGTGTGTGTGTGTGTGTGTGTGTGTGTGTGTGTGTGTGTGTGTGTGTGTGTGTGTGTGAAGGTACACATGTGTTAAAACGTGGAGGACGGGCTCTGAAGCTTGCAGCATGCATATATTAAAATGCACGCTGCGGCACAAGCGGAGCCGCACGACCAACCGGTGTTTAGCAGCGCGTCGCGTCGGCAGTCCCGCGGTGGTGGACACCATGCATAAGAGCGTTCTAAGCTCGTATATCCTCGACGGTGGCACACAGCGTGCGCATCAGACCGTCGAGCGACGGTTTTCACACCTCCCTGTCCTCAGCCATGGTCGGCTGCAGCATCGACTTTTCCAGTCTAGTGATTAGCGAGCCGATGTTGGCGGCGTCGGATAAGCCATATCACTTGGAGTGCAGGCGCAATCCGAGAATGATGCGTCTGTGCAGTACAAGCCGGCCTTGCTCAGTCGGGCGCTCAAAGTGTGACCGCGAGGCAGACTCATTTAAATGTGCTTCGGGCTACATCGCAAATTTCAAAGAGGTGTTCAAGGAAGCTTCTCAATGTCCTGCGAGTGTTATGTCGCTCTGTGGACATTTACACAATAGCGAGAATTGGTTGGTTTGGTTGGTTTCTGGGGTTTAACGTCCCAAGGCGACTCAGGCTATGAGAGACGCCGTAGTGTGTTGTGTTGTGGCTGTAGGAAGAAGGAAAAGAAAATGCACGGGCCTGCTACTGGCTCTGTAGCTGAGCCACCTCCGCTGCCTCGTGCAGACAGAAGAGATTAATTGATTTATAGGAAAAATAGAGAAGAAAGAAAGGAAAAGGGAGATAAAGACGCGCGCCTCGACAACAGCCGTCGTCCGCCACCGAAACGGTGACGGGTGCAATGACGGCCTACAACAGATAATTCTGTGGCAGGCTAGCCCCCGCGCAAGCGGCGGTGACCTACCTGTCCCAGCCCCATCAGGGGAGTACTCCGGAAACTTCAACAACCGGTTCTTTAACGTGCACTGACATCACACAGCACACGGGCACCTTGCTTTTCGCCTCCATCGAAAAGCGGCCGCCGAGAATTAACTCTGGCTGCAGCAGGGAATGGTTTGTTATCCATGGCAGAGACTATGTGAAAGGCTGACTAAGCCTGTGACGAGGAGCCTCAATTAAAACATCCCCCGCATACCGTCGCTAACTTTTTAGAGCGCAGCTCTTTGGCGTCAGTTCCTGGGTTTCGCGTCGGCGTCGGCCTCGTAACCAGCTCCGCCCCCCTTTCATCCCCCCAGCGCTAGCAGCGACCGACTGATACCGCTGGATGCCGCTGACGCAGCTAGAGAGTCAAGATAACGTGACTGCATAGAACACCGTCGCCGCCATGCAGAAAGAGGAGGGGAGGGTCCCACCCCCCCCCCCCCCCCCCCCCCTGTTCCTGTGTGGCGGATAGGGTGCTCTTCAGTTGCCGACGCGCCGGTTATTTCACGTAGGCTCCGGCACGTCGACGAATACGTGACTACCTTCCCACGGCTAGACCTGGTTCTTGGCGCTGCGGAAGCGAGGGTATCATATTGTTTGCGTCGGCATCGGCGGCGTTGTCCCTGAAACCAACTCCGCAGCTGGGGTTGATTCCGGCCTCGGCGGCTGCGTTTCGATGGAGGCGAAACGAAGTGGCGTCCGTGTGCTGTGCGATGCCAGCGCACGTTAAAGATCCCCAGGTGGTCGAAATTACTCCGTAGCTCTCCACTACGGCCCCCCTTTCTCTCTATCCACTTTCACTCCCACCTTCATCCCTTCCCTTACGGCGCGGTTCAGGTGTCCACAGAGCAAGTGTGACAGATACTGCGCCTTTCCCTTCCTATGAACCAACCAACCAACCAACCAACCAGCTGGGGTTGACTCACTATCGGCGTCAGCAGCATCAGTCAGTCGCTGCTATCTCTTCCCTCCTCCTTTTATCGCGTTGTCCGCTTGCTGCGCGCGCTTCTGCCCCCATCGTTTGCCGCTGGGTGTACACGCCGCCCCCCTCCCCCCTCTTCCTGCGAGTCTCCGGTTGTCAAAGCGCCGGCTCGAACTTAATTCCTTTCTTCGCTCCTCCTCCAATGCAGCCCCTGTGCGGTGGCAATCAGAGAGCCAGGTCGGTGGCGGCGGATCTGTATATGTGCACCGCCCGAGCCGAAATTGCCGCTGCCGTTCGCCACTGCGAAATTATCTGCCAGTTCTTTCTGAGCCATGAGCGAGACGAATGTTGACATAAAGACAAACAGGAATTTCTTAACACTTATGCGGGAGAACATCCCGTTCCTCTCGCTCGTAACGCGTCCCACGGCTGTGACAACCTCGCGAGGCACTTGTATAGATCTCGTCTTTGAGAATCAAGCATTGGTGTACCAAGTCGAACATATATCAGTCTATTTCTCCGACCACAAAGCTTCCTTCATGACTGTCAAGAACTGTTAGTGGAGTCTTTGTTAAAGAAATACGTGTGAAAAATAAAAAAAAAATTCTGTGATAGCGCATACATGTGTTGCTCGATTTCTTTGCCTCAATCTATCGAAAAGGTGAAACAGCTTTTTTGCTGCGCTCAAATTTCGCATTAGGAAGTAACGTAATCGTCGGTAATTTTTTTTTAACTGGTTCACAGGAAGGAAAATGCGCAGTATTTGTCACACTTGCTCTGTGGACACCCGAAACGCGCCGTAAGGGAAGGGATGAATGTGGGAGTGAAAGTGGATAGAGAGAAAGGGGAGCCGTAGTGGAGGGTTACGGAGCAATTTCGACCACCTGGGAATCTTTAACGTGCGCTGACATCGCACAGCACACGGACGCCACTTCGTTTCGTCACCATCGAAACGCAGCCGCCGTGGTCGGGTTCGAGCCCCGGAAATCTCGCATCTGCTCACAGTATCCGAGTCTCTGTAAGAGCGCTCTTCGCAAGTTCCTCAAGGTAGCTCCAATCCCGAGAAACATGGACCCTAACCTCCACCAAGGTAGAAGAGAAGCAAGGGCCGATTTTATTCAAAAAACATACGCTCCTCAAGACACGACCGTGTATGCAGACGTGTCCACGAGAGGAGGACACAACAAAGTTGCACTGGCCACGGTGGTCGATTCGTCTCTACGTGAAGTGACCAGCGCCTCTATCCGACACTGCACAGTAGCAGAGGCCGAGGAAGTAGCCGTTGCTCTAGCGATGGCGGAGGGCTATAGGCAACCTGCAATGGAGTTTGCTGAGACATGTGGCGCCACCTGGCGGCCGACGGGAGCTAATACTGAGGCGGCGCAGAAGCAGACGCCGTATATGTTGCTGCCGCTGTGTTCCTTCTGCGTTCGCTTTTTGTTATGCCAGTGAGTGTGATATACTCATTTAGTGACTTCGGTGGTCTCGTGCGATGCTTCCACTACTACGGATGTGAACAAGGATAAAAATAAGCGCAGGGGCGGCGAGAAAGACTGCCACAATCACGAAGGAAACCTAAGCGTACCGCTTGATGGGAGAACCTGGGGAGAATGATGAGAGAAGGAGATATTGGCTGCGAGAGAGTAATGTAACTGAAATTCGTTTTGTTATGGGGCCATTGGCGTACAGACGCCAAGAAGCTAAAATAAGACGATTGCCCATGAGCGGATGAAACGGTATAAACTTCTGACTCGGGGAGTCGCACGCTGGTTGGGGCACACTACTCAGTGCGCGCTCCGAGCTGCAAAATTTGGAGTGTACTGGTATATGCTGTGCAAGATCGAGTGGCATACGTCCAGAAAAGTAACAAAGCCGCGCAGCCGCAGCATCGTATTCCAGCCGCATTTCAACGGAAGTGAAATTAAAAAAAAAAAAAATGTGTGTGGATCTGTGAACCGGATTTCTAATGCGGTGTCTATTCGGAACCACAAAGCCAAAATATCTTCAAAACTTCCAGTTACAGATTTCAATAGCATATTTATCTGTAAATTAGTTCTTATGGTGCTGAAAAAGTCGAAGTGGCGGAGTGTAGAGGCCCGTGATACTGTATACGCTGAGAATGGAACTTAGTTCTATCGTTCCGCGCTAAATATTTCTTTCACCGACTGCTCAAGCTACTCAATTGAGTCTCTTGTCCCAGACGATAGACTATTTCATCATTACTAGCAACAGTAAAAAATTATAACTCTTAACGACCTCCTTTACGAAAGCTTTGCCGTTGAGTGCCAGCATTACCCGCCCCCTGCTCCCCGCCCCCGGCACGCACAGTTTTCGTTGATGACGCACGCTACAACCGCACAGTGCTTGCAGTCGCCACGATAGCGGGTACCGCACCATGCCTCCTGTAACTTCCGCGGCACTGTCGAAAGGTGCACAACGAACAAAAGTGTTCGTCATGGTATTAAACTGTAAAGGAAAACCGCGAGGAAATTATTATGCTGCTGTAATCAAACAGCAAGAACAAAAAAAGAAGAAACGGCGATCGATCTCTTCTCAGGTTCTCTCTGCACTTTCAATGTTTGGGTATGAGGTGTGAACGCAATAGGTAAATGAAAAGCTACGTTTACAACATTTCTCATTCATTTAATTATTTCTTAATTCATCATCAGATATCTGACTGATGCTCCGAGAGAATAAATTTCGTTAAAAAGAAATCTCCGTCTACTCACGCGAAATTCAAAGCTGTACGCGCGGGTGTTCCGTCGCGAGCGGCGCGCACTTCGCGGTGACGACGACACCGTTCACGTTTTAAACATGAGCATTCTCGAACAGGCGGTGTCCTTTCGTCAGTATTGGTTTTCGGAAGTAGTTCTGAAGACATTCGATTGCCTTAAAACTGCAAAAAATGAGAGCCGAGATGCTTCCCGCCATACAACGCGAACGCAACCCGACCGCGCCGGCCTACTCAGATTACTCGGCGCCGCCGTTGGCGGCGCTGAACGCTGCGCTCCACTAGCGCCGCCTGGCCACTGCAGGTTGCCTATAGAGCTGGGCGGTCGCTAACGATACTCACGGACTCTCAAACAGCCTGTGGAAATTTCATGAATGGTAGGATTGGTCGTCACGCGCTCCGTATACTCCTCGAAGCGAGCGACAGAATTAAAAACCACGAAGAAAACAAGACCAGACACAAAATTATGTGGGTACCGGGGCACATGGGGGTGGCAGGGAACCAAGAGGCTGACAGGATATCTCGAGCATACACTACTTTCCGAGCATCCGACGAGTCCGCGGAACTTTTGCCAGCACCCAAGGCATACTAGGCCATACTAGAAAACTATAGAGGAAGAAGAATGCGATATCCCCCACCGCACAGTTCTCTCGCCAGAGAGGAAGCTGTCATATGGAGACAATTACACATACACATACTTAACAAAATGCACCCTACCATATACGCTGACAGATGTCCGTGGTGCGATGAAAAACCAACAATATATCACATCACATGGGCCTGTCAAAACATAGATGTGGTCCCCAAAATTCGAAACCCGAGTGCGGAGCAATGGGAGACTCAGCTGTCCAGCGACCGCTGCGAAGACCAGCAAGGTCTGGTACAGCGAGACCAACGGGCGGCAGTAGCCAGCGGAGCTCTGGACTGGGGGCAACCGACCATTGTGCAAAAGTGAACGAAGTCGACGGAGAAGACTCTTGTGGATTCAACAAGCAGACATCTCTGAAGACGTCCCAAAAACCGCCAAGTAATATAGGGCTAAATAAAGTTTTTCCTCCTCCTCCTCCTCCTCCTCCTCCTCCTCCTCCGGGAAATCTGGCACAGTAGTCGGGAGTCTTACCACTGCACCACCTCGGCGGGGCATCTTTCGCCCACAGAGTAATCATACTTATGCACCGTTGCTTCTCCACACTTTTGTTCAACACAGAAGTTTACCTATATCAGTCCTTTGCCTTCCTTTCCTTTCTCCCGGACACGGTGAAAAAATGTTATATTCGTGCGAGAGCACTAGTTCGAATTTTCAGACCTTATAAAGATCTGTCTAAAGTTTGCGTGTCTGCTTAGTGTAGGCGCGCATCGAGTAATGAGAAATATAGTGCGCTTTTGCTTTCCACGAAAACAAACCAACTAAAGAAATTGCCAGTGGCTTAGCTCGGCTATGCCAGGATATACGCAGCGAGAGGCGTAAGTGCGGACAAACTGGAGCACGGTTTTCCATTTAAATTACAATCACGCCTGATTATTGAAGATAAGAAAACATTTGTCCAAGTGAATACGCACTGGCGTCTACTACCAGCCTTTTGTCCACACAGGTATGTTTCCCTCGCTAAGCTTGTGGTGGTCACTGCATGTTTATCAATGAGAGACATTGGGTATACACACGTTTTATTCATTTTGCTTGATAGAGACGAAGACTGCCCGATGATCTGTAAAGTGCCATGCAGCGGTCTCAATTTTGCTTATACAGTATTTCGATTTGGTATAGTCTACTATTAGATTCTCTTCTGTTCGTTCCCGTTGACTGACGTCTTCCATAGGCACTATCTCGGCTGCTATGCGCCGTCTAGTCTGGCATCTCCGTTCGGGGACGCCGTTCCTCTATCTGTTCGGGCGCCTCCGCTGCTCTCTTCGCCTTCTTACGCTCATTTTCTCTGTTGATTGCCAAACACCTGGAGACAACTTCAGGACTGAAAGATTAAATCTTCTCCTGTCTATACCGCCGTTTAGCTGCAGCTGGACTCTCCTTCTCTGCATCCATGTAAATGTTGTGTTAAAGCCGCCTATTTCATCTCCGCCTTTTATAGGCAATGCTGCACATGCGATGCGCAGTTCGGGTGATAGAGCGACGTGCGGCAAAGCTATAATGAACTCGACGAAGCTCGCGGCCCATCTATGGGGTCCCTATGGTTACCATGGTATCGGCGCATGCCGCGTGATGTCACGTGCAACTCCGACGGTGGAGCGGGCGGTGGTGGTGAAAACGTTTATTAATCATTGAGCCTTATGATTATTGCCTATACTGATTACTGATGGGTTGGCCCAATATCGCGTAGGGTGGCCGGGAGCTTGTGGCTCTCAGCGACTCGTAGAGCCTAGCCCACCAGCTCCTATTGTGCAGCCGGGCCCGCGATGGACACCGCTATCTCCCATCACTCTATGTCTGTTAGGGTGGCTGGAGCTCAGAGCAAATGTAGAGAATATGAAGTCTGCTTTGGATGCCCCGCAGAGGGTGCATACAGGGAGGAAAAGACCGGGGTGGACATGGAAAAGCTGAGCAGGAGATAAAAAGGTACGGGACTGGAGCTGGCGCCAGGTCACCTGCTCGAGAGTTTGGTGCGGGGGCGGATACTAGAGTCGTTGCTCCCTGTAGTGGGGAGTAATTTCGTTTTAGGTAACCAGGCGTTCGCGTGCACAGCCTGGGTCTGTAGCTGCCCTTGCTCGGTTGACGTGCGCTCAAGCTGTGTTGTGGGCAGCTTCATTCCCAGGGTTTTATCGCATAAGCAGGTACCAGTACGAGTTCAACTGATCTGGTCAGGGGTTGAATAGAATTCAGAACTGTGCGCGAATCCTGCCTCGTGCAAAATTGCGGATTACTGGTTTTCAATCACTAAAGATTAGTGTGACAGTGGTAGAGGAAATTGCCAAGGCAATGGCGGCTTCCTCTGCCTCTAACGAGGATGGCGCTTTAATCAAACCGGTGAAGTGTTTGGAAACCACGCTCAAGGAATAGGCTTGATGAGTAGCATATTCTGCGGCGTACACATAGACTGCACTGGTATATATCTGCGTGATAGTGTTTGTGCAGCGCCGCGGCTCTGGCTTCTCGCCGAGCTAGAAGGTGGACTGGGTAGACGTTTTTGGGGAATGGATGGATTGTTAAAAGAGATTGAATTGCTCCCAGGGTGGAGCGTATGGGTCTGAGGGAGCCTATAGGGTTGAGGCCTAGTGAAGAGAGAATATGCCTCCTCGTTGTGTTGGATGATAGGCTTTCAATTTGTGCTTTGCGAGTGGCTTTGATAAGCTCATCTAGGGCATTGTGAACCCCCATAAGGAGCAGACGGGTATTCGACTTGTGTCTGGGGAGATTGAGGGCCGTTTTATAGGCTTGCCTGATTAGTGAATTTACTTTTTCTTCCTCTACTTTAAGAAACATGTATGGAAGGGAGTAGACCACTCGACTCACCACGAACGCTTGTAAAAGGCAGCGGAGGTCGTGTTCCTGCATCCTCCGGTGACGGTTCGCAATTCGTCTAATCAGTCTCATGCTCTGGTGGACTGTGTTGGTGAGCTTATTAACGGTGGCAATATTATTGTCGTTGTTCTGCATAATGATGCCTTATCAACCTTGGGAGCTTGCTATCATCAATGTTGACTCGAATATTGGGCGGTGGACCCGTGTCTGCAGCGGCACCTTGAAGGGTGTAAGAGCAACAGCCCTGGTTTACTCGGTGGGCAGGCGAGGCCCACAGCCGCGGCGTGCGCCGCGACTATGTCCGTCCCATTCTTGAGGGTTTCCTCCATTTGACCGACATTACCCGTGGATGTCCAAAGAGTAATGTCATCCGTGTAGAATGAGTGGGCACACGGCGAAGCGAAGGCCGCACCTTCTGCTCCTCTCCCGTTGCTATGGTAATGGCGCATGCGCAAAATGCTCGCCTGGTAGCCCAGTGTAGCTCTCGCTACAAAACATTTGTTTAGTTGGTTTAGCGTATAGGGTTTAACGACTCAAAACCTTGACCCAGGCTGAAGAAACACCGTAGTTGAGGGGTAGCACTGATATCGCAAAGCAGATGAGCGCCTAGCAAGTTTAGCTTGAAAACAGCCAATAGGTGTCACAGACCACCACCAACGCCGTTATTTTAATGCCTAGTGCTACAACTGCATATGCTCGCTCAGCGCGAGGCAATCGCGCTATAGCTTGCAGAGCTGAGAGTCCCCTACGCTTCCTGTCGTTCACCGCCCCTCTGTGCGCGGGCGAAGTCCACGCGCGGCCCGACCGAGAACGTTGTGCTGTGCTTCTGAATAACGAGAGCACACCAGACGCAATCTTCAGATGCACGCAGCGGAAGAGAGTGCATGGTGCGTCTGCGGTCGGCTAAGGGCCGATGTACAGGCGCCGGGTGCGTGGTCCTCCTCGCATCGAGTTGAACCCCCCCCCCCCCCCCCCCCCCGTCGACGCCCATCTTTCACCGTGTTTGTATAAATTTTCCTTTCCTTGTCCTATCTTGCTGCCTATCGTAAATTGTACGATTTGCTTATTTGCCCAATTGGTTAAGATTGCTTTTGTGTTTACACTCCTTATCGCATTTTGTGTTTGTACATGCTTTGCATCTTCCTCTTGTTCCTTTTAATTCTTACCTTGTGTTCTCCCTGCTAGGAATTAAATATTTTGTTTATTCCCCGCATTTCTTGAATTCATTCGTTCACCGACGCACGTGAACACTACACGGGCAGATCAGCTTAACAAATTCTGTTGCTTTCGCGTCTTAATACGTTTAAGCGGCCTTAAACTCAGCCAGATTCTTTTTTTTTTATATCATTACTTGCATTATTATGAGCAACGGCAGCGGCGTATTTCTTTCGTCGGCCTAAAAATTCCAACGATGGCGAGAAGAACGCGCGTGCCGTAAAGTGGCCGTATAACGCACACAGTAAACCCCGCATTCACGATACATTGCCGGAGTACCCGGGTTCGACTCCGACCGCCGGCGGCTGTGTTTCGATGGAGGCGTAACGGAGTGGCGTCCGTGTGCTGTGCGATGTCACGGAGAACCCCAGGTGGTCGAAATTTCCAGAGTCCTTCATATACGGTCTCTCATAGCCTGAGTCGCTTTGGGACGTTAAATCATGCATGCACACCAAACCAAAGCGGTATATCACTGGATACATCTAGACCCCCCTGCAACCTAGGTGGCCTCCATATCAGTTGACCTTTAGTTTAGCGCAGCCGCTTACCGCGGCCGTCTACCGCTACCGCGCACCTTCAGCACAGAACGCGCTGACTGGTTCCTGCGAGCGGCGTCCGCCAAAATTTGACTAGGAAGCCTAGATGTTTTGCCGCGGCGAAACATGTAGGCTCCCTAAATTCGACAAGAACGTGGCGCCATCTGTCGCCATCGGGGTGATCTGCGCATGCGTACTGACGCTCGCGCATTAGCGGTAGGCGGTAGCGGTAAGCGGTAGCGATAAACTAAGTCTAATACGTCAATATACTCGCCAGTGGTGGACCTCCATGTGGCGGAAGTTTTCCAGAGATTCGTATAAAACTTGTGATGCAACCGTTTCTCGTAAAGCATTCTGGATGGTGTTATGCGATGTCTCACTGAATGTAGCTTATATCTATTAGTCAAGTTAGTTAGCTCTCGGCAGGGATTCGAACCGGCGACGTATGCACCTCAAATCGTATGCCTTCCCCGACTCTATTATCAAACTTGTGATGGGCATCGTATGATTTCCCGTTCAATATTCAAGGAGCTAGGATAGCTCGGTACAGGAAATCGAACCGATGGCATTTGTACCTTCAATCGTACGCATTATTGAAACCGATGCTTCAGTTATCAGTACGGCTCCCAAACGCGGCAGTGTCGTCCCAGGTGCGACTCAGTGTACGCCTAACACGCAAAAACACACACTGGTTACAAATACTAGCAGAAAAAGCTTCAATGCCTGTGGAAAACCTCACTCGAAAACATTTCACCCGTAGGACTGTAATGCTTCTGCATCCATACAAGTAAGTCGTCTTAAACGTCTCTGCCGATAATTCTGTATCAACAATGCACTCAGCGTTAAAATTCACTAGCGCCTGGCTGCTCCACGATAGACGATCAGCATAACTTGCGCGGGTGCGCGAGTCCCAGCTGCAAACAGGCCGTAATGTTCATTGCTCGTCTTAATGAGTAAACGAAAGGAAGATTCCGATCACTATATACAGTCGGAGAAGACGCTCTGGTCAAACTGGTCGATATAAAATTCGCTGTTTATATCGGTTTGCGGTTGCACCAGTACGGTCTAGGTGCACGAGGCTTAGCAAAAGAAGCTGCGCGCGAAAAGCAATACGCGTGGACGAAGTAAGTGATGGTGTTCGACAAACACTGCATGTACTCGCGTTCCCATACGACACGTGCGACGCCATCCGTACAATAACAACAACAATAGTGCACACGAGAGTACAGTTTGAGTTGTCCATCCACGTGTCGGTGGGGTCTAATGAGCGAGAAGAACGACACAAACTATACGACACGGAAAGGAGGATGGCCAGACAGCGACACTTTATTCCTACTTTTCCTTCGCTCAGCGCGGCGTGCAAATGGGCCTATTTTGCGCCATTTCCGATGATTGCTCACACGTGTCGTAGCCAGCGTTGCTATGTATAGCGGTCGATGCGAGACCGTCCCGAGGGCACTTCTCCGGCGTTTGGTGCTGCTACAGTGTGTAGCAGAGCTAAAAATAACGCTAATCGGCGCTCATTCACACCTGCTGCCAGGAAACGAACGCAATATATATAACAATGCCGTGCCCAGATACCAGTAATTTTTGTTTTGGTTTAATCTCAGGACCTGAGCTTCATTCATGACCACCTGCCCAACGCGATTTTCATGTTTTTATTTGCGCCTTACCTTAAAATCCGAACACTATGTGCATGGCGTGCGACAGCTTTCCTAGACAAGAACTTGAAACAGGTGTCAAAGGTTTGAACTCCGAGATCGAAAAATTTTATGTGCTGTTTTTTTAAACACAGCCATGACAAACATGTATCATACAACAGCGTACATCTCAGTGACGAGCAATGGCAGCTGCATTACTTTTCGATAATTCCGTGATATTCAAGGATTCGAGTCTATATCGGCTGTAGGTAATGCACGCAAGTGTTTGTGCGCTAGCATTCACACTGATGACGCAATCGACGATTAAAGTTCCAGCTTCTCCTCACAGCACTGAAGGTCTGCAGAGGAGCTAGGAGATGACGTCATGGATGGCAATATTTCTTATTTTTCTTGCCTTCGCGCACTTACTGCGTTGCCTTTTCTGACGCCGCCAAACAACGCTCTTAGGGCTTTGTTTCCGTTAGCGTTGTTTTCTTTTTCGAACCAAGCGTTTCTATCCGAGAAATGTACTGGTACCGTCATTGACGTCATCATGCACCCCAAACCCGTCGCTGTGCGGTGCAGAGAAGCCTGATAACAGTCGCGGTTTTAATCGCTAATTGCACCACTGATTCAAATGCCATATCGCCAAGATATTTGTCATGCTTAAACTGCAATCTATAAACATTCGACCTCTTGAAACTCATCGAAATCTAAAACCGGTGCAGTTTCCATTACTATTTGTTTTGCTTTTTTCTTTTTTTTTTTCATTTCATTTTTACCCTTCGCCCCTTATGGCATCTTTCTGTTTTTCATCTACCAACCTTTCGGTCGCTTTCTGCTAACTTGCATCGCAGATTCATTCATCCGAGCTGCCCTCCCTGATAATAATAATTATTATTTTTATTATTATCAGAGAGGGCGACAGCGCCTTTATCAACATTCGGTTGGATATCATCACATTCGAGTATAAGATGTCCAATTGTTTGTTTTGTTTTTTTCGGATTTACCGCACACTGCACATGTGTCATCTTCTTGGCTGAATTTCTTTTTGTAGCTGCATGTTCTAAGGCACCCAGATCTAGTTTCAAAACGTAGGGAACTACCGATTGAGTTATCCAAGAAAGATACCTTCCTGATTTGCCTTTTCCAGTTTCGATATGTTTATACCCTCTACTTCTTTTCAATGAAATTTGTCCAGTTTTTTACAGTCTGTGTTTTTGCCTGTTGTTCTACGCGTTTTATTTCTCCTTGCTCGTCCACTGCGTACCTAGTGGTCAGTTTCCTAGTTCCTCCATTGTGAGTTAACGCTTTTTAGGTATAGATAAATAATTTAGCTGCCCATCTGTTACTGTTCATATTCCTCAGGCGTTCCTCATACATTATTTTACTCTTAGTTTTCCGTGTTGCGAAAGATGCTCAGCCCATACTTCCGTGTATCTCGTTATTTTTGTGATTTCGCCATTGGCACCTATAGTGCTAATCGTCCAATAGCTTTGTGTGTGTTGTGTTTTATGGCACATAGGCAACTAAGGCCATCATGCGCCAAAAGCAAGGTTAAAAATCTGGACTACGTTAAATGGCTTTAAAAAGTTATTATAGGTTCTGTAACTTATTTAGCTTTATAATTTATAACAGCTTTATAATTTATATCTAATCTCGACTGTATATCTGCTTTTTAGATAAAAACAGCGAATTCGCGTCACTACAAAAAGACCCTCCCTCCCTCACCATTAAATAGAAACGAAGGTACCACTTGATGTAGCTCTGTTTTAGAAAAAAAAGCAAATCACCATATTTAGAGCGCGAAACCACGCGCGCCTGTTCCGCGCTATTGGCAACGGCACTGGCACGCATCGTCCGCGGACGAGGCGGAGCCAGTGACATCGGGTCACGTGGTGTTCTGGCGCTTACGGCATGGAGGGAGGAAAAAACTTATGAGATGCCATAACGTCACTTTTTTGAAAACGGCATTGCCGCTTCGCGACTGGAAGGGTGCAATGTCTCTCCTCCTCCTTTACACTCTGCATTTTCTCTCTCCGCGACGCTCACTTACCTCGGGCCCTTAGCAACGCTGTTGCTAGTGGCCAGAGTTTTCATAGCAACAGCGATGTCGTTGCTAATGGCCCGACTTGGCTAACCCTAAATTTTGACGTCACTTCCGCCGCACTTTCTCCAATGCATTGGGAATAGCAAGGGCCTCTTATTTGTTTCCTTCCTCCAAGGCTCATGGACTCCAGTGATTCGTACCTTCGTTTGGGCCAGTCGGTGAAGCATCATGGAGAAGTGCAGCGCAAAGGTAACAATGACGACAAAACAAGGAAAACAGGACCAGTGCAGACAAATGACCTAATAAGACCCCTGTCAAACCACCTCAAAAGGAAGCTGGTACCAGCTAAAACTAAGGTCATGTTCTGGCTTGCTGAACCGCCCTGGCCTCACGCCCGAATTATATGAAGATGCATCGTCAGAATTTTGGCGACAAGTCCGTTTGTCTACGCTAGTAATCTTTTCCTTGTGCCTTGTCGTCCTTGTTTCCTTTGCACTATGCCTCTCCATGATTGCTCACCAACTGGCCCACACGAAAGTAATAATCGATGCTATTTTTCCTACACTGCGGCCCTTCCTTATCACAACAGGCCGCACAAGATGCAGCTGTTTTGTGTGTAAACTTCATCGCCATCACGACCTGTAAATAAAGTCCTGATATAGTGCCTAAAAAGAAAGCTGTTGCCAGCTGAAATAAAGGCCATGTTCTGGCTTTTTGTACCGCTCTGGAGTGACTCCAGGGCGGTCCTCAAGTCGGAATTCCAGCGACAAGTCCGTTTGTCTGCGTTAGTCCTCTTTTCCTTGTGTCTTGTCGTCCTTGTTTTCTTTGCGCTGTGCCTTTCCATGATTCTTCATCGACTGGCCCACACGAAGGTACTAATCGATACTATTTCTCCTACACGGGGCTCTTTTCTTTCGCAACAGGCTGCACAAGATGCAGCCGTTTTGTGTGTAAACTTCATCGCCATCACTACCTGTAAATCAAGTCTTGTCATACCGCCTAAAAAAGAAGAAGCTGGTGCCAGGTGAAATCAAGCTATGTTCTGGATTGTTGAACCGTGTCCTGGGACCGCACCAGAAGGATTATAAAGATCCTCAAGTCATAATTCTGGCGACAAGTCCGTTTGTCTGCGTTAGTCCTGTTTTTCTCGTGTCTTGTCGTCCTTGTTTCCTTTGCGCTGTGCGCCTCTCCATGATGCCAGAAGTTCTGTCGTATGAATCGGCCTACCAAACGCGAAATCGGACTTGGGTTTGGTTTGGGTTAGGGCAAGAGTATAGGGCAGGAGACAATGTTATTAGACAAAGTTAGTTTTCAAAGTCCCCCTTCAGGCAGTGTACAGAAAATGACAATTTTCTGCTTTGTCATCAGATGGGTTCTGTGTCACAGCAGGCTTTAGTGCAGGTAACTAAACGCAAACAAAAATGTTTCCGCACCATCACCGGACGCTGTGAGAAGCTGTAATTCGACTCATCCCTGCTGCACGCGTCTCGTTTGTCGGGCACCTGAGACGCTTTGCAACGTCACCCAGCCGTGCAGAGTTCGGATTGAGGTCCAGAGTTAGGATTGTGGTCTCTCTCTCTCAAGTTGCCAGTAGAGCTGCAATGACATCACGTGAATAAGCTCTATAGAGCCTGCTGCAACTGAAGCGCCACCGACTCGTGCACGCGGTGCTGTCCCGCGCATGACACCACAGTTTGAGAACTAACCTAGTCTATTAACATTGTGTGGGAGAGGTGAAGGCCCGGGGGAACTCCAACCCTGAGTACTCCCCTTCGAAGCTGCCTGAGGTGGAGAGAGAGAGAAACTTTATAACTCCAAAAAGCATTATAGAGTTCTCGTGGTTGGGTCCACATTCCAGGCCGCAGCCTTTGCCAAAACATCTTCCGACTGCCTGCTGGACAGCGCAGCCTCCCACTGCTCCGGCGTGGCATTGGGGATTACGGGCACTGCACTGATTTTCTGACAGGCCCATGTCGTGAGATAAAGTGTGTATTACACTCCGCCCCAGGAACATGTGTCCCTTTATATGGTCGCGTGGATCTTGTATATTGAAATACAAAGTTATGAGCTTGTAGCTGCTGCCATAAGACCAACTGCTCCCTGTTTAACATCTTGTGAGGCGGGGGATACCGGCTTCTGGTGCCCAGGAAGTGCACCAAAATGTCTCCGTAGGTATAGGTCCCCACCTCGGTCTGTTCGGCCTCTGACCTCAGTCGATAGTATGTCGTACCTTGAAATAAATGATGACGTCATCAGTGGTGTAATATGTCACGCCTTGAAATTAATTATGATGTCATCATAGTGTAGTATGTCATACCTGGAAATAAATAATGATGTCATATCAGTGGTGTAGTATATCGGGCCTTGAAATTAATGATGAGGTCATCAGTGGTGTAGTATGTCATAATTTCAAATTAATGATGACGTCATCAGTGGCGTAGTATGTCATACTTTGAAATAAATGATAACGTCATTAGTGGTGTAGTATGTCGTAGCTTTAAATTGATGAAGTCATCAGTGGTGTAGCATATCGTACCTTGAAATAAATTATCATGTCATAGCTGGAACTGACATCATTATGACATGCATATAGGAAGCTGACCCTGCCGGGTGTCTGATCCAAGCGCCCATGAGGTGCCTTTCATTTAGCGCTTCCTCGAACGCCGCACCACACAGCATAGAGAAGCAGATGCAGTACAGCAGGCATCAGCGGCGTTTCAAATTGGATTACAGGAAAGAAAAGGTGCAGTATGTGTTACAAACTCTAGCCAGTAGCCAAGTCCCTCGTATCCAGCAGTCATATTTGTGGCGGTCTCACAGCGCATGCCAGGCGTCCGTGTGGCACCTTTCATTTGACGCTTCCTCGAACGCCGCACCACACAGCATACAGAAGCAGGCTCAGTACAGCAGGCATCAGTGGCATTTCAAATTGGTTTACAAGAAACAAAAGGTGCAATATCTGTCACTATTTTCCCTAGACACCTTAACCGAGTGGTAAGGAAAAAGAGCAAGGTGTGGGAGTGAAAAAAGAGAGAAGTGCCATAGTGGAGGGCTTCTGAAGCCTTATCGCAGATTAGTGGTCCAAAGTGCCCCCTAGAATTTTTTTGTAAAGAAGCACCACTGCAACTGTGTCACATTGCGAAATTGGTGGCCGAGGCCTTTACGATATTGAAGTACTATTTTAAGGTTCCCAACAGTGTGTGCAAAGTAAAGCACTTAAAACTGGGAAAACCGCCGTTTTCACTTGGGTTTTATCTCTAATGCAGACACCATCATACAGGTGTTCGTTATAGATAAAATTACTGCGATGCAAAAGATTTTTGACAGTTTTTTCCAGATCATTTGAAAATTTGAACTTTTGGTTAAATTTAACAGTTTCTCCGGTCCCTTAAAGGCTGATTAACAAGAGTTTACTGTATTGCTATGTTGCAAAAATGTGGCCCAAAGTTGACATAGCAACGTTCAACATACCAATACTACAGCAGCATTGCACTAACAGTCTGTGCTAACAGGCAGGCGTGCTGCGCAATGTCATGAAAAGCAATTTCACATTCGAATTTGAACCTTTCTAATCCATAAACGCGTTTATCCCTTGACCAATGATGAGTTTCAAAACAAAAAAATTATTTTAGCACTGTCTCACTAGATAATGGGTTCCCAACCAACTTATTATTTTTTTTTTGCCAGACCTAATCTCTTAAATTTTTGCCGCAAAAAACATCATCCGCTTGCTGCCCAACCACTGCTTGTTGCACAGGTATTCCGTTTTTGCTTTCCCTTCTCTACAAACACAGTGTTCGGAACTCACATGAAAGGCTGCCAAGGTGAATCATTTTGGTTGGTGCCCAAAATTTACAGGCTGCTTGTCTTCGCCCGATTTGAAATAGTTGCAACTATAAGAGCGCACAGCGACACTAACGCACACCACTGGTGTTGTTCTATTTTTTATTAATCATCTGTTTTTGTTGTTATTCTCTTGTTAATTCGAACAACAAAGTGAAAAGATTTTTTTTAGTAGCGGCTCCTGTTGATAGCTAAGCTATGGCCAGCAGAAATGAAACAATCGGGAGGGGAAGGAAAGGAAGGACGAAAGGAAGACAACACAGAGGTAGGGTATGTAAAAAAGCATACAAATTTTTCTTTAAAGATAGGGCACCGCTCTTATCAGCTGAGCAACTTTTCGGCTATTCATGACGCTTTGACTGCAAAAGGCTACATAGTGCGTGCGCTTTCAGCGCAGAATACCCTGCCGCCCCTGCTGCTATCACCGCGTCTCCACATACCAGAGAGGAAGAGTGATACTGCACACTCCGTTTTGTTACTATTTTCCCCCCCACTACGGAAACTGTGTATACAGCAACATTGAAACTGGCAGCGCAAAAGAAAATGGGGCAAAACTGAAGAAACATGGACAACAGGACAAGTGCTCGTTTTGTCCACCAAGTTTCTTCAGACTTGTCCTCATTTTTTTTTGCGCTGTCACTTACCATTATGAATCACTGATTAGCCCACGTCACAGTATTTAATTGTCTACAGCAAAGATGAACCCTCAATGCAGCTGCAAAGCTTGGCAATAACCCCCAAGATAGTAGCACAAGACCTGAAAGTTACCAGGACAATTATAAAAGTTCAAGTACACTGCACCCATTATTAAACCACAGGTACTAAAGAGCAATGATAAATGCTGGTGACTTGTTCCAGCTAACACTTCGATGCCAAATGGGAGCCAATCACAGAAACATAACCCCATCATTGTTGTCCTGGTTACAAAGCATGCACTCGTCATTTGAAAATATGTACTCCATCAGTGTAAAAGCAGAACCCCAGGCCATTCTTGCAAGATTCCAACAACTGTTGTGCTTCTTCTTACGTATTAAGAGTGAGTCTGGCATGAGAAAAACATCAAAAAATTTTACAAAGCATGCTTATCCAGTTATGAACAAGCAAGCCTCTGTACACGCATGTGAATCTTTAGATTTCAAAAAGGCAGAAAAGCTTTGGCAGTTTGATGCAAGGAAAAAGGGGATTTAAAAGCAATTAATGATTTTGGGTGTAAAACAACTTACACAAAAAGGCCTTTTCTCGTCAGTTCAAATGTTTACTTTCTAAAAGAAGGCAATACACGTAATTGTTTCGGCAACCAACAATAATGTGATCTTCAAGAAGAACCGGTGATGAAAACACCTCACCGTCAAAGCAGTGTGAGCATAGCACTTCTCCGCTCTCACTGTTAATGATACACAATGTTCCTTGGGTGCTTACGCCAACACAAAATGGCTTGTCAGATGAGCAGAACAATGTCGAATAGACTGGTGAATCGAGGCGCACCTGCCACAGTATACGTCCATCCTGAACAGAAAGTTTGTACACACTGTGATCGTGACAGCCGACGACTAGAGACGTGCCCCCAGCACCAATGGTCGGTGCAAGTGTTGAGAAGACTGGAGCAGCAGCTTTGGTGACCCACAGCTATTCGCATAAAAAAAAACAAAGTCAGAATCCTCACATCTTGCAGAAATAAGAGAACACAAAAGCAGCACAATAGTGAAAAATTTTAATTAAGACTGATATGCTAAGGTGATTAAATTAGGATATCAATTATGGCAAATCACACTAGATCCTTAACAATTCTTTACCGGCCAAAATCTGGACAAAAAAGATCCGAGAGCAAAATAAAAAGCAATAATTGTCCTAACCAAAAATTTTCTCTTGTCACCAATGCCTTGCTGCTGCAATATCAGATGTCAGAATACCTTTAACTTGTATCAAACAACTTAGAATTTACAAAATAAAATTAAGCACACCAAATGCTCACCTTGCTGCCATCCGAGTGACTGAGGAGGAAAACTTTACCATCAACACAGCACACACCCACTCCACTAGCACAAATGGCAGGTGAGGAAAAGATTGGCTTGTCAAGCTTGCATGTCCACAGAACTGCTCCTGTTGCCTGCAAAAGCAATGTTTCAGTGCACAATATTGAACAAGACACCTTTTACGAGTGACAAGGAACTAGAATAACACAGCTACTACCAGAGGAAGACACTGTTAAATTTGAAAGAAAATGCAGATCTTGCTCTGTCACCATTAGAATGTAGCTGTGCACAGTTGCCACATTTGTTCTGCAGTTTAAATTCCTCAGCAGATAAATTTTCTACTAGACAGCGGTTTAGCTCATTCAAACAAAACCTCTCTGCAAGGCTGCTTTCTCTTCAGAGCAGCTTGCTGAGTGTACTTTACTGCTAGTGATGGAAATATAGTTTGTTTCTACTGTTGCGGCAACCACAGAGTGGGCTATCAGTGAAGAATGCGAAGAAGTAGAAACGTTAATGGGTTGGTAGCCTCGCATGTAACCAAATTATCACCTGCAATTCATGGCATGCAGCAGGATTTCCCGAGCTGGTTTATTCTAGTTCATGGTCTCTCTTTTAGAGCGCAGCTATTTGGCGCCCGTTCCTGTGTTTCGCATTGTCGTCGCTGTTGTCCCTCGTAACCAGCTCTGCTGCCAGGGCCGCTCCTGCCGCCACCTTTTGCTGCAGCGCGTACCCCCCCCCTGTGTTCTCCTCGGTTGCTGCGCGCGCTCCTGCCATCACCGTTTGCCGCTGCGTGTACCCCCCCCGCTCTTTCTCTTCCTCCATGACGCCGACTGCGCGTGTTCTCCGATTGCTGCTCGTGCTCCTGCTGCCACCGTTTGCCACTTCGTGTACTCCCTGCCCCTTCCTGTGTGGCGGCGACAGTTTTCTCCAGTTGCCGGAGCGTCGGCTCGGCATCAGCGGATCGCGGTGCATGCATGCTTCCTGCGACCTCCCGATAACTTAATTGCGCTCTTCGCTTCACCTCCAAAGTCACCTCTGCGCAGCGGCAATCAGAACACCGGATCAGTGACGACGGATCTCGATATGTGCACCGCCCGAGCCGAAACGCATAGCCGCCACTGTTCGTCACTGCAAACCGCCTGCCGAAAAGTTGTCTGTAATTGTACATACATGTCTTGCTCGAATTCTTTGCCTCAATCTATCGAAAAGCTCAAACAGCTGATGAGCTGCGCTCACATTTCGCATTAGGAAGTAATGTAATCAATTTTTTGAAACCATGCCATAACAGATTCTGCCTAATGAACTTTAAGGGCTACAATGAAAGCGCGGGATTCCTTTGTGAAGCGCACTTTCATGCGCGAGTCACCTCAGTGCCCTGTGATTCTGGCAGTGAAAAGCATTGGCCATGTTAATGGTTTCCTGTGCAATGATATGAGAAATGGCTTAAACTGGAAAATATATTGGTGATTTGGTTTGAACACAGTAGAACCCCTTTATAGTAAAGTCGCTGGGAACAGCAAAAATATTTACTATATCAGTGTCTTTACTACATCAGTGGTCGGGGATGGCATGGTCCTGAAGATGCTGTCTGGTAGTTAAATAGGCACTTACTGAAAACGTCTTGTTGCTTAATGAAAAAACAATACTGAAATACCTTCCAGCTCGCTTTTATCATCTCTTTGTGCAATTTTTTTTATTAGAAAATTTCTTTACATCTTGTGGACAGCGTGATTACAAATGCAACCAAGTTCGATTTCATGTGAAAACCAAAGCCTTGCATGAACATGGTGTCCCTTTTTGCTGTTTCTGTCTTTTAAAAGGCAATGAATGATGAATGCGCGTGGCACTCAAGTGCTGTGAGACCGCACCACTGCACCTCCACTTTCTGCCTCCGCTGCCTCGTGCCTTGTGCTGCACATTACAGTGAATGTTCACCCATTTGTTCCCTTCCCCTATTTCTTGCTGCACTTTTACCCTCCTTTACTTTCTGAACAGACCACGCTGCCTCTTTGCTGTTTGTAGACAGCTTTTTTTTTTTTTTTTTTTTTTTTCCGACGTGCTGCGCGCTTTTTCTCACAGCTCCAAGGTGTCTGTAACATAGGCTTCTCCTGACTGCTGCTAAGCCTAGTGGTAAAGCCACCTAAACGAACACTGCATTATTTTTCTGTTTTCAAAAACAAAAAATATTTGCCTCGCGATGCTAGGTAGTGCCTAGGTGGCGATATCATATCATGGGAGTCGTTGCCGTGGCCAGGAGCACTTTGCTGTAACCGATTTTTACCGAAAACGTCTTTACTATAAAGGGGGAAAAATGTAGTTGTCTATGAAAGATGAACTGGGACTTCAGTTTGACTTTACTATATCAGTTTTTACTATATCCGAGTTTACTATAGCAGGGTTCTTATATGTTTTTGAAAGCGCAAATGAAATGAGCATGTAGATCGATGCTCGTTTGATGCCCATGTGGGAAATGAATTTTCACAGCACATTAAGTTGTACAGAAAGTATAAATGACAGCGTAACAACTACTGACACTGTTTTGAGCATGCATTCTTAATTCACGCCTTTTATTTATACTTTGGAACCGAACTCCCTTCTTTTTTTTCTAACCTGCCGAAGCGCTTTATCAAATAACCCGGGAAATGGATGCTTGAGCATCTTACCCAAGCAATCCTCCACAGCATGACTTTTTGCTACCTCCAACACTATTTTGCAAAATTTACTTTCATCATTTCCCATAGCTACATTTGGATGTACTCGCATATCCTTTGGCTTTATTGTTCTTTGTGGGTATTGTTTTAAGTATATCACTTGCATGAGATATGAGAGCATCTGATTCTGCACGAGAAACCCATCTCCCATCTTGTAAGTAACCAATGGTTTGTATGTAAGGCACGTAATAGAAACCCCAAGCATAAACTGCGGCGCCAAAAAGTATGCAATGTCCACTTGATGACTCCACAGGCCGCTCATAAGGGAGATAAAGCAGCCTTGCTCTTAGTATGATTTTGATTAAAATTTGTGGGGGCGATTAAGCTTCGCCTTCACAGTAGACATAATAACGCTTTTAATATCTGTGACAATACACATGAATCCCTAGTCGCATTGTAACGGCCGTGCGTAATTATCACGCGAAGTTATGCACACTGTTAGGGTGGATGGTGAGAGAAGGGCACACCGGCCACCCCACACTGCCTCCTATGTTTCCCGCAGCGATACTGCTGTAGCTTTCCCTCTTACCGCCTAGCACAGTTGAGGAACCTCCTCAACACAGTTCGAGACGAGCATGCCTCCTGCAATCCTCTCGGGCCTTTCGGCGGGTGAACAAGCACACATGTGATTCAGAGTTCCTGCCGGGGAGAACGCCGCAGTCACATGAATCACTCGGTCATTATAAGCACTTACTGCTGCGGGCGGCGAGCGGTAAGCCACGCTAGGTGAGCAGAACGTTCCTCTTCCCTTTTTGCGTGTGCTTCCCCCTTTCGGTGGTTTTCTTTCACCCTCGTACACGAGCGGGCCATTCGCTCGCTACGGCAGTTGTTACTTGAGTGCTGTATTTTGCCGTTCTTGGGCAGAATGAAGCCTGCTTTGAGTATGGAACTTGTGTTTGTCTCCTCTGGCCAGAACCTGCCACAGTGGTGGCTTTTCGCACAGCGGGTTGGAGGTCACAGCTCTGACTGTTAGGGCACGCTGAGGCAGAAGGCAACTTCCATGTCTAATCCTTTGGAGCATTATCACAAAAGTAACCCCTATACACCGCACGTTCATTCTGCGAAAATCCTTTTTAAAAACACAGCTGTTCATCAGCATGCAGTCGTACAGTGAAGAATGCACTAGGCACCCCTTTTATACTGCTTGCGCGCCATCTGTACTAGACAACGCAGTATGATCGTGGGGTTTCCTGTGGGCGCAGCATGCTGGCGCTAAACTCACATGCAAGCAAAGCGAAAACTGCATGGAAACATACATTGTTGCCCACTTAATTATTCATTCCATAATAGTTCCTTTCTAGCGACACAGCTGTTCATTAGCATACAGTCCTATGAGAAGCATACCCCAGGCACACCTTTATTTGAAAAGAACAAAATGGTCTGGCGTTGTATTGGTAGCATGCTTGCATTGCAATAAGAAGAGCCAGAGTTTGATTCCCTGTATGCTTGGTAGAATTTTTATTTCTTTGTTTCCTAGTAGGTTTTTTTGCTACAACAACAGAGAACAACAACCATGTTGACACCAACTTTTCTGCGACACAGGAACCTTAACACTACTGCGTTAACAGTGTGAACGTTGCAGAGCAACACTAAAAATATTTGCAGCACATATGGTGTCTTTGCATTAACTACGATTCAGAGAACACCCCATGTGCAAGTTAAAAAAGATCCAAGGCGTGAAGATATGTGCCTAATATAGTACTTACAGGACACAGTGCTGCGACCATTCCATCAAGTGTTGCTCCATATATTTGGTATGGGTTGTACGAAACAGATGCAGATGCAAAAATGCTTCCTTCCGACAAGCGACATTTCCAAAGAAGGCTCCCAGTCTAGGAGATGCACATAGACAGAAGTTCTCATGTATAATTACTCCCTTTTATGATCAGACAGCAAGGTTTCAAAACATCAGACTGCGCACTATTGCCACCCATATGCAAAAAAAAAAAAAAGAAAAATGATGATTTCTGTATCCAACATTGAAGTGTTAAAGTTTTCCTATGTATGTTGCCTATACCAAAGTCATATTTCCGAAATTAGGTATTACATTAGAGATGTGCTACCAGCCAGATCTCTGTCTTAAATATGTATAAATGTGCCCCTTAGCTAAACTGTTGCATTGTTCAAGCTCACACATCACACTGCACTAGTTTTTGGTTTCTGATTTTGCATGATATTGTGTCTAGCTGATTTACTTACCTATTTTTCAATAATACAGTAGAATTCTCTGAAGTGCAATGGATACTAAACCATAGAACTGTGAGGCTATAATACAAGGCAGAGGCACTGTCTGCTGCTTGACTTGGCAATGCTGCTGTTATCTTTTTGCCATCTCCTAGCAGGCGTTTCGCCTCACAAATGGCAACCAGTAGAACCACTGTTTACCCCTGTTTACTATGGTATAACCACTGTTTACAATGTGACTGCTGTTTCTGTCACTTCATCCTTACAGACAATTAATTACACAATCAAATATGGGCAAAGTAGAAGCAAGTAGACTATGACAAAAAAGAGCGGTATTCAAATCAATCACCAAATTCCACCTGCTTAAACATAAATGAAAATATACTAGATGTTTGGTTATGAGAAGCACTCACACTGGCCAACTGTTTATGATAAAACGCTTTTGAAATTAAATGTAGTCACAAAAACATAAAATTTCATATATACAAAAAGGCAAGATTTTACTCCGATATTTCTGTTTACAATGTGCATTCAAGTCACACTTAATTTGCAGCATACGAAACAAAAAGAGGAAAGTGAGAAAAGGAACAAGTGTTGTAAATTACACGTGGACTTCCCACGGAAACAGCTAGTTCCCAATGATCACCACAATATGACCATTTAAAAGTTTTTGTCACCAATAACAAATCTGCATTTGCCATAAAATTTCCTGACACACATGCTGTGTCCTTAAGCAGATCCAAAGTAAAAACAAAGAAAAAGAATAAAACTACTATACATTTTTGCCAGAACTGGCACCAAAGAAGGATGAAGTAGTTTAAACTTGCTCTGGAACAAATCCAATGTGTAGTGCGCACGCGCATGCACACACACGCAAGAAAAAGTTATCAGCTAGAGTTCTCCATCATTTTACATGACAGCTTATATCCATGCAGTGGCTGCATCTGCGATGGGAGTATCAACACCTCTGTGAATAATCAATAACCAGACGAAGAAAAGTCCCCTTGTCGAAACGCTGGCTCAGCTTGCGAACTGAGGCTCCTCATCAATCCTTGTTCAGTGCTTTTTCATACAATTCTCAGTGAGTACTTTTTGACTTTGCACTGGCTGCTTCACTGCTGTTGTATGCTGCAGTGTAAATGTATACGGTTCATTCATAGGCAGGCATTTTGGTAATAACGCTTCCTGGATTTGCCATAACATCCTTTTTCTACAATTGCTGACCTCTGAGGTTTTCTCTTGGTACTATCTTCTTGTTGCGCACTCTTTCATTGTCATCACATTTTCCTCTTTTCCCGGTAGCCACTATTTTGGTTGTTGCTATGACGTCACCTCCCTGTTGTGCATTCCTCCGCCTTAACCATAACTTCCCCAGTCACTAGGCCACCCGTCCTCTCACACCACCTCCTTCCTACTTTGCAGAAGAGCCTGCCTCTCTTACTTTGCGCCTGCCAACTTCCACCTGCCAACTGCCACTTGCCTGCGGACGCTGACAATGACGAAAACATCGTTAAACTGAGGAACAAACTGATAAGAGAAAATGCTCTACAAGAAATAAAAGTGTACAGTTCTCAACAAAAATAAATAAGTGTGATTTACTCACATCTTGGCTCATGCAGTACAGGTATCTGTCGTGGGAGCCACAGACAAATGAGTTGTGGGTTCTGTCTGTGGCTGGTGAGCTTTTGACTTCAGCACCAGTGCTTAATGTCCACTTGATAACTCCACTCACAATGTCAACACAGTATATGTGATGATCATAGCAACCTGCAGAGCACACGAGAAGGCAACAGCACCACTCAAACTAAGGACGAAGGAAAAGCAGTGAGCAGTTTATTTTACATACAGGTGAAATCTTTGGCACGTGCAAGACGAGTACGGTAAAGGTCAACAACAGCTGCGGGTTGTTCACTTTTGATGACTAAAGGGAAGCACTCCACATAGTAGTTATAAACGTAATAGCAAAAATGAGCTGAAAGCTAAAGTATGATGGAAATCAATTTCTTCCCAAGAAATTCACGTCCAGTTACGAAAACTTATCGCAACATTTGCTGAACACCAAAGGCAGCACAAAGTTAAATCTGCTTGACATGCATCTCATTAAATGCTGAATACAATGAAAGAAGACTGTCCCGTAATTTTTTTTTTATCGCAGCATTGATACAGCCAGAAAATTTAATCACGAACATGCTTTCAATTCCTGACATAGCAGACTAGCAATGATGCACACATACGCAAAGTCACAAATGCATGCAGCCAGTCTCAGAACAGTTAAGTGTAGTAACATGCGGTACACACCAAAAGCAACATATCGTCCACAACTTGATAGGCCAGCTGAAGACTCTATCCGATCAGGAACTGAAATCTCCCAAAAGCAATCTCCAGACTCTTCATTTAAGGCACAAAAGCGTCCTGCATGGGATCCTATGAGCACAAGTGTGTCTCCCCTAGGCAAAAAAAGGAACCAAAAGGTCTGAAAGATGAACTAGAAGATGAGAGGATGTGGTATGGCATGATATGTGGAGTTTAACATCCTGAAGCTGCACGAGGGCCACAAGACATGCTGCAGTAGAGGACTCACAACTAATTTAGACCACCTGACGCAGTCCTCAATAGACACCAACATCACACTGTGCACGGGTGCCTTTATGAAGACTGGTGTATAGTATATAAAACATTAACTGGAATCATGCCAAGGGATATGCTTTCCTCCCCCCTATCTCCCTCACTCTTCCTTTCACTCATTTCCCTCACTGCGCATGTCACATCAATGATAGACAGCCCATTGTGAGATATGACACGGATCAGCAAGCCGTGACCAAGTATAACCATATGTTACGTATACATGGCAGGCCTACTCTACAGCTTACTACATGCGCTGTGAGTGGTTTAATGCTTGCAGCTACTCCAACACTCTCAGCAAAAGGTGCTCACCGGACATGCTACGCTAATGTGAGTACAGCTGCATAAATACAACAGATATCTGACACCTGTACGTAGTGTTACGAATTCTCTTGCATCAGCATTTTCCGCCACTGCAGCTGTCACTGATATTTGTGTTACCACAAGGGCAAACGCCTCAATAATTCTGCACACGCTTCTACGAAATTTTGTGCTGCCATGACAGGGTTTCAAATCCACAATCCTGGCCTCAGCACTGCAGCAGGTAGGTACAGCTAGAAGCAAAATGAAAGGGAACACGGGAGTGCGTTGCTTCCGCGCTTTGCAAAGCACTGCCACCAACACAAGACCAGAATGGGTGGCACCAAAGGTATCCTCGGAAAGAAGAGCCTACCAAGCTTACTTTGGATCACCTATCGGTGACAGCCCATTTGAAAGCGTGGAGGCCACATACTCCCATGTTTCCTTTCATATTGATTCTAGCTGTACATGAGACAAGATGACACATTCGCAAATCATCTTACGTAGTGTAGGCTCATTGATGGTATTTGCAAGGAGCCAGGTCAGAGAACTTTCAGGAAAATCAATTAGGAAAAAGAAAAAGAGTGCCATTCTATAGCTTAGTGCTTGCGAGAGTCCCCTTTCTTCCCGTTATGTGTGCTAATGAAAGTCAGGATATTCCGAAAGCATCAGGAAGACAGACAAACCTTGTTGCACCACACAAAGTCAAACAGCACTCAATAAGATTGACACACGTCAAAAAGATACATTTCATGAATTGGAGACTTATCTAACTATTGTGCACCTACGGACTTCTACAGCAGCAAAACAATGCAAAACAATTTGTTAACTAAAGCTTTCTGTTCTCCACACTTATCATTCATTATCTTTTATACACCACAATCTGCACGCATATCTCATACATACAAATGGTGAAATTGGACTAAGAATGCCTTTAGAAACTGAACGACATTACTTTATAGCCATTTCAATTTTTTTTGTAGAAAAAGGTTTACTTTTGTTTTTCCTCAAAGCGATTCTGGTTATTAGGGATGCTTCCTTAGCAGACTGCAGACAATTTTGACTACCTGGGGTTCTTAACGTCCACTGATACCATACAGTAAGTGGGGATCTTGTGTTTCCCCTCCATTGAAACTGAGCCACTGCAGCTGGGATCAAGCCGTTGTCATCTGACCAAGTAACTCCTAACTCAACAATCGAGCGCTTAACACTGAGCCATCAGAGGGCCATCAAGTTTAAACAGTAGTACCAATAAATTCAGAAAATACCTCAAATGTTATATGTATCGATACCTCGGTCTTTTCTAGTGTAAAAGAAACTTGCATTAACATTGCAAATTGCTTCAAAAAGTATTATGAAGCAGCTAACTGAAGAAAGTGGCTAAAAAAACTGAACAAATGTTTCAAATTCGTATCTAATGGTCGACATCAGACTGTACACTTGCACTTCTAGAAATGCACAAAACATCAAACAGGCCTAATAACAAAAAGTAAAAAAACAGCAAAACATGCTGAACAGTCTATTTAATAATTTGATAACATTCAACATGCAAAAATATGTTAAACTGGTGCACCACTGTTCATTTCCCTGCACTTGAAGTTACATATTATGACAAATGTGTCCTACTTACTATCACGTAAAGGTTTAATACAACACAAATAAGCTGCTAAGCTAGAAAAAAATAGTGTACCAGGCATGTTAGTATCAAGGCAGAAAAACAGGGAACCCAAACTTACTTAGTGATGCCAGCTGAATGTTAGCCCGTATCCTCGTAGCAAGCTTCCACAATTTGATATGGCATTTTAACATGTCTTTTTCACTACAACCCCAGTTTCCCACTGCTGGAAAAACTCACTAGAAAAATTTGCTCAACAATATAGGTTGACCATTATAAGAATTGTGAAATTTGTCATGTCTTCTACAAGCATTTTTCCTTTCACATATGTTCGTGGTGCGTATGAGTGTTTTTTTGCTGTGAAACAAATTCTGTGCTAAAATGAGCTCTGTCAATTTGCTAACCCCCTCACTCCACCCTATTCTTAACACTTGCTATTCAGCTCCCGGCTCATAATAATTAAGATAGTTATCAAAAACTTAAATGTATGTCACTTTTTCATTCACAGCTTTTGAATTAATCTGCCAATTCCACAATTACATTATTATTTACAACGTGACTTGCAGTAGAAAAAAACAAAAAAAACAAACAAACCTCTGAAAGCTGACGATGAGTGGAGATGCATCAATGCATTTTCCGAGGTTGTACTTCCACCTTTCAGAAATAACTGGTTGGGCAGCATGCAAGTTGCCTGCTCCAGTAATTTTCGGTCCAAGGCAATGTTCGGAACAACCACAGTGGTTCCAAGTACCAAATCTGGTGGTGCAGGTGAAACAAGAAGTACGCTTCACTCGTGCCAATGAAGATGCAGTGAACTGCGCACTTGTGGGTGATGCCAGTTTTATACGCTTCATTCGAACTTGTTCAATGGGCAGTTCGCTCTGCTCTGTCACAGAAGTCACGTATGCCTGGACATCTGAGAACGTGCTGTTCAGAATCTTGTCTACCAGCAGAGGCAGTGATTTTCCCAAGGCAAACTCAAGCTCCTGAGAAATCCTCACAGCACCCAGTGAATTCCCTCCAGCAGCAACAAAAGTCATGTCTCCAGGAACAATGGGCTGATTACTCTTCATCGACAAATCCTGGTAAAAAAAAAAGAAAAGAAAGGAAAAACAGAAAAGCACTATAGTTAATTTGTTGCCTGCAACAAATTAAGTTAACATTCAACCCAGATAATAGAAATTCAGCAACATACGGTATCTAGCAGCATGCAGTGAACACTTGCACCGCTGCTCTATTGTGCATATAGATGGATGACAACTAATGTGAACACATTTTGCACTGCGCAGTTTGCAGTTTTGAAAGGCACATACATTCCAAAGTTTAACCAGTAACGGGCGAACGTCTGAGATGGGATCTTGCAGCTTTCGTTTCTTGTGGTAAGCAACCAAGGCCTCAACATCTATTTTTCCTGTAAAATAAGAAAAAAAGAAAAAACACTGATATCCCCATGGCACAGCCAGATGCTTCAATTGACACGGGCTCAGATAAGCAGTTCCAAAGAATAAGTATGAAAGGAAAACTGCATAGCACCTTGGGGGGAAGGAGAGATGGCAACCATGGCACACTTGAAAAAGTAATCTGAGGGTCCTCAGTGATACTCATTCTTCTTTTTTTTTTTTCATGGTGCATGAGAATCTCAGTCAAAGAAAAGTGTTGGCTGACGTACTTGGTCTGCATAAGGCAGGCTCAAAATGTATTTTAGAATGCATCCCTTCGGTGATCGTTCTTGGATTGCGCACCGTAGTTGGTTTCATGCCACTACCTGTCAGCCATGGTAGGTAGTAGTAGTAGAACAAAACACTAGGCAATGGCTAGCAGCTAGTAGAGTGGAAAAATGAAAATTTCCTTGTATTTAAACAGAGACGGACGAGGAAGAGAGAGTGAGGGCAATGGGTGGCCTAGTGGCTTGAGCTGTGTGGCAAGAGACGACTGGAATGGGGCTACTACAGGAAAAATCCGAAGGGTGACTACTAGTGACAATGGCTGACAAATGCACAACCTCAGGGCAGTGCTACAATAAGCCGAAGGGTAACAGCGTGACTACTGCAGAAGCAGAGGGTTATGGTGAGAGTGCAGGATGGCATCCCACATAGGGATGAGAACAAAAGGCAGAGGAAGGGGGTGTGTCTGGAGGGTGAGGGTGATACAAGTGGGAAAGGTAAAAGTGCCAGGTGGAAATAGGAGGAGTGCAGTAGTGGCAGTGAGCATCATGAAAGAAAAATCATGAGCATGCTTCTAGTAAATAGGAATTGGTAGATCACATGGATCACACTTGCCAACACATCCTTCATAACAATTTATAAATGGGAAAGGATTGAGTGCCAGTACAAGGATGGTTATGTGGAAAAATATAAAGTAGTCTCTAACTGCACACACAGGGTTTTTCATTTAACTTGATCCTTGGATTAGAAAAAATAAAGCAGTGCACCCCTCTGTTTAAGGCCGAGTGCATTACTTTAAATTGGGGAGGGGATCAGAAACAATCCAACCACTTTTTTCTGCCTCTGTCAGGGGCCTCCATAAGGGCATCCTATATCAGGGGATCTCAAACACGCAGCCTTCTAAAGCAATGCGCCAGACAACTACAATATCCATGTCTACACTTATTCTCATCAGGATAAGTGCTAGTAGTATTAAATGTTGTACCCTTTCAGCAGCCTTCTCCGAGGCATCTTAAAGTACTAGCGACTGTCTGACGTTTAGGCAGTGTAGAGCATGTGCTGCTTTTCTTTTCCTTAATTTTTTTTTTTGTTCTTGTGCTTTTAGTTTCCCATTTTTCAATTATTGTTTATATTGTTTTCTGTTATTTTCCAGCTCCTGGCATGCGAGGAACGAAATTTTCCCAATGCGGGCCGCATAGCAATACGAGCTTGAGACCCCTGTCCTATGTGGTCCTTTTTTCTGGCTTTAAAAAAAGCTCATGAAATATGCAAAATAATCATTTGACTGCACTCTTGCACTAACATACTGCAGTGCTGCCCAATGTGTTTCGATTCAGTAAAGTGTGTGCTGTCGCCTCAAAGTAAGCAGCTGATGCTTCTGTCAGCATCGTCATTCTGTCAGCACATTCTGCCAGAACATGGAATGAGCATGCCACAACCAGTCATAAGTGATGGGCCACCAACTACCAACTCAGACAAAGCCTTTGTTGAACTATCATATCAACAAGACACAAAAACGGAAGAAAAAGCACTCCAGGATCTTTGGACAGTAAGGAACTCAGCCTCTCCCAGTGTCTAAGGTTTCCAGTGTGCTATAAATATAAGAGCAGTCTCAACACATGGCTTGCCGGCTACTCGAGGTACTATCAGGGATAAAAGTCTGACCTACAGCCGAAAATTGAAACAAATAGCTTTGTGATCTACCAGCGGCCAGAGACCACACTTATGTGAAAGTTAGACTCCCCTTCTGCAATGTGTGCTAGTTAAACAGGACTGACATTAGTGCATGCTGAAACTATCTCCCTGTAATGACAACAGCCTGGGTATTCTGGAAACCTTTGTGCTTTAGAGTACATTTACAAAGTATGCTACTTGTGCAGTAGTAACCATACGAAGTTCTGAGGCATGATAGTACCATGTGTACACTTTTTTTCTTCTAAGAATTACAACATGATTAGCGAGCGCACCTGTGTTCACGAAGACAAACACAATACAAAGGCGACTGCGACTCGACGAACACTACAGCATTTAATGAATTGACCCAAATGCCACGTGTCTCCACGTTGTTTATATGAGAATTACCGTGCACTATCTGTCATGCGCAGCACACCATGCTGGCCGCACATTCTTCTATGGTTTCATTTGCATGTATGCTAGACTGAAATGATGAGATGCAGCAGAGAACAATAAACAGCGCAATATTGTCACGTAGTGGTGACAAGCCCGGTAGCCACAAACAAGAAAACTGGTATTGCACTGAAATAAACTCATTCTTGGGCAGACTTGCACCTGCAAAAGAACTAAGCAATTCGGCGGCGGCGATAAAAGCAAGCGTGCTCGTCGACCACCGAACTAAGAATGCCTAATGCATTCGGCAGTGCTCAATTTTATAGGCACAGAAACATCTAGATAAACCAGCCAAGGGATATTGGAAAAGTCCGGAATAATGTGGAAACAGTCGTGCTCGCCTCCAATCATTCCAGACTAATCTTGGAGCATCCTGCACTACAAAAAAAGTGATAAAGACATGCTTCTTGATACCAAGCATGAACAAACAAAGAGTGCAAAATCGATCTGTTTGCTACAATCGCAATGATAAGGCTGCACGCTGGCGGCTATTGAAAATAAAGGTTTGCGACAATATACTGACAGCAGAAACAGTGTGGCACTGATTACAAGATACAAAGCTGCTCTGCTTTTGCCTTCAGTATGAATCACAGTACACCTCTGCCACGGGTTAATATAGCAGCTAGACAAGGCTATGTGAAGTTCACAAATAAATTGCTATACGGAGGAAGCCTACTATTAAGCTTTTAATGATCTATGCCTGAAGCCATGGTATGCCAGTCAATTTACAGCCTGTGGATGTTGCAACCACTACGAACAGCATAAAACAGTTGCTGCCATACAAGTACGTGATTGAATTGAAGATGACACTAAAATAACAAAAGGCACAACAAGAGGGAGCAGGAATACTGACCATGACTAGTAAGAGGTAAGCTGGGAACCACTTCAACCCTAAATGGGCACTCGCACTCGCTTTCCAAGCTTTGTCGCAATCGAGGGACTGCAGTCTCAATGTCAGAAGTTGGGGACAAGACAACAAAGAAAAGCAGCACCTTTTCCTTTGTGCAGAAATGGCAATGACAGCTCTCAACCATTTTGGTACCAAGAAGCCATCTTGAAAGGTGTGCAGGATTGATTTTCTTGCCATGGTACTTGAAGACAGAGTCATTCCTACCAAGGAATGTTAAGCCACTGGAAGATTTACGGACAATGTCACCAGAGTCACGCATCAGATCGGGGTCCAAATGTTCCCACTTCTCGCTTCCAACCAAACAGCGCCGCAGAGGCCCACCTGAATGAAAATGATTTTCGTTTTTTACTAATCATAACGCTTAGCATTAGGAGTCCTGAAATTTTGAATATTTGTTTCTGACATACCAATGCACAAATCCTTTTAACTTTTTATTCTGCCAGTTTCTGACTGAATAAATTTATTATTTTTGAGTTTTTGTGCAAGACCCCATATTTTGCCAATCAAAAGTTTTTGTTAGCATAAATATCAGGTTTCATTCCTTATATCATTAAAAATAGAGCTCTTTCAGCTTGCTATGATGTATCACAGTAAGAAAACAGTTATCGGATACCTATAGCACTTCTTAATAGCATAAAGATCCTTTCTTTTCTTCATGTTATATATTGAAGACGAAATTATTATTGAATGAAAAAAAAAAAAAGGTAGAAAGTTTCTTCTCCAAAAAATGTTCTGTTAAACAGCACAATATCTTAAAGCTGGCAAAAAGCTTACCGATGAAAAGTATACCATCTCCTTCATTGACGACAGCGCCGGAGTCATCTCTCACCTCTAGCAGTGTCCCATCAAGTGGTTTTCCCAAAGGAATCGCTCTGCAAAAGCAGCAGGCATAGTACACTTCAGGTTGTGCCCCGCCGGGGTGGCGCAGTGGTTACGGCGCTCGACTACTGTTCCCAAGGACGCGGGATCGAATCCCGGCCTTGGCGGCCACTTTTCGGTGGAGGCGAAAAGCAAGGCGCCCGTGTGCTGTGCGATGTCAGTGCACGTTAAAGAACCCCAGGTGGTCGAAATTTCCGGAGTCCTCCACTACGGCGTCTCTCATAGCCTGAGTTGCTTTGGGACGTTAAACCCCACAATCCAACCAACCATCCAACACTTCAGGTTGTACATTCGTGTGACGTCACGAACCAGAGAGCTTGAAATGAGGTTTGCAATGAAGACATCAAAGAAACGTCGAGCCAAAATAGAACTTTGCCGTTATACGAGGGTCATCCCAAGATTATGGACTCCAGTTCTTTTATAAGCTGAAAGAAATGTTTATTTTAAGCAATTTCACAAATCACTTAAAAGGGAGACCATTCTTCTACTTTTCCATATAATTGCTGTTGTGGTCTATGCATTTTTGCAGATGCTAGGGAGTTTTTGTATGCCCATGTCATACCAGCTCGCCGCAATGCCGTTGAGGAAGCGCTTGACCTCATCTTTCGTTTCGTCATCATCGGTGAAGCACCTTCTTTGGAAACAAATGGTAGTTCCTTTGTGCCAAGTCCGGACTGTGGGGTGCGTAGCTGATGACGTCTCATCCAAACTGTTGCAGGAGAGCGACGGTTTGGCAGACGACGTAGGGGCGAATGTTGTCGTGGAGAAGACTCACGCCCTTGCTCAGCATTCCTCTTTTGCAATTTTGAATCGCCTGTCTGAGCTTCGTAAGGGTCTCACAATATTTGTCTGCGTTTACTGAGGTGCCGAGAGTCATGAAGTCTACCAACAATACCCCTTTTCGATCTCAAAACACCGTTTCCATGACTTTTCCGGCAGACTGTTTGTTTGAATTTTCGCGGCTTGGGCGAAGAGGAATTCCACCACTCATGTGATTCTATTTTGGTCTCAGATGTGAAGTGGAATGCCCAGGTTTTGTCACCCGTAACAATGGAATCCAAAAAGGTCTCCTTTTCATCTCCATAACATCTATAAAATTCGCGGGAGGAGTTAATGCGTTGCCATTGATGGTCGTTTGCGAGCATTCGCGGAACTCATCTTGTGCCCACCTTCTGATATTTCAACTTTGCTGACAAAATCCTAAGAGCAGTGCTTCTAGAAACACCAGGAACCAAAATGCAGAGTTCGTTGAGTGTGAGCCTCCGATCTTGCCCCACCATTTCTTTGATCTTTACGACTGTCTCATCAGAAATTGACGGTCTCCCCGTTCTTTCTTCATCATAAATTTCAGTGTGACCAGCTGCGAACTCCCTACACCACTTGCGGACGTTTTTAACATCCATGCAGGACTCTCCATACACTTCTGTCAACTGGGAATGAACGCCTTTTCCGTTCAAAAATCAAATGACTTCGTGAGCTTTGCACCTGGTGGTAGCGACAAACGTGAGCTCCAGTTAAAATGGCTGCCATGCCATGACTGACAGTCCCTTTTGCGCTGAGCCATGGCTTGTTTGAAAGACGGGGAACAATGAACACAGCAGTATGGCAAGCAGCCACGCAAATTGTTTCCCTGCGGCGGCAGCCCTTTGAAGACCTTACTTTTGGGATTACCCTCGTAGATAACGTACCACGCTCTAATCATAAAGAGACTGCTCGTACTGTATTCATTTCAAAATGGTGGCAACCTGTTCCTTTATATCAGGAAATTATGAGCTTAAATCAGCAAACCTTTACACTGGGCTAGTTGGTATACATTCATTTTAACTAAAGAGGTGTCCCTTTTTAGTATTAGTCAAGATGAGCATAAATCAATAGGTATGAAAATTTTTCAATTCATCTTTACGGCCGACAAATGCATTTTAGCTGCCAGACAAACGTCAGCATAGCCAGAAAGAGCTAGAGAATCAATTTCTTTATTTATTTACATATACTGAAGGGCCTTCTCGGGTCAATGCAGGAGTGGATACAAAAAAGAAAAAAAATATGAAATAGAGAAACAAATGTAGGCAAAAAGAAGTGCACAATAACAATTCATCACCACAGTGGCATCATGGGGCTAATGACATATATTCAATGAAACGAAAAGAGTTGGTTTAAGGGAAGCAAATGTAGTTACAAAAGTGGGAAGTCATGATGGATTAATCACGGTGGTGTTGGTGGTGATTCAAAGCGATTAACTTGCTCTATGAGTGACACTACTGAGTAACAGCTTACAGCAGCCAAGGATAGTTTATTTCAGCAAAATATAGCTGAGGGGAACAAGGAATATTTATGAGCATTTCTTATTCAGAACAATAATCTGATGGAGTTGTCCTCGGTACTTCTTTTAGAGTAAGGCCTGGTCCTGTTCTATCATATGGCAAAATCATAAAGCAAATCGAGGAATACAATGTACATATCTTGTAGAGTGAAACCCTGTTAATTCAGATTTCAAAGGCACTCAGACACATAGTTGCCGGTCAGAATGCTCACCGTATTAGCCAAACGCTGCTCTCTGCTCCAATCACTTTCTTATCACCATCTTATCAAGCCATTGCATGGTTATGTAGGCAGACTTTCTACTACATACTGTTGTAAGAACCCAGATAACTTTTATGTAAAACTGTAAGAAGCAACCACCATTGCAAAGCAACGCATTAATGGTACGCAACAATTGCAGCTGTTTCATCTCGCTCGGCACAAAGTGAACGAGAAGATGATAAAGAAGTTTATTACCATACATCTGCTTAGGCTGTTATCTCACAAGGTGAGCATTTAATTGCAACACTTTTACTTTTGTTACAACTGTGTGACTTTCTCCTGCTGGATGAACATTACAATACCATCATATATGCACTAACTCTTGCTACATCAGCTGCTCATTCTAATAAAAAAAGGTTTCGATAGCACAGGAACATCACATTCTAAGGGGAAAAAAAAAAGATATGACTGAAAGTTTTACGCAAAAAACAATATCTGCTGAAAAAAAAAAATTCCTTTCTGAAACAAACACCAAGAAAAGTCCTACCCCTTAGCATGGTACACAGACAGGGTTTGCGACATGGGTTATGAGAGACATTGTAGTATGTGGGAATCACGAAATGCCATGTCTTCCCCTCGCACGAGATGCGCACCATGAAAACGCAGGAAAGCGGGCACTTTCTTCCCTCCCCACAGTTAAGCAACTAGAAGGTTTGTTGAAGAGCACTGTGCTGCCCTCTTCCTCAAACCAGTCGCAAGTGCGCACGACCAGGTACTGCAGAAGCGGCCACTGAATGGCCCCACGACCAAGTCAGAAGGCAAGGGTCGCAGATCAACCAGATCTAGCAGCCAGTGGTTTTGGGAGAACCCAACAAGAAAAGCATCCTACCTTATGTAATGTTCTGCACTGCATCACCGCAGTGCCACTGTGAATGGTCACATGCAGTGTGCACTACCAGGAACTCAGATTCAAGGCCCAAACCTCGGAAGAGGTTCACAGGCTGAGGAAGAACCCCCCCCCCCCCCTACGACTGGAGGGTTTTGGAATAATTTCAGCCACCCAGGGTTCCTTAACTTGCTATGACAAAGCACAGCAAACATTTGCCTTGCATCTCACCTCCATCTAAATGAAGCCGCGACCGGGACCATCCTCGGACTCGGCGGCTAAACCTCCTAACCACTGAGCCACTGCCGGAGGGCTTATGAAACAGTGACCCAGTTGCAGTGTCAATGAAATTTCGTGAACTCTATTCTCACAAGTAGCAAAATAAGTTCATTCACCTTCGTTCTAAAGCAAAAGAAAGAAAGGATATACATGCCCCACATCTGCAGGACCAACCCTGTGGCATGTTGCCCAGCAGGACACCTCAGTGATTCCGTACAGGTTGTAGATTTCTGTCTCGTTTCCCTGCTGTCTCCAGGAATTTAAGCAGGCAACAGAAGGGCACTCTTCACCACCGAAGGCCAAGACACGAAGTGGCGAGGCACCACTGAGCAGTGACTCTTTGATGCGACTAGCACCAAGATTGCGAATAAAACTTGGCGTTGCCTGTAAAGGAACAAGTTGATGCAAGCATGTATACTTTTTTTTTTTCTTTTTTGTGCAGCCAATTTAAGACCGTCATACACCAATGGACTACTGAACACAACATCTTTGAACATCTGGGAAGTAACCTTCTTTTGTAGAAAATTACTCAAGCTGAGAGCTTTCTTTCAAAATTTTGCGGTGACAGAGTCGAAAAGAAACAATAAAAGTGCAGACACATGCATCTTGCTATACTGTACGAACTACGAAAAAATGACAGGGTGGTCTACCTTGAGCTGCCGGATTACCGTGAGCTAGCGCGGTTAGCCCTGGTTTATCTTGGCTCTATATGGTTTCGTTCGATTGGAATTGAATTATACCTCGTGTGACATATCATATAATGTATGCTGCCTAAGTTGGCAGAACCGACACAGATAGAAAGCTCAGCTTTAACCAAGCTAAATGAATGTGCCTGCATGATACAAGACCAGCATGTCGGAGTTCCAGGGATCACAGTGGGTTCGATTCCCATCTCAAATGAGTAGTCTAAGTTTGAAGCTCCTACCAATTCAACTGTGACATGCGGTGTCATGACATCACACAACCCTCCTCCGATCAATCAGTTTCCGACCATGCAACTTGCCAGCTACCATCAGTCAGAGGCATGTTCCTGAGGAGGACTGGACAAATGGATGGGCGGGCAGGTGGACAGATGAGAGGACAGATAGACAGAAACACAGATAATTGCTCTTAGATGGAGTGGAAGCCTTAGTGCAAGAGCACAAAATACAGCACATTAGCTGTGTACAATGCCTCTCAATAAAATTTCAAATTACAACAATATTATTAAGATGCGAGCTCTTTGGCACAACAGCTTCCTGCTTCACCAGACTAAAGAGAACTAACTGTAATACCTGCACCTAATCCGTCTCGTTCACGTGTTCATTCCACCATCAAGAGCAGGAATGATCATTTATATAAGCCATATGCTTAGCTACCGTTATCACTAAGAGAGTTTTTCTCATGCCTGCTGTCAACCCTGCAAAGCTGTGAATCAAAACAGTTGACTATTAGAAATTCGGTTTGTAGCAGTACATTGCTATGGTGGCTGCAAGGAGAGGTGTGTCAGGTGCAGGGACAGGGCAGCGCATGGTTGCGATGACAACCTCAGAGGGCACCACAAACAGTAAGGGAGCTACGCTAGTACACTATGCAGCATAAATGGAAAGCAGGCATTTTGGCAGCTAGTGCTGCATTTGTAGCTCTGCGCTAGGTGAAGAATTAGACTGTGTTCATACACAGGATGCCAAAAACAAATGGGCAAACATTCATCATGAGAGCGAGAAGTCGGGAGCTGGCACTGCTATTCAGTGCATGCACGTGGACAGCAGCATTGCTTTTTCACACCTTGTCTAGAGCTAAATGAATTGTGTATAAACTAGGGGGCTGGAAATTTCAGTCTTAATTTCTTGAAAATTCAGCAGGCTTTTTTCAGTGTTTATTTCAGAATGCAAATTTCAGTTTTGTTCAACATATACATTTTCGATTATTTATTTTTATTTTTCAAATGCCCTAGTATGCAATACCGTGTGGTCAAAGTCATTTAAAGTTTATCTCAGCATTTTTGTCAGATGCTGCCAACTGCACTTGGATCTACAGTTATAAAAGAAATTGCTATCGCTATTTAAACAGTAACAAGTCAAATGTAATAACCAGCATACAAAAATGCAAGTGGAAGTTGTGGGGATTCACAATCCCCTTCCTCCATTATAACGCCCGCGCGTAATTAACACGCGTGATTATGAGCGCTGGCAGAGAGGTTGGCGGAGGAGAGGGCATGCTGGCCACCCCCCCCCCCCCCCCCCCCCCCGCCGCCTCCCGAGCCTGCGGCGACGCTGCTGCGGGCTTCCCTCTTTCCTGCCGGCGTAACCGGGAGACCTCCTCTCCCGTCCCGTGTCGAGGAGCGCGACTGTAGCAACTCGCTCAGGGTTCTTCGGCGAATGGGCGCGCACGCGCGCGGTTCATGATTTCCGCCGAGGAGACCACCGCCGTCACCGAGAATCACCCATTGACCGTAGGCACTTACCGCAACGGGATGTGAGCGAGAAGCCGTATCAGGTGAGAAGACTCTTCCTCTCACCTCCCTGGCGCGCTTCCCCATTAGGTGGTTTTTATTTCACCCCCGTACGCGGCGTTCGCTCGCTACACGGTGGTTGTTCTTGATTGCTATTCCCTTGCCGTGTACTCGAGCACAACAAACTATGTTCGAGTACGTAACTCGGTGTTTGTCCCCTCTGGCCCGAACCCGCCGCAGTGGCGATTTCTCGCACCGCGGGTTGGGGGTCACAGCCCTGTCTGTTAGGGCTGCACGTCGGGGCTAGAAGGCGACTGTAGCGTCTAGTCCCCCTGTGGCGCATTCTTGCGAGATTAACCCCCATAAAGTTTACTTTCAAGTACTAGGTTAATAAGTTATCTTTGGGTTATTATGCTCAACTCAGTAAAGAAGCAAGGAACTATGTGGTCCACGTGTTGGTGGTGGCGATGGAACTATTCAATCAGAGTGATAGTCTCAGCATACTTTTTCATGACGCCCATGTGTGGTTTCATGTCAGTGCCCTGTGTCCAGCTGATAAACAGATTCCACTGACTACTGCTCTAAACAGGTAATGACAGCGAAAAAAGTGCTTAGCTAGCAGACAGTGAGGAGGTGGCGCTGCTTGGTATGAAGAGGCATATAAACAAGGATAGAAATACCTCAAATCACATGTTTGCAATGCTTATACAACAAATCGACCAAAACATCATGCCCCTGGCTTTCTTTCGTTATTTTAACTTTGGCTGAATGTGACTTGTAGTGATAAGCCAACTCAACAAAAGCCGAATTTTGAAAACTAAATTCAGCGTACTTTGAATACGGTAAAAACTGAATTTTGCACAGAAACCGAAGACCCGCCGTTTTGGCGCAGTGGTCCAGAGCACCAGAGTTTGAACCCGACCACCGGCGGCTGAGTTTCCATGGAGGCAAAAACGGAGAGGTGTCCATGTGCTTTCAGACGTCAGTTCACAGTTCACACGTACTAAATGGCTAAGGAGTACTTTCGACCATCTGGGGATACCAGATGGTCAAAAGTACTCCTTAGCCATTTAGTACAGCACCTTCATTTTTCTTTACACTCACTCCCTCCTTTCTCCCTTCCCTTAAGGTGTGGTTCAGGTGTCCACAGAAAAAGTGTGTAAGATACAGTGTCTCTCGTTTACAATAAACCAATTTAATTTAATTCAATATACCGAAAACCCCGAGGTTAGAAGAACGGCTAGAGGAAGGCACTCACTACTAAATCTAATTACTCAAATACCCAGCTGTAACCTTTCATGAGAGTGAAGGAAAAACTCAGCACCTCATGTGGATGAAATGAATAGAAGCATCTGCCATTTCCACAAATTCTTTATTCTACACTTGTTCATGAAACTATGTGGATACACTCCAACCTGCAATCGAAAATGTTTATGCCATGTTGTAAGTCAGGAATGTTTGTGTATGTGCATACAAACTCACAAATGCAAGGGACTTAGTAATATACTTTGTTTTAGTGCACTCCTTTCACAGCATATGCACATGTATGCAGACAAAAGTAAATGAAGCATGCTGTTACCTTCTAAACTCTTTCCCACATTATTTAATTGAAACTGGCAGCTGTGATATGAGAAGCCTGATAGTACATGCCAGTATACTTTGTCATGGACAAATGATGCTCCTTTATGTGCAATAGAGAAGGGGAAAATGCAATTAGGATGAAATAGTGTGCTCTGTTTACTTATGTCCGCACCTGTACAGCCATTCTTTTGTTGTCCAATGAAATTTCCATCTGTCAGAAACTATAAGGAATGGCAGAGCAATTCTGTAGCCTTTGGTGCTTTTAACCTGCAGATGCTTGACAACAAACTGTAAATAGGTGCAAAAAGTGCAAAAAAAGTGATATCTCGATCCCAAGGTCAATTTGTAACCAACTCTTAAAAACCAAATACAAAGAGGGTGTGACCTCAACTCTGCTGGCACCTTTCAAAATAATTTTTTAAATGCCCTTGGAGCTCTTTCTTTTGCTTATTCAGTGCATTTGTGAATAAATGACGCTGCTTAACTGCAACCAGTCTAAATGCTGACACATGGCGGCGATGACTGTAAGGCAGCTAAAGGACAGGTAAAGGCTCTGGAAATAAATTTCATTGCAGGAGCCTGTGCCTTGAAGTTAACCGAGCCTAAGCTGGGTGGTTGTCGAAAGTGAGGCTTGTGTTTTCTCTCGACTGTGCTGAATTAAAAAATGTGACAGTGGAACCTCCAAGGTTAGGCATTTATAACACAAGCTAGAAAAAGTTACAGTCGTTCCAGAGGGATCTACATGGTTGCCTCTGGCATGTGACATAAGAAATCATAAGCCATATAGTTGCTGAAAGCTGACGTCAGAGATTTTGCGTCTAATGCCCTTTCTTGCACTGCACTTGGACAAGTGAAAAAGGAGCCCTTTATCACACGAGCTGTGTACTCAGTTTACCAGCCAACCAGAAAGCGTTCATTCTTTAGCCAAAGTCATCTATCTTAATAATTAGTTGCATTCTACCTCACTTGAAGGCACAAAAATAAATACGAGCAACTATCCTGCACAGCCATAAACACCACCTGTACAGCATCTACAAGAAAGAGATCAGATAAACTCAAACAAAAGCCCCAAATCTGCAATGTTCACAATCATCCACAAGGCAACTTTCTTCCTGACTGCAGCATCCCTAGTGAAACCCGAGATTTCCGTCATACTTTGCATACCTCCCTTGCACCAAGTGTATATAGTGCCCATTATACTTTCCTTTCTAGCCACAGAAACACTGCTTAGAGACCATTAAAAATTGGAAGCAGGATGTCAATACATAGTTCTCCCTGTACAGCATCATCAGAAGTAATTGCAGGTTCATTCAGTGCAGCACTCTCACACTGAAGGTGTCACTGACCTATAACATCTCACTGCATGACCTCACCAACCTTGCCAGTCCCATCTATTTCATCATTCAGAATATATGCTCTTCTCTTACCGCATCATTTCTTACGCTCCCTTACCAACCTTAGCAGTCAGAGCCAACCAAGAAAATGGATCAATCTAAAATGTGTTTACATATTATACACTGAAGTAAGACAAGGGAAGAAAACTATGAAGAAGGCAAGGCAAGCATCGGTTTACCTGAATGACAGTCACAAAGTGGTTGACTAGAAGTTGCATAACAACTCGTGGAATCTGCTTAACAGCCTTGGACGTCAAAACCAGCTGTGCGCCAGACACAAGGGCCAGAAATATTTCTATTATAGAAGGATCAAAGGTCAGTGGTGCTGCCTGGAATATTATGTCTTCCTCAGAGATTTTAAAAATAGACCTGCGAGAAAAAAAATTCACATTACTTGTGTTCATATTTTACAAGCGGTTTTAATGCAGTATATGTCATCAATATACCAGAAACAAATGGCACCCACTGCGTCACAATTTCCCAGGCCAGTATACGAGTAGAATAGTAGTTAGGCCTTGTGGTGGCATCTCTATGCCAACCTCAAGCTCTAATATTAAACGGCACCAAATTTGAAGTTAAAAAGCATTCTCTCTTTCCTCAAAGCTCATGATTTTCGCCCTTGCTGCTTACGGAGTGTTAATGAACGTCTACCACATCAGCCAGCGGTTGGTAGTCACGAGTGCATTGACCTGGCCTTAATGAGGCAATGTCGGCAATTGAAGTAGGCCTAGGTTGGCTGATTAACGCATTCCAATAATAAGTATGTCACAATAATTTAAATAAAATGTTGTAAATGTGCTAGATTATAATAGTGACTCAGTTTTTCAACCGCTCATAGCGCATGCCTGTAATGCATATAGCCAAGGCAACCTGTTGTTATGTGTGTTTACTCCCAGACACCTGTCTGCAATGAAGTTTGCCACATAAGACTGCACCGCCCCAACACAGTGCCTAGTGAGAGGAGCAAACAGTTTCTGGGTTAACGACAGTGCTTTTCTAAGCCACTTGTTCGTGCTTGTTTGTGCTTATCTGTGCTCTATTGAAGCCATACATAGTACCCCTCAGTTAAACGGCTAGTTTAAAATAAACTAGGCAAGAAATGTTATCAGCCAGTCCTTAAACTGGTGGCTGCCTCACATCGTTAGTGGCACATACAGCTTACAGCAGCAGTTTTGAGGCACCTAGAGGAACACTTTCAGTACCACCTGAGCACTGTAGACTGTCCATAACACTGCCTCATGGGGAAACTGCCATCGGTGTGGTGTCCGGCCATCAATTCGGAACAGCGGCAAAAACCTAAGAACGAACTGAGTCAGTCGTGATGTGAACAAACCTTACACAGCAGGCAAGACAGAGCCACTGGATACAATCGCATCAAAAGCTTCCCATGTACAAAGACCAGTGTGGTGACAACTGAAGCACATACCTAACAAGGGTTTAAGTCTACTTCGAAGCAACTGAGATCAATGATAAAGAAGGCATCGCGCACTTCTGTAGTAAGCAAATGCGCAAGTACACATGCATTCAGGAAAGTTGCACCGGAAGAAGCCAAATACACCAAAATACGAAAAGATAGCTTAAGGTGGTGTATTTTGACCCAAAATGATATGAAATAAGCCTGTGCATGATTTATTGTTGCAGCTCATCAAGTAAAAGATAGCTGTAACTCAGGAAGCTTCACAATACAGTCCAGCATCTGGCCAAGTGCCTTGCAGAAGTAGTTATTGAAAAAACAGGCCTCAAACCGCAAGAGGGCGAAGCAATAGAGCTCAGCTCTAAGGCAGCAAAAAACATGGGTGCACTGACTAATGCAGTTCCTAATACCACAAGTCTTTTGACGGTCAAACTTTCACTGCAGTTACATTTCTTGACATACCAATTTTACTAGTGTGCAAGAAATGATACAGAATTTTCTGACCGATTTTTATGACAATAAAATATAATATACATTTATAGAAGAAAATTGAAAGATAAACATTGCCTCGGTGCACTTATGGGCTCACTGACTGAATGATTAGTTCCTACAGGCAATGTACCAAGAGCGATCAATCTTTTTTTCTTTTTCTTCTCAATGAAAGCCAGGCACAGATTGTATACTGGAAATTACAGTAATTAACAATATGAACTTGAAACTAGAGTTATGGACAATCCTTTCATCTCATAGTTGTTTTCAGTAATATTACAGGATATAAACATGTAAGTTATTACCGTAAATGCTGTACGTTGACCAAGGCACATTCGTGAGGCACTCTGACTACTTTAGGTTCACCAGTTGTTCCCGAAGTACACATAACATATGCAATTTGTGGCTCCGTAAGCATGGTTGGCTTGTCAAGGTGCTTGGCTGCATTGCCATTAGAGCTTGCCAATATGAATTTGTTGTCCCACAGTGTACCCAGTATTGTCCATTCACCATTTGTGGAGAAAATGCACTGAAATGACAATACACATGGTGCATAATAAATCAATAGCAATTACTTATACAGCTTTCAAGCTCCATTCATGCAACCGAGAAAAGAAACCAAAATTTAAGTCCCCTGTTGACACATGAAGTTCTCACAAACAAGCTTCAAAACAAAATCAGGCTGACAGCCTATTTAAGATAAATAATATCAGGGGAAATTTTGTTGCGTTCACTTATCCAAAAAACCACTGGCAACGACTAGGGAGTGACAACACTTATCTCTACGAACCCATTAGTGAATATCAATAATTTGTACATGTCATAATGCTGATAAACGCACACAACAGCGGTGACATCATACCTCTTCGTAAAGCGATCTTTCCCCCAGTATATAAACGTCCATAAGGCTGTGCGTGAGTGTTTTGACGTTCTTCTCGGGCCATTCCGACACCAGAAATGCGAATGCACAGTTGGACTTCAACACCCTGCGTGAGCAAAGTGCGGGTCAGCGACAACTCTAGTCACTCTGCGTTGATATTACCAACATACCCTAAAATGAGGCTCACGACACTACCTGTTGTTTTGCACAGACAAGCTATAGTAGAACGCGAAATTCCAAGTTCATTGATAAACAGCGAAACTTCCTGTGCGCGACGTAATAACTCCAGATACGTGTGCGATGTCTTTTCAGTACCATCGTCATACACTACAGCGATCCTCGATGAGAACCGCTCAGCTGCTGCTTCCACACAGCCGTGCAATGTCAACATTTCTTAACCTTCGTCAACTTCGCCTTTAAGCCACATTTACCCAGAGCCTGTCAGCGGTTTCTTCTCAAACTTGACGTTCACAAGACCGTAATTTTCTTTTTCTTTTTTTTCCTTCTCACTGTGGCGCGCACACGGACGCACGTGTATTCGCTGTCAAAATGAACCACCTCACAGCTCATGAGTCCTGCTGACTACTTACCTCTACGTGCACCAACGTTAGTTAGGTTTCACGCCATTGAGGGCGGCAAATTAACTCATTGCTATCATCATCATTGCGGAGTGCGCGCGTGGCTGGCTTGGCCGTCGGCGTCAAGCATGAGTTTTTTTTTTTTTTCCTCCATGGCGTCACGCCATGTGTGGCCATGGAGGAAGAAATGTGTGTGGCGAAGGAAGCCGAGACACAATTTAACGTGATTAAGGTACTACGCACAGAAATACACATAACTGACCGAGCCATGAAACCGAAACAAGAACCAAACCTCACGATTTAACGGCATGCTAAATTCCCCGAAAAGAGAAGGGACGGGCAAATTGCATAAATTGAGCTAAGTGCAGTAGCATATAAATTTCGCCTAACGTGGTGCATGTACACTTTATCTAACACAGAAAAGAATTAACACATACATACAAGACATAGCAAAAGACTGACAGATTCTCTCTCCTTTTGCACATAAAATAATGAACATTTCTTAAAACTCCTCTTTTTTTTTTTTTTTTGCGGTGATGCGCAACAATTAAGTGAAATTGTAATTTACTGTTAAAAGACTCTTTAATTAGGTTGTCATTAAAATATATAGGATAGTGTACACAGTTCTGAAGACATATATGTAGGCATGAAGAGGAATGTTAAAGCATTCCTAAGAAATTACATCAAAATTATCATGTTATCAACATATCTGAAGAAAATAATAAACTATATCGGAGGACTGTATCGGAGGTCCCGATACAGTCACTGATTCTGGGACCTCCTTCTGTATGTATAAGCTGGAATGTACAAAACGGATATAATAAAATTGAATTGAATTGAATTGAATTGAATATATGTACATGACACAGTAGAGTTTGACATGGATGAATCTAAAGTTTCAATGTTTCCAATATATGAAATTGTTGGCTGTTGGGCATTACAGAGATCAAGCTCATCAACATTTCTGGCATTATTTAAAGTGGTTTAACTCTCTCTGCTCACCCCCCCCCCCTCCCTCCGTATGATTACATGGAATCGACATTTAATTATGCAAATTATGTTTTATTATTTCACCACGGCACATTTATGTTGAAAATAAATCTCGCTTGTACGGGGAATCAATAAACCAATTCCAATTCCAATTCCAAAATAAAAAATTTCCATTACTTATTGTTATGAAGGCACAAATGAGGCATATGATAGACTCAAATATGTAAAACAATAATGTACAACAAAATGCAAGAAGAAACAAGTGAATCTAAGTAGTATAGTCGTGGATTGTGATTATTTATGTATGATGCCTATACTGTTTCCAAAGGAGGACACGAAAATTAAGTGGATGCTGCCTTGAAATGCAGAAGAAAAACTGAGGTAACAATTGAATACTTCAACAGGGTCATTGATAAAAATTACAGTGAAAGCATTTCCCTCATTATCCTGAAATGAACACCATGTCTTAAGAACTGCATATAATCATGTTTATCATGTCAAACTCAGCCAAAAAGCTCCAGAACTAAAAACAATTGCTGTCGGAAATTACTGTAAAGTGTACTTATTCAAATGAGTTAACCTAGAATATTTACTTTTGAAGATTAATAGTAAAAGGACTGAAAGTGGAGTATAGAGTTTAATGTGGTGCTTACGCAACAAGTGTCGAAAATAAGTATTACGACTACACTGTTCTAAATTAAATATATATTACATGGCTGTTAAGTCATGACCACCGTGGTCATGACAATATCGTGAGTCGGCAAAAGTCACTTGGCTCAGTGATGTGCTAATGGAGTTCTGGATTCCGGAATGTGGTTTCCCGGGTTCATTATAAGCCACTCTCCTTCGTGGTTGCCAACTCTGCGCCTTTGCATGTTCCATGTTTACTATGACAGGAAACTCATGAGCAAGTAATGAAAATATGCAGTAATGAAAGTATATGCAGATGATAATGGAAAAAATATTGTTGGCCTATTCAAAGTAGCATGTCAAGCTCAATCAGGCGAAGGAAAAATTCAGTAGAACATGGGAATGAAACATGATTAAACTATTTAGCTCAACATCCACTACTATTTAACCTTTTATATTGCAAGGACATTTTTCAAAAGAATATATAATTGTAAAACACTTCCTCATTTATACCATGCTCATATATAATTATGCACGGTAACATAAATGCATATGTTGCATTAGTCAGGAAGGAAAAAAATATTTCATGTACAAGTCACCACTCTCAAAACTAGTATTTGAGTACGAAGCCCTTAAGACGGGGAGGCTTAAGGATAGTTCTTGTGGGCCTCTGTGGGGATCTGAGGAGTGGGTTTGAGTCAGGCTGTGAACTAGAGTCCTCAGTCAAAGAGGTAAGGGATGACTTGGTCCCTTGTTCGGTAGTCTGTTGGGTGTCCATCCCTTCACTGACAATGCACTTGACACTTGTGTTGGGAAGCATTGAGCATTGCTCATTAGAAAAAAATGACACACTGATGAGGATTCGGCCACATCACTGTGCACTGAAGAGAGAGTTGCACTCTTTGTAGGATCTCGAAGGGGAGGTCTGGAGCAGCGGTGTATGGGCCTCTGGGAAATGTGGTCAAGTGACTGTGGGTAGCGTCTACATTGGATGTTAAGAGTTGAGGATGCCACAGGAAAGCGAGCTGGGCTCCTCTGTGTAGACATTGGAGTTATAGGGAAATTGCATTAGGAACAATTAAGTCAAAATCTTCTGGTTATTACAAGTTGGTTTCTTGACTCTAAGTGGCAAGCTTTGCTGCATTCCACAGTTCTCCATCTTGTAGATGAAAAGAAGTAAGTCCTTATTGTTCAATTATTTGTTGTGACCTGGAGAAAGCTCTGTCTTCTTTAGGTTTGCAAACTCAAACATCACCTACTGAGAATGATGGAGGTTTTGCAGCATGCCTCCTGTCTGTAGGTATATTACTTGATGCATGAGCGTCGGCAGGATTTTGTGTCGGGGGACGCAAGTGCCCTTGATCCCCTGCAGACTCCCATGTCTTGATGTATATCTGTTTTTGTATCGCCCTTTCTCTGAGCTTTTTAACAGCATCATATATGGATCACAATGGAATAAAGATGCTATGGAAGGAAATCCAATAATGTCCAATAGAGTCCTGCATGTGCCCTATTAATTATGAAGTAGCACTGAAGGAGCTATTCCTGTAGTAGCATGTACAAGCAGAACGATGAACACACAAGTGCTCGTACACAAAAGTCTTGAGTGGACACTTTTCCAAAGATGCCATTATAACATAGGAGTTGAAAGTGCGATTGAATCATTCCACTTGTACCTTGGTTTTCAAATAGCACCTTGATGAACGATTCAGTTTTGTGCCTTTATTACTGAGGCATGTAGTGAATTCTTTGGACATTAAATGAGGACCCTGATCAAAGACGACTGACTTCCTATAGATAACCCTAATAAGCCAAGATTTCAAGAAGAAAATCAGTTATTGCTGTAGTTGTCATTTGTGAAATGAACTTAACCTCAGGCCATTAGAATAGTAGTCCGCTAGAGTGACAGCATACTGACAGTTGGCAGGGGCTCTCTCGAAAGAACTAACAATACTTATTGCTACTTTTTGCCAGGAATTCTCTGGATAAGGGACCGGCTGCAACAAGGCTACTTAAGTTTTAACCTATTTGTCTGCTTCTATGCTGCCAGGAGAACTCTTCATGACATTTTAAATCTGCTTGTCTATTGCCATAAAGGCTCATCAAAAGAAGGAAAGCGGGCAGTTTTTTTGCGGAAAGTTGGAAAAGCTGATTTATCAATAATAGTCATCAAAACTTTGACCAAAACATTGATAAATTTGAAGTTATTCTATAACTGATAAAAGTATAAATTTGACGTCATAGCCAACAAGAGACCTATACTCAAAAGTGTAGGTCATGAGAGGGACGAAAATATTGCAATCGCTACTCTTTGACTTATTGTGATTCCTGTTCTTGAGGAAGACTGGCTTTAAACATAGAACACAGAAGCGGTAATCCATGCACAGGTAATAAGGGATCAGATGTGGTGATAGTACATGTACAGCAATACCTTATGTGTCGTTAACAAGGATAAAACATGCAATCAAAGGTTAGGTGTCTACACTCCTTGTACAACTGTGAAAGGCTGTGAAAATATTACGGCCGATTAGCATAGTTAATCAAATGCAAAGTAGGTACATAGCACTGCTTAACCGTTGTACTTCAGCACATCAAGCACAGCGAACTTGAGCTGCAGTGCCCGACGGTCCGGCTTCATCCGTTGCCCACATTCCACTTGGCTGGAAACACTCGGTGGTAGTAACAATACCAAAGGCTGGGAAACCTCCCACAAGCCTAGAATCTTTGCGGCCTATCTCGCTAACACTCACAATTTGCAAGATCTATGAAAAGATGATAGCCACCCGCCTGTCATGGTGGTTGGAAAGAAATGAAAAATATCATGCTCGACAAATTGGATTCCGAACAAACCTTGGCACAGAAAATGGACTGGCTATGCTCGCTGAAGAGGTTATACATGTGTCGCCTTATAGCCACCTAGTGCGCACTGTAGTGGCTACCGACGTGGCGAAGACATACAACAACGTGCTACATGCCAAGATTCTTAGCAACATGGAATGTATGGTCATTCCCTTGCAGGTCATAAAAGCAATACATAATCTGCTTAAGGACAGGATGTTCTCTATCCGGATAAACGGAAAACAAATTGGCACAATAAGGGTCAGTGTTAGCACCTTTACTATTTAATATTGCACTGATCCCATTGGCCGGAAATTAACTGAAATACCAGAAGTGCGGTTCATGATATACGCAGATGATGTCACGATTTGGTCTGTTCATAAACAACTTGAGAGACAGAATCGGTATCTAAAAGAGGCTTTAAATACCATAGATGAGTACGTCCAAGATGCAGGTCTGGAATTCTCACCTCAAAAGTCCAGTTACATTCATGTTGCCAACAAGAATAGAAGAAAACAATTGGCAATGCAAAGAGTCATCCTAAAGATTGGAAATCAGGCATTGGAAGAGGTGGACGAGTTGAGAGTTCTTGGTCTAGAAATTCACAAATCCGGCAAAGGAACACAATGGCTTCATAAGGTGAAAAAAGTAGCTGCGACTTCCTTAAACTTGATAAAATGCATCTCGTCTAGGGGAGCAGGAGCTCGAGCGGACATGGCAAGACGTCTTGTACAATCAGTGTTACAGCCGAGGATACTATACCAAACCCAATTCCAAAGACTCACGAGACGGCAGTGGGCGAAATTGGAAACAATAAATAGAAACGTAATGCGCACTATCACGGCCTTACCAAAACTTACCCCTATCCTTATTCTCCAAGAGTTTGCACAGATAAATACATAGACAGAATTAATGGAACAATGAGAGGCAACAAGGGATATGAAGCGAAAGTATGTTATGCCCATAGCATCCTTGTACAATGAAGTGTCAGTTCAAACACCACCACCAATGGCTGACCCCCCTCCGTGGGAATTCACGACTATTACAACAAGACCACTCGGCTTCGTCGCAAAGAAAAGCTGGCGTCTCGACCTCTGGTTGATGCACTTCCAGGTACCTGCATTGAATATACGGACGCATCAATTATAGAAAATGGCAGTAGAACAGCAGCTACTAGTCCAACACATAGTGAACTAAAGGTACATAAAGAATATGTTTCAGAATACCCGGACCCGCTTGTGATGGAACTCTATGCAATCCACGATGCTATGGAGGCCATAAATAAAATAGATTCCATAACAGAAGCCCACATTTGTACAGACTCCTTAGCCGCCATAAAACAACTGAAGAAAGTGACAAAGATGCTATATGTGTAACCCAGGAAATCCACGCACTCAATAAAAAAAACAGATACGCATCCAGATACATTGGACACAAGACAATGCTGAGAACGCTGAGCAGAGAAAAGTTGACTACCTCAAACATAAAGTTCCAAACACTAATGCGCCCCCCACCAGGCTCCCTTTTGATGCCCCTCCGCTGTTCCCATCTTAGCATCCTCTTTAAGGAAAAGTACATGTGCCCTCATTTCCCTGTGTACATTCCCCCTCCCTCATAACTTAACGAGATTGGAGGAGGTTTCCCTTATAAGGATAAGAGCTGGGGCGGCCCTTACCCCGTCGGTAACATGCCGATGGGAATCTCAAGCAGATATCGGACCAACCACATGCCCGAAGTGTTCCACACCAGCTGCAGAAGTGCATGCTTGCCACCTGCTGTGGACTTGTGCAGGGACAAGGGCATCAAGGACGCAGATTCTGCGCGAAGTGGGACTAGCCACAACAAGGGAAGAGGAATTCTCTAAATGGCTCACCGACAACCATAAGAGCGGGAGCCTGCTCCGGTTCCTGACGGAAAATAATTTACATGAGTTTCTATAATATGCCTTATGGCAAGCTTCGTGAAAAAAAAAAAAAAAAAAGAAATAGAGAGGGAAACATGCTTGAAGGCGAGCACCAGTTAGGACGTGGAGGTAAGCACAAGCAGCTTCACGACGCGGTGAGTGGCTCGGAGCCGAGGTGCAGGGAGCACCGCGTGTGTACGTCTGCTGTCCGTAAAGGCTGAGGAGTGACTGATGCGAGGGGAGAGATGCCGAAGTTGAGGATGCGTGAGCGAGGCGACACACGACTACTCACTCCGTAGACACACACACACTTGTGAAACGTAGCATAGTGGTAGCCACCACGTCTGCAACTGGCACGTCATTCTCTCACTGTCTTACTCTACTCTCTCACTGGCTCCTCAGTGTTAAGTAGCGTGATGTGGGCATCGCCACTTTCCTTTCCTCCTCTTCAAGTTCACGGAGAGACGGATGAACACAGAGAGAGCGGCTTCGGCTGCAGCTATGCGGCCGCTCCGCCTCCTCAATGCTCAGCCGCATGACGCGCGTGTCGCCAACTTCCCTTTCTCCACTTCAAGTTCACGGTGAGAGAGAGTGAGCGGCTTCGGACAGATATCGGCGAAATCCGTGACTGTGGCTAGTAGTGCTACACACTAAATAAAGGGAAGGGCATGAAGGGAGCATTGTCATATTTAATTTAAAATATTGAACAGTTTCTGGTGGAAAACTAAGAAATTTCTTGTCGTTATTATATCAAATGCATTATATAGACACTAGACAACTTCAATGACAATCTGAGAACTGTCTACTGCAATTAATTTTCCGAACAAAGTCCACATTTATATGGAATTCCACATAAAACATGAAAATTTTGGATGAACAGAAAACAAAAATAGAACCATGCACTTTATTAATATAATTAAAAAGGTGAATTTTTGAACAGTAAAGTCATTAAAATTAATGATAAAAATTTCAGAGCTCCAGCACATCTAAAAAGAGGCACTCTTTCCTGCGTGCATCTGTAAGCATGTGCACGAAAAGTCCACATGACTATACATGCAAATGAAAAAGCAAGCTCATGAGAACGAACTTTGAATAGGAGCACGCTGCAAGAGGGATACTGCCTGTATGCATGTCTTCAGCTTGGTCCTCAAATGGGTACAATGGCTCAGTGATGAATATAAGATAAAAAGAACAATCTCCAACTTTTGCAAATTGCATTTTCCAGTTGCTGTATCAAGCTTATACCTAGGATATGAACTGGCTGCCTGCGACAGCAAGCACATTTTGTCCTTGACAACAATGTATTCAAAAATTTCAATGATATTTAGTGTTTTGGTGACCTCAAGATTATGAACTGCTCTGTTGCAGTTGTCGGCTAATTAAAAGCATAGACATTGCTGTAACTGTGGCTGTAACTGTGAAATATTCTTGCTAGATGACAAAGGAGTTTCTGACTGTAGACACTAAACCAAATAAGGGTGGGCTCAGAAATTTGATTATTTTCAGTGGTAACTTGAGTTACGCTTGACTTAGATGTAACTATGTTCTGCAAAAGCACTGCTAACTTTCACAAGTATTTGGAATATTTTTGGCAGCTCTTGCAAGTTTTGGGTGAGGTACTTAGCTGCTTCAATCAGAATTATCAAATCTTCATAGTCTGCAGCAACGATTACCCAAAATTAAAAACTTCAGCAGCAGTAGTGCCAGTAGTGCCACTTCTGGGCATTGGAGGAATGAACGCATTACTGTGGAGGTAACTGAGGTGAGCACTCATTCCTTTGATGGGTGTGGTCAACAAGGTGGTACCAATACTGCTGCTCTGAAATTAGCAATTTTGGTTCATTCTCGCTGCAAACAGCGATGATTTAATGATTAATTCTGATCAAATAAGGTAAGTATTAAAGTAAGTATCAAGCAAGGTAAGCACACAACACAACACAACACACTAAACTTACCACTAAATGCCACCTCTGTACGAAATTTTAGCCTAAAGGAGCCAACGATTAAGCCATGGGAATTTCTTTTCGGCATGCGCCAAGCAACGCCAGAGTTGGTAGCAAGTTGCCTGCAGTACCATAGCCTGATAAACTCACGTCTACAGTAATCGGCCCATACATAGCCTCCGTGACAAAATGTAGTCTGCTGCTGAAGCTATATTACATGAATATAAAGCTAACCATCAGACCAAATTATAAGCTCAAGGATTTCGATGCTCATGGCTTGTTTGGTACAGTGAAATATCAAAAAACTTATTTTTGTTCCCTGTTCAGCACAGCAATACACATGCCATTTACCACTGCCCATAGTAGTAACTCCTTTCTACTACAGGAGGTATTGCCCATAGCTAGCAAACAGTTCAGTTGTATCCTACTAAAGTAACATATCAGCTAAACTAGCTGGATGCCATGGGTGTTTACCAAGTGTTCTAGGACCTTGAGTTCCCGGCGACCAAAGCTACACTTCTTGGAGTTCAACTGAAGGCCAGCTCGTCGGAAGACGCCAAGAATAGACGAAACATGATGGAGGTGGCCCTCAAAGGTTGATGAAAATATGATGTCATCGAGGTAGCACAGACATGTGGTCCATTTGAACCCGCATAGTAAGGAGTCCATCATGCGCTCGAAGGTCGCAGGGACATTACATAAGCCGAAAAGCATCACCTTGAATTGGTAGAGGCCATCCGGGGTGACAAAAGCCGTCTTTTCACAATCTCGTCAACAGAGATCTGCCAATATCCAGAACGAAGATTGATGGAGGAGAAGTAGCTGGCACCATGCAGGCAGTCGAGGGCGTCATCGATCATTGGAAGAGGGTACACGTCTTTCTTTGTTATCTTGTTTAGGGGTAGATAATCTACGCAAAACCTCCACCTGGTGTCTTTCTTTTTGACGAGTACTACCGGGGACGCCCAGGGGCTGCTCGACGGCTCAAATATGTTGCTGGCCAACATTTTCTCCACTTCTTCCTGAATGATCCGGCGTTCGGAAAGAGCAACTCTGTATGGCCGTCTGTGAATAGGGCGGACATCTCCAGTATCGATGCGATGTGTGACGACGAATGTTTGGCCCAGGGATCCATGACCAAAATCACAAATGTCGCTGTATGACCGCAAAAGGCCGGTAAGGTCGCTGGCATATTCAGGACGCAGGTCAGAGGCAATCATGGCTGAGATGCGGTCCTCCGGACTATCTGACGGGACAGGTTGTACAGGTACTTCGTCGTGACGGTCAGACAGCACTGCAGAAATAGTAAAGCTGGACAAAGGGGACAGCTCGGCAAGGAAAATGCCCTCCGGGAGAACTTTCGAAGACATGCTGAAGTTGAGTATGAGAATGTAGGTGAGGTTATTCTAGATGTGTACAATGTTATAAGGTAGGACGATGTTGCACCGTAGAGTGACGTCGGTGATGGAATTGACAACATAGTCGCCGTCAGGAAGGGAGGGAAAAGGTGACAGGGCACGTATACTGCCGCCTCGGGAGGTAGGCGGTTAATGTACTGGAGCAGAGGTGAGGCTGAGAATGGTCAGCACTAGGGTCGTGAACACAATGGGGCAGGGCTAAGCGCAGAAGTCCGGAGGAACAGTCAATGAGAGCGGAATGGGCTGTTAAAAAGTCTAGGCCTAAAATCACGTCTTGAGAACAAGTAGTAAGGACAGCGAAGAGCACAGGGACGTGGTGGCCGGCAATGCTGACGCACGCAGTGCACATTCCGACGATGGTAGCAGTGTTTCCATCAGCAACACGAACTTTAGAGGTGTTAGCGGGCGTAAGAACTTTTTTAGGCGCTGGCGGAACGACGAACTAAGGACTGAAATATGGGCTCCAGTGTCAATAAGGGCAGAAACGGAGACTTCGTCCACAAGAATGTCTATGAGGTTACGTCTGGGTGTGAAGGTCAGTTCCGAGTTGACAGTCCGGGTCGATAATGCAGCGTCACTCCCGGGCGCTGCACTCGCTAGTTTCCCGAGTAGGTGCCGGCGTATGATGGGGAGGAGCTGCGACGAGGCACTGGTGAACGGGATTGATGAGCCAGTGGGGATGGAGATCGGCTGGAGTGACAGGCAGTGGGGACGGTTTCGTTACGAGGCTGATCTGTTTGAGAAAGATAATGTCCAGGTACATCATAGGCAGGGCGGGGCTCCTCTGGTAGGGCAGGGAAGCGTCAAGGTACCATTGTAGTATCGACGGTCGGCGCTGTAATAAGAGCGAGGGGCGAAGAAGGTATGGCTACGGCAATAACGAGATGTGTGGCCGGCGATACAGCAAATGAAGCAAATTGGCCTGTCGTCTGAGGTGCGCCACTCTGCAGGATTGCGGCTAGGGTAGCGACAAGGGGAAGCTTGGCTGGCGGTAGCAGCAGCCACTACAGGAACAGGGTGTGTTGGTGACGGTGGCGGCACGGGGCTGGAGGAGATGCCGGGGTTGGCAAGTTCCTGGCGAACGACGGCCTGTATCATGGCCATGGTGTCGGGCAGTGGAGACGTGAGTGGTGCAGGAGCCAGGGCCTAGAGTTCTCTGCGGATGATCTGAGTGATGTTCGCTGGACGAGAAGGCTGTTGCAAAGGCAGCAGGTCAGCGCAGGATGATGTAGTCGCAGTGTTCGGAAGGCAGTCAAAGCGATGTACGAGATGGCGTTGCTTAGCCTGCTCAAATTTTTGACAGACTTGAAGTACCGAGTCGACGGTAGCGCAATCCGTACAGAAGAGGATGTTGAACGCATCATCCGCTATACCTTTGAGGATATGCCCTATCTTGTCACTTTTGGCATGGAGCTGTTCACCTTGCGGCACAACGAAAGCATGTCTTGAATATAGGCAAGGTAGGACTTCGTGGGGGATTGGGTGCGAGTGGAAAGTTCTGTTTTTGCTGCGAGAGCCCGCCTAATCGGCTTTCCGAACAAGTCCTGAAGCTTTTCTTTACAGATTTCCCAGGTCACTAGCTCTTGCTCGTGATTTTGGAACCCCGTCCGAGCTGTTCCCGCCAAATAGAAGATTATGTTCTCCAGCACAATGGTCGCGTCTCAGTGGTTGTTTCTGCTGCAGCGCTCATACTCATCTAGCAAGTCGTCAACGTCCGGCTTGTCTTCCCCATTAAAAATGGGAGGGTGGCGGATCTTCGTGAGTACCACTGGCTGAGCCGATGTTGCTGCGATGGTAGGGGCTGCCTGCCTCGGAGGTGGTTGTTGCTGACGTCGTTGTGAGCCCAGGTAAGTGGCGGCCGCTGCGCAAATCCAGCTGTTTCTGTGCTATTTTGCTCTGATATTCTGTTCTGTGCACACGGGGATCTTTAGTCACCACCAACATTTGGTTAGAGGTGCGGCGTACGTCATCCCCATCCTCGCCTTGGAGCATCGACGCCATCTGTGAGCCGCGACCATCGACCGAGGGCCCAGGGCCATCGCCGAGCAGCTTCGCCCCAGCCCTTCAAGCCCAGACCTGACCAACTACCACCGCCCAGCCCCCAGCCGTGCCTGAAGACAAGAACAAGCAAACCAACCAGAACCGAGACGAAGGACCCAAAAGACCTGAAGGAACCGATGGACACGAACACGCAACCCCCGCCCAAGCTGCCCGACGTGACCTCGAGCCATCGATCCCATGGACTCTGATTACGGATGGTTGACAGTTCCAGGAGAGGCGGGTCACCCATGCATCAGACATCGTACGGGCAAGCCATTCTATTCTTACTTCTTCCTCTTCTTCAAGCATCCAGACACGCCCATCATCATGCCATGGAATCATCATCGGTAAACTTCGTCTATGATGGGACGATCGCTCGGTGGCCCCGGGTCATGTTATGGACGAAGGAGGAAGAAGAGGGCAGTGGCACGGGCAGGAGCGCGCGCGCTAGGCTCGCACAGATTCATTAAATGTCATCTCACAACCATCGAGCATCTTCTCTCTGTCCTCTGTTCTCCTGTTGTTATCGCTTGCCACCACGTAACAATATTCTGCAGTAAGCGGTAAGAGGGATATCATGAACATGTGGGATGTGGGTCTGAGAAGCAAAATGTATTTTTGTGCTACAGCATTGGCCAGATGACACAGCCTGCACATCCTCTCATCCACTAACCTGCTTCGATGCAGCACAGTTTTTTTTTAAGGCAGAAGCCTTACTTGCCCCATTAGGCCAAAATATATCTGCTGTTGATGTTATTGTCAGTACATGGTGGTACTAAATTTATGACGCCATCACAACAGCTATTGTCTGTGCTAGCACCCGCATGTGACAACAGATTTCCCTTCTCTCGTATCGAAATTGTGAAACAACTGTTATTCGTGCAGCGCTCCAGGAGGTGTCATACTATTTTGCTTCCCACTTAGCATGCATCTGCTAGCCAAGTTAGTGGTTAGCGTGCGACAGCCATTCAAACCGATGGTATATGTACCTCCAATTGTATGCCTTAATCACCTAACCACCTCACATAACCTAGCGCAGCAGACACTGCAGGAGGAGGAGTGCGGAGAGGGCACCGCCAGAGAAACAAAGAGTACAGAGGGCATTGCACTACCAATCACATGGTGGTGCATGCCACAAGAGAAATTCCCAATTTCTGTCGAAATCACATCTCACAAACCATGACTGCAGTATGCACAGAACTGTGCACTTCCACTTAGCCTATTGCACAGACTTGTAGACCGCTGAGAGTGCCTGCAAAGACTCATACTTTGAATGTAGCATGATGAACTACAAAAGACATATGATTCTGCACTGTTTTTTCTCAGCTTAAGGGCAATTCTTCTGCGCTGTTCGATAATCACTTCCTGAAAACAACTATTACAGAGCTGAAATTAAAGTTCAATTTTTAAGAATATTTTACAGGCACTAAATTTCCCAAAGCGCAAGTGACATGCCCTCAAAAAACTCCCCTTTTTTTAATGAGAGAAGCTTGACACTGGCATGCTATGCATGTGGAGCAGAGATAGAGCAAGGAACTGCAGTGGATATAAGGTAAACTTAGATGCATGAGAAACCCTACCCACACTGCACAGCTCAAGTGATAGCTGTTAAAGGGCAACTCCAGTGGTTTTTTCATCATTTTGTGTTTTTAGTTGAATTACATTCCTCGGCACATCCCGACTCCAACACAAAAAACTGTTTTTCAAAATTCTAATTAGAAGTATTTTTAAAAAAGAAAAACAGGAAATCGAAACCGAAGCTGCTTTCATGGCCAGAAACGACGTCCCAGTTGACGAAATGGTTAAGTCACACTCAGTATTAGAAAAACATTCGTACGTGCATTGGATGGTGAAAATAAAGTATGGAAATCATGATGCACTGCAAAAATTGGGGTAGTTCAATTCAAGTTTCACAATTTCATAATCACGCGGGAAGTGGACAGTAACACCGGTATACTGTTTGCGACGTCAGAAACTCAGTGTTGCCCGCAGAAATACTCTCAACTTAAGCCATACTTCAAAGCCGTGTTGCGCGTAAACAGATTATCGTACGGCGCCCAAATTTTGTAGAATGCGTCAGGACGGAGAGGAGACAATATGGTAAAATTTTTACTAGACTATTTGAATGTGAAAAACCTCCGGAGTTGCCCTTTAAGAATTACTTGCATTGCAAACTGAATATCGAGTAAGGGTCGGTCCCAACTGGCCGAGTTCATCTGCATTATGTACACATGATGAATAGAAACACAATTTGCAGCTCGTAGAGACTTTTTTTTTTTAGCATGCTGCAATATCCGCTGGACCAACCTCTTTGCGAGTGAAATGCAATTCACAAAGACAGGCCCTACAAAATTTAAATCATGTAGACAACATTAGCTTCCAGCTGGTTTTGCAGCAAGCAAAATCATCTGAATGCCCTTGTATGCAACTTACCCTATGATACACCACGTAGGTGTAGCATGAATTTTTACTTTATTCACAAGATTTCCGAGCCCTTTTTTTAAAGCTAGGCTCAATAACATACCTATGTAGACATTTCTTTGCTCAGAAAACAATCTCAGAGAAATAGATTTCGCAAAAGCTTTAAAAGCAAAAGCATGCCATCCTCATCAACAAATGCTTAGTCAATCAACTGACCGATCAATCAGTCAACCAAAGCATACATTATAAACTATAAATCTGTCATGAACCAAGAGTAATATTTTACAATAATCCATCGCACTAAATTTGGCCTTGACATCAACTGTGACGAGGACACAGTCAATCACAGACACGGTTGGTGAGTCATGGTGCTGCTGCATCCAGTCCAGCCTGTCACGCAGACCATGAGCAGAAACCACCAACATAACGCCCTCCAATGCTTGTGTCTCGTTCTAAATTTACTTGCGAACATCAGATTGCGTCATATTTTTTGTAGGCAGTATCATTAATGGACCACCGAGCGATAAAAACTGCAAAATTTGATGGCAAAGCTCTGAGGTAGACTGCGTTTGGGGCAGTTTTGGAGCAGGATGGAGCAAGGAAACCAGTTTGGAGCAGAACGGAGCGAATGGAGCAGCATTTCCACCCCTGCACTTGGCATTTAAGACCAGCAAGAGAAACTCTGAACTAAAACATTAGAACTCATTCTCAACAGCCTTACAGTTTCTTGTATGCTCACGTCCGACAGTCTCAGTGACCACATCCCATATTGCATTAAGAACACCGACCAAAACTTTTTCACAATACTTCTACATAGGCTGCATAGCTTTTCAATGTGGCCATATGTGTGCACTTGGGAGAATAATGAGTTACTAATTTCCTTACAACAAAATTCTCTAACTTGATGGACTCCCAAATGTCGAACCAGGTAGTAAAACCTGTCCACTCGAGTCAACCTATTGCAGAGGTGCCATTACAAAAGAACTGATGAGACATAAAGGCAATTATTTACAACTTTATTCACAAAAACTGATTTACAAAATGATAAATGTTTATTGAAGAAAAAGGCGACAGCAAGGAAATGTGCAAAAAGGGGGAAAAAAAAAATAAGACAAGTACCAAAGAATGATCCTACAAAATCATTCACTTAGATTTTGAAGTCATCAGTGCTTCCAGCAACTTGACTTTAAACTTGTCCACAACATTTTGGGAACTATTAGTAGCAATGCTTTCAGAATGACACTTAAAATCAGTGTTAGATGACTTAGATGCCTCCTCTGCGTCCTGAGCCTGGGAGGCAGAGTTCATGTCCAACAACATTTGGATCGAGGCCACCTTTTTTTCAACAAAGTCCAGTTCAGACAAGGTTGGGCCATCAGGGTTCTTATAAGCTAACAACCTTAGTGCCGCCCTCCTTTTCTTAAAGGTCTCTAGCTTTGTCTGAAGATCTTGCCTGAAGGCAGTACTGTCTTCAGAGGCACTGTCAGCTTCTCTTCCGTTTGACGACACATGCGCACGAGGTCTGGACACAGGCCCAGACTCTGACAAGTTCGCAATCTCATGTCCCAGCATTTTCAATGGATGCTCCAACACTCTGAGAATGTCTGGAACATTGCGGAAGTAGTACAGACGAATGTTGTCACTAAGAATGCCTTCAGAACAGCAGATTTCATAATGAAGCTCCGGGTAACACTCTCTGTCTAAAACAGCAGATTTAAAAGTGATTCCTTTTTCTGCTAGCCTTTCAGAGACCACATCACTCTGCTCGCCAAAAAGCTTTGAAATGCCCAGTCCAGACATGTACTGCACTGCATTCCAAGTGATCACATCAGCGGTGTAACCTCCAGGTAAGGCCCATGTCTGCACAAAGCTCTCACCATCAGTTTCTTTAGCGCTTACTGCCAAGCCCTCACTGACCAAGACGTCACCAAAAGAGTAGTGAAAACTGCCCGAACTTCGTTCTAGCTTTACGATGAGCGAGTCTTCTTCCTTACTCACAATAGAGCAGGTACAAGGCCCCATCCTGGCAAGCTGCAAGAAGTGATCATTAGCGTCAGGTTGCCATGAATCAGCACCTGAGGGTTTCACATCAGCAAGGGAGGCTTTAACAGCTTGGGCTGGAAGCTCCAGAAAGTCGGGACGAAGTTTTCGGATGTCCCGCACTTTCACAGGTGTTAAGGTGCCATAATCAATGTATGACACATACACCATGTGACCTTTGACACTTTTTACAACTGCTCGATGCCAGACTAAGTTTCCGTCAATCGGATACTGTGCCGCACAGAGGAAGCCTGGCTTCACCCTCCTGCGGTCCACTGTGTAGAAATCTGCAGGCGTTTTGGAATAGAACTTGTCTAGTTCTGTCATTAAATCTTCAAGCCTAGACGGCAAGTCATTCTCAGCCACCAAAATATAGAACTCTGACGGGCTGAACACTTCTCCTAAAAGAACAGAAAATGTTTGGCTTTTGGGCAATGATTGCACAGAATATGCACTTGCATCTTCAGAGGTGTCAGATTCATCGGCACTGGAAAGTGGCACCGGGTTTCCAATGTGCACTACTTGGTGGTCTGGTGAATTCTCTCTGTAGAGCTTCACAGTGTAAACCCCATCTCCATGGTGTGTGAGAGTCGTGTGGGGAAGTGAGATGACAACATTTCGTATAAAGTCAACTAAGCATTGGCCATGAGTGCCAATGTAGTTGTGCCTACCAAATTTGCTCTCATACAAGCTCAGCAGTTCTGGCACGTCAAGACCCTGAGGGTAGTCCAAGAGAACAGTCATCAGCCCACTACTGAGGTCGTCAGGCAGATTGGCAAGCATCTTCTCACTTCGACTGCTGTCGAGCAGCTGCACCGTGTACTTCCCTTCAGAGTCCGAAACAACACAGACCGATGAGACAGAAGAGAGCACATCTCTCACCATTTCAAGAGGGAGCCTATCACACATAAAGTAAGCACTGCTACCCATTCTTTCCTTACACATTTCAAGTAGCGTTTCAATCTCTAAACCACAGGCATGCTCCTCTAAAAGAATCTTCACACAGTCCGAAAAACCATCTGGAGTATGGACAGTCAAGTCAGCTGTTGATGTTTCCTTGCTGTTCAGTTCGACAACAGCTCGTGTTTGCTTATCAGCAGTTTCCTTACATGCAATGTTCTCTTTGACTTCCTGTCTGCCTTCGGTCGTGGCGCTTTGTGCAAGAATTGGCTGAAACAAGTCAGCATTGGGATTTAGCATGCTGTACATAGCTTGTTCTGCAGAATAGCCACTGCTACATGTTGGAGCTTGCCCAACAGGCTGAAATGTAAATGAATTTAGCAAAGAGGGCCTGACAGCAGCTTGGAAGTGCGAGGAAGCATATGCCCCAGAAAATGTAGTCCCATGATATGTAGGTGAAGACACACTACTACTCAGTTCTTTCCAGCGGTCTACAATGCTATTGTGCGGTACACAAAATTTATGTTTCTGTGTAGATACAAGCTCGCTGCCTGCCTCAAAATCCCCGCTGGACCATTCTTGCTGGGTAGTGGATGGCCCTGGCTGCAATTCTTCACATTTGATGCCTTGAGTTGAACAGTTGGCCAATGCAGTTCCAGCAGAGTATGTAGAGTTTACACAAACTGGGGAACCAGTGGCATCACTGCGAGATACAGAGGCTCTTTCAGCCAGATAGTTGTGAAGCCTGGACATGGTTTCTCCGGTATCTTTACCATTCAAAGCCGATGACGACACAGGGGAATGCGACGGTACTGGGCTAGGCAGAAGCTCCGAGCGAGAAGAGGGTGGACTGTAACCCGCTGGTAGAGGTGCACTCGACTGCTGCGGTGCCATGGATGGTTGCTGCCACGTACTAATGTTGTAATAGCTCCGCCCTCGCCCTCTTCCAAATGACCGCCCTCTTGATGACCTTCCCCTCTGTGACATGTGCAACTTTGTGTGCTTCCCTTTGTTTTTGGCTGCACTTGGCTTTTGCTGCTGGACCATTCGATTAATATGCTGAACCTTAGTGTTCACTTTTACAGACACAAGTTCTTCCCCATTACTGCCACGCTGAATACTTACTGAATCGGAAATTTTGTTTAGGAACTGGCGAACATTTGCACAACCAAACCTTGCATATGGCAGACCACAGCCTTCTGAGGACCTGTACTCTCGCTCCAACTGAGGAATTGTCATTGTTCCCTTTTCCACAATCAACAAAGAAACAATGATTTCTTTCACCGTTTCCAATTCGTCAGCCATAGTGTTTGCGAAGCAATAACTGCAGCAGTGAAAAGGAAGGGTACCAATGCAAGCAAACTAAACTACTGGAAAGGGCTAATTTTCGCAAGCTAAAACACTTAAGAATTGTGTGCCAGACCACGTCAAGTTCAGATGCATTCAGCAGGTGTCTCAGCGGATGGAGTTGAAGGCATGGCACTCAACACTGGTGAAGTTGACATTGGGCAGCACACTAACACAGGACTGCTGGATGGGCGAGTGCACCTTGATCTGTCTCAGGTGGGTGTCCCGGCCGTTCTGGTGGTTCGAAAGTACAGCAATTTGGATGAAGAAAGTGCGCACTGGACGGCCAGCAGAGTCTCTTGTTGCAATGTGAACCCAGCCTGTGGGCTCATTCAGGTCGACAGCCTCCAGCTCCTGCAGATCGTGGAAGCTGGTGCCCACTCGCACAGAAATCCTGCAAAGCAGTACAAGCACCAAAAGTTTGAGTGCATGTTTTCTTCGCTGTAATAATGGATGAAATGTTACTATATGGATCACTACTGGGTGACACAGTGAAGGGTCGGTAATGATGATGATGGACTGAGTTTAACGGAGCAAAGGCTTGGTTTGGTTTGGTTTGTGGGGTTTAACGTCTCAAAGCGACTCAGGCTAAGAGTGCCAAACACACGGTAAAAGTCAGCTCAGGTGAATACAATGTGCTCTGTGTGAAGATTAATGATGTCATAAAAAGTATTCACTTCAAGCAGCCGAAGGGCCTAAAAATTCATTCATAGTGTATAATCTCTAAAAACAGTGGTGTATAGGGCCTAAAAATTGATTTGCGGTGTATAATGGCCAGAGCAAAAATTAAAAGGAGACATGTCCTACTGGGAAAAAAAGTTTCTAGGACAAGCAAATTCGGCATACAAGCGCCACATTCTTTGACAACCTCTTGATTTCACTAGCTGATGTCACAACATGAGATTCAGACTTTCAGACCATTAAGTCTGGTCTCCAGACATTGGATAACAAGAGCTATTTGCTTCGATTCCTGATGATGCATCCTGGAAACTTTTGTCCCCAATAGCACATGCTTTAAAAGGCTAAGATGTCTTGCCAACATTTCTTCCTAAGACGACGGCAGGGCACCTGATGTTGCATTAAAAAGAAAGCTAAGCCGCTTAAGAAAGAGAAAAGGACTGAACCCCACATCAGTAAGAAATTGTGCACAAAAAGCAGACTTTTCCTAAAAATTTAAAAACTATTTCCACAGGGAATGAAAGCTCGTTAATTTGAAACTCAAGAATTCAATTTTATGGATAACTCAAACTACACTACTGCAAGGTCAGTTCCATAAATACATATGCAGAAAAAAAAAAATTTGCAGAGGTTTAGAATAGTTAAACATGGTATTCAGCGAAAGCTTCACAGCATGGTTACCCTTTGTACACCTCTTTTGCAGTCAGATTTAAATGGCATCTGTACGAAGTGCTAAGCGCAGCATCATCGCCACTACCATCCATGGCTGGCTCTGTGCATAGGTGCGGTTGCGCCTCATTCTTACATCCATCAAATGACATCATGGCTGCTTCCATTGTGCAATGGCACAGCCTGACATCACCCCCTTCCACTCTCCCCTCAGCTCCATGTTTGAAAGGTCATCCAAAGATTAAAGGGCCAAGGTCATGACCTTGTGGTGCAACATCAAGGTGGTCCATGAAGTTACACTTCAAGCAATTGGATGTTTTGGGGAAAAGAAAGCACAGGGCATTTATAGCCACACTTTGTCCTGTGGCTCCTTGACGGCCAATGGCAAGCCCATACTGACACTGTGTGTTGGCTTATAGGAAAGGAAAGGCAAATATCTTCCTTTTCTGGAGGAATGGGTCAAATCAAACAGTCGCCATGACTGACATGGTGGCCGGTGGCTGTGGCAGCACATGCCTGCCCTCTGTAGCACGTAATCCCAGAGACTTGCAGCTAAATGCTCATTAATTCGACACCCTTAATTTAGAAACACCTACCAGCTAACGGCCATGTAAGAGGGTGGCTTCGGATGGGGGCTATGGTTCCCGCAGCGGTTAGGCCACGTCCAAGTATGATTGGCATTGTTAAGCAATGAGCAAAATAGCACTCCTCAAATCTGAACTGCATGTTCTGCAGCTGACTATGCATCTCTGAAATGCATGCAACAACAAGCATGGCGAAACAGACAGCCTCGTCTCTGATAAGATGCAGATTACTGAGTTCATAAAAAATCACTTTTATAACTTGGCACCGTTCGCACCAGCTCGCGGTGGCGGCTATCAGCCGCACATCAGCTAGTGAACCAATCAGGTTACGTAGAGTTTTGGAAGATCATTGGTGGCACTAGGTATTTAGTGCACACTCATCTACGTCGTTCTTCTACTGGTCCGAAAATGCGTGCTCTTCAAGTGCCATTCAGTGCATTATGTGGAAGCCTGATATGCAACGCAGGCGGCATGTGAGGTGTCATTGCCGCTACCACGTCACACCATGAACAATGTCGAACAAGCCCTTACAATTTTTTTTAGCAGCTGTACTCTTAAAGGCCTGACTGAGTGCATGCAATAGAGCATTAATGGGAACGAAAAAAAGTTAATGTCACACTGCTTTAACCTAAAAACCAGGAGACCATTGCTTAATTTTTCAGCAAATAATTCTACCCTGACACAAAAGGTTTTTGTCAGCTTTTCAGGGCCATTTGATAATTCGAATTTTGGATAACTAGAAATTTTTTCCAGTTAATTGAAGTCTGAATTAACAAGCTTTTACTGCATTTACCTACAGCCAGCTAAACATCACTGAATTCTCTTCCCTTTTTTTCGTTTCAACAGCCAAACAATGGCTGTGACCCCAAAAGCTTCGTATAGGTCACGTAAAGAACAAAAAACTGCTAATATAACCACTATTTCTTTAGTCATTCTTGTTCTTAATGTAGGCTGAAACTGAAGTGTTTGTCAATTGAAATGACAAAGCAACTTTTCTTATGGTTCGGATAGAGGTTACATAACACTTGTGTTTTGTACAAATTGTGCCATGCGTCCCCAACTGCTTTCCTCTGGAAGGAATAAGCATGTGTACTGTTCAAATAAAGCTGTTGAAAGTCAGCAGGCTTTACCTGTCAGTCATCTCTACTTTTGGAATGTAGTCCGAATATATGCGTGAAACTCACCGAGCATAGCTTTATGGGTCTGTGTAGTGGCCCAGAACTTTTGCTGTAAAGGGCAACTGTATACTATTTAATTATTATGTGCCTGGCTTCCCACAGCAAAACAATTATGCACAATAGTGCCTGGTACTCCAAGATTACTGTGCATGTTAAAGGTATACTGAACAAATATCTAAGAATATTGAGAAAGCACCACAACTGCATTCTTAAGACACGATTACACTGGTACAGACACATAATTCGGGTTAGTTTTGAGCGGATGGCTGTATTTGACGTTTTCAGAGCGGCCGCCGGGTCAAAAGCAGCGCGCTCCCGACTGAGCCGGCGGGTGTGACGTCACAACTACCCTCAGCAACATCATGGCCCCGCGATCTCGCCGCCGCCGCCCCCGCACCTGAAGTTGGTTGACCGGCCTCACACAGTGTTGGTTCCACCGCGTCGCGCCATGCCCAATGCTGCGAAGTGTGGAATGCTGCATACAAGGTAGGTCGAGGGGGACGCGTACGGAGGGCGCATACTGCGGAATATTGTTTGCGCGGTGGGAGGAAACGAATTGTGCGCAGGAACACGAGCAGCAAAAAAAGCACGTTTGTCCCTGCGCTTTGCGAGTGCCACGGGGGAAAGGAAAAATGAACAGGTGAGACCAGCCACGATGGGGGTAGTTGTGACGTGATATCCGGTTTTGTCAGAGCTTTCACAAGAGCCCGCTAGGTGCGGCGATTTGAGAAATATTCATTAAAATACTTACTTTCCGCTCATTTCTGTTCATAAGGTGGATTATTTTCGTCACTCCCGACGCGATAACTACCATTTGCGCTGGAAATCTCGGTGGTAATTTTTTTTATTCAGTATATCTTTAACACATTCGCAGCAGAATATTCTTTTCAAGTCTCAATTCTACCGGGCCATAGGTACTAACGATGCGTCTAGCTCAATCACTTGTACTAACTGGTTTTTCAAAGCGGGGGGAGCGGAAGAATACAACATCGCAGTGTATGCATCTAGCTCTCTGAGAAGGGACATGGCCTAGAAGCACGTAACACACCAGCTAGTTACACTTGACAGAGTATAGACACATTGAACCTGCAAGCACCAAATGATAGCGTTTCAGACTCAAAATCATCTTATGGGTGCAACTGTGGTGCGGAGCTCGCGAGGGCTGCGCAATGTCCATCATTGCCCCTCAAGAGGTGTGCATGACACTCAAAAGTGCCAGTATGTTGTACAACATGGGAAGGCTTTATATTATTCAGTCTCTCTCAGGAGTGTGCAAAGCATAGACAAAAGAGGCTACTTACTCTATGTAACCAACAACATCAAGGCACTCTGAAGCAAGCATAAAACACTATGTGCAAAGGCTAAATTCTGCAGACTAGTGTGTCATAGCAAGCATAGCAACTGGAAGGCAGTGGTCTTTGCCACAAAATAGGCAATACAATAGATCCTCGATATATTGAACTTTAAAGGGATAGCAAAATAGTCTGATAACTTGACACACAAAACACAGCAATGAATAAAGCGACGCGCAGCCTAGAAGTAAAAGTATGATGTGTGAACACTCGGGATGCACTTTCTGCCGCAAAGTGCTGTGCTGCTCACTGGCATAATAACGGCAGCATGCCACACTAGGCACGGCATTTTTTGCATACAGTGCTTTGCAAGGCTGTAGTGAGGTGGAGGGTGTGCGATGATGAGTGAGAAGACCAACAACATGGCACCTATGATGGCAGCAATTTAACTGGCGTAAACTGCGCTCCACCTGATGCTCCGATTTGCAATTGCTGCAGGAGTGTAATCCTCATTCTGCATCATTGAAGGCAATAGTATGTCTTATGACGGACGTACAACCACAAGTGCAGCACTAGTAAGAACGTGGTCATACGTGCACATTCAACGTCCAGGAAAAAGCTGCATTTAGAAGCATGCCACGACTTTTCTTATCCCTACAGGTGCACGTGGTGCACCAGCCAAAATTGTCCCCTTTCTTCCAATGGCTCAAAGCACCGCAGTTTTGAAGTGAACGTTTTCAAAAACATTTGAAAGCACTGTCGACGCTTACAGCACGCTGTTCCGCAGCAAAGCCACATTGACTTCATTCTTAATCTCATTCCACATAAAATCCAGCTAAAAATTGAACTTTTTAAGTTAAAATTTCCACTTAAGCTCCTTATATAGCTGGAACTTATGTGGAACTGGACTGTATAAAATTAAAACACTGGAGTCTCCCTGCATCGGGTGCGGCAGCTGATCTCACAAGAAAAAAGGCCAAACCAGCGAACAAAACATAGCAAAGGTGACTGGCATGATTGAAGCAATGCAGTTACCGTTGTGCCCCGTTATTATGACCCCCGTTAATATAGACTGCCCGAATTATGGACAGTTTTTCTGAGGACGAAACATTTTGAATGTATTTATGCTCCGTTAATATGGAAACTCGCTGTCTGGATAATGGGAAGAACGTACAGCGCCCACTAGTGCCCAACTATATTTGTCTCGTTAATATGGGCAGCGGCTTTTAAAAGTAGAGCAGTTTGAATGGAAGGTAAAGGGCGCGCCGCCCGCAAACCTACACGACACCCAATAGGCCGCTGTCCTGAACGAATCAAAGAGGGCATGTTGCCGTTCTCGGGCAGGGAAAAATGAGCAAGAGAGAAGTGAGAATGATCCCGAAAGGAGGAAACCGGAAAATTTCTGAATGCAGCGGAAGCACTGCAAGGAGGGATCGCAGTACAAAAAAAACTGCAACACGTGGTTGCAATAAATCCTCTTGAACATGAATAGAAAAGCCGGTAAAAGCACAAGAAAGAAACTACAGGGAAGACAAAATGGCGGTGGGGACTGAAGTTGTTTTCTTTAACCCAAGACCACAATGCGTGTTCTGTGAAGCCATTACGCTTTTCTGTAAGAGTCAAAAGACACACTCTCAAAGTAGAGCGACAACAAAAAGGCGACGACTGGTACTGGGCGGCCTGTCCTGGACTAGTTTCCCTCAGAGGCCCCTCGGTTTCGCCATTGTTGCGCTGCCGAAAAGCCGCATTTTGCACCCCAGGTGGTCTTCATATAGGCTTCGCTTTGAGTTAGCAATGTGGCTTGGACAAATCTGACCTCTTCGCAGTCGGCTAGCCATCGTTCTAAACTGCATTTCAGCCTGCAGTGTTTGTTTCCTAGGTATGCGTAAGAACAGCGCCAAGGAGGGCTGCTCGATGGCCCTCTGCACTGCAGCTTACCAACTTCCTTGTTTGCAGTATAACTTTACAGAAACAGTACAAAGCAAAAGAGAGAATCAAAAGAACGGAAAGGCAGGAAGGTTAACAAAGCTTCAGACTGCATTACAGTGTTTGAGATCCACGATGATAAAGATAATGCACTCAAAATTGACGGTGTTCATTCAGATCATGAGTCCAGTGCACCTTGCTATGTGCAGAAGCAGTCATTAAAAATTGTTTCGTTTTTGTTGATGACTCGTTATTATGGATGACTCGCTGTATGGACAATTCTGGTCGGAAACCCAAGCATCCATATTAACGAGGCACGACTGCATACCAATACTGTGACAGGTTTGAGGAGGCAGTAACACATTTTCTATATTAATTCATGAACACGAGGATGGAGAAGTGAAGATGCTGCTGATGATACCATGAACGATGCACATTTTCCTCCTACTGTGACAGGTTTGAGGAGGTAGTAACACATTTTCTATATTAATTCAAGAACACGAGGATAGAGAAGTGAAGATGCTGCTGATGATACCACGAACGATGCACATTTTCCTACTACGGCGGCAAAATATACCACCAGCACCTTTAAATTTTCGCAAATGAATTTTTAAGCAATATAGCAAATTCCAAACTGCAAAAAATGTAGGGATATGCTAATAGAGAAGCGCGCAACATCAGTACCGGACAGGTATAGGCTTCAGTCTGCGGATACAATACAACCCTATGAAACAGCCTGACGCACTGTATTTGTGCATTTAGCATCCGCATTTCTCTCTTCAAGTGCAATAGTCTGTGTGCATAGCTGCCTTGTCACATGCATAAAATGCATGCTGGTACCAATATTAGCATCCCCTTTTCTCGCATCCACCAAATCAACAATATGGAATATGGAAGCACGACATATTTGGAAAGTAAATAAAATGGAAAACAAAGGCTCACTCCGAGATAGCTATAACAGGCAATGATTCCAAGCAGACTTGTACACTCAGCGTAATTGCTGGCTGCTCAAAAGTGAATGAAATAAATTCATAAAGGTTTTCCTGCTGGCAACTTTCCTTCTGTTGTTCCTTGAGTATGCATGACAAAAGCAGTGCTACAACATGCATATGGGGTGTGTTCGAAAAGAAGTCAACTTCTGCTACATCTTTATTACTTATTGTGCAACATTTTCCTCCTAAAAGTAGCCCCTCTACTGGCAATAAAACATTACCATAATTTTTGTTTACTTTTGGAAAACCTCCTGGAACATATTTTTTGGGATGGCATGCAGGTCTCTTGTTGCACTGTTCTGAATCTCGTCTATGGTTAGGAAACAACTGCCTTTAAATAAGGTTTTAACTTTCGGAAACAAAAAGTCTGCCGGGGCTAATTCTGGAGAATATTATGGATGGGGTGCAATGGCAGTGTGATAAACTGCAAGATAGCTGTGGACAAGGAGTAACGCATGAGCCAGCGCACTGTCATGACCCATGATACAACACCAAAGTCTGGTTTTCCCACAATTCACGCCACTTCTAGGCACAGTATCCCTCAAAGCGGTAGAAGTCCCTGGTAGATTTCCTTGCTTACTGTCTGACCAATTGGTACAAGTGACTTGGCAGTCACAAAAACACAACCAACATAACCTGGATCTTTGACAGACTCATGCCTGCCTTTTTTGGATGAGGAGACCCTTTGCCCACTCACTGAGATCACTGCACTTTCATTTTGATGTTATAGCCATATATCTCTGTCTGATCTCTGTTCTTGAGGAAGTTTTCATTACCGTATTCACACTGGCAAACAGTTCCTGGCTGATTTCAGCACAGGTCTTTAGAGGCAGTCTGCAAATGTGGCACGAATTTTGCACTGACACAGCAAAGCTCAAGTTTGTCACTAAAAATTTGATGCCACGATCCTGCACTCATTCCCACTTTATCAGCGACTTTTGGATGCAGTGTACAACAGTTTAAATCTCCAAGCTGCAACTGACCAGCTTCCTTTTCCAGTTTTGTGCACAAAATGAACAGAACTCAAATTATTCGCAAACTACTTTAGTGTGCATTAAATTTTAGATGAGATATTTAGAGGCTTGTTCACCTCATGTGCTAACGCTTAGAAGCTTAAGGTGAGCTGTCAGTGCTCTCAGTGACAAAATAAAATTCAGCTCCCCAAACCTCAGTAATCTGCAGAGTCCAACTTTTTATAAAACAACCTGAAACACACAGGGCTTTGATGGTCTATCCCCCAATGAACATTCCTTGATTTTTAGTGTGCCATGCTTCCATGATGTTGCTGATCAGCAAAACGTCCTTCACACCTATTGCAAGCAAGCAATCATTTTTCCCTGGAATTTACAGTCCAAAATATTCAGTTTACAACCCAAAATGGATCTGTACATTGACAGCCACAGGGGAGGAATGGGTTAGCTTGAAAGCAAAATATGCGCTGAATATTTGACAAAAATTTGCTCTCAGATTTGCTTAAGCACTCCTCTGCCACCTCATGATAGGCAGCCTATCAATGCCTGACAAAATGTTGTCCACAGCTACACTTTTGTTAAGATGATAGCAAAGTAAGGAAACTGTGACAATAGTTGCATTCTGGTTTATCATGGAGACACATGCTCGTTACAGCATAGATGTTGAATAAATCATTATACAAAAACAATGCTTGAAGCTAAGATTTGTTGGCATTCATACCACAACGAAAGTTCCCATCTGCATGAGTTGTCTAGACAGCTCGATACATCAAATCAAAAAGGCAAGAAGCCCACAGTAAAACCTAATTTAGCTGCTGCAGCCATGCATGCTGTACCCCCAAACAATAGGTGGCGGAATTTGAAGCAAGACACTAATTTGAGTTACTATGCGGATTAGCCGCCAAAGAAAAAAAAAGAAAAAAAAAAAAAAAAAACTTTTTTCCCGACTGAGCACAACAGTTTTCTATCTTTTAGTTATCTAACGCAAGCGGTAAGCACAGCCCAAGCTTCACACTTGCGCCCGCCCACCGATGCCAGCGTTGTTCTCTAATTGCAGAAAGCCGCGGAAAGCAGTCTTCTCTACGGCTGGTACTCCGACTGCTAACAAAATCGCGACATTTACCATAAGCATAGCTCTAAGCATAGAAATGGAATGGGGTATGCTTTACAACAGAGCACAAACGAGGCATGCCGAGAGGAAACGCACACCTGTTGGGAGTGTAGCTCTCGTCAAGCTTGTAGTCTGCGTATATGCAAATCCCCTGGATAGTTGTCTTCCGGCGGAATTGAATGTTGACTAGATGAGGTTGCGGTCCATCCGATTGCCAGTAAGTGTCAAGGCAGTTGTCGCGGAGTTGGTCGACCCCAAAGCCTGTAAAAACGAGTGTCGTGGCAGTTAGATTCTGTTGACAGCCAGTGGTGTTCCTCTTAACTTACCAGGCTTACAGGAAGACAGGGACCACACAGCTTGCGCACCGACCTCCCTTACTTTGCCTTCTCTTTCCAAACTCAAAGAATCGCGAACGTAGCCAGAGTTCATGACAGCAAAGGGGTATGCCGGAGCGCAGCGCTCGCATGCATCTAAAAATAGCCGAAAGAAAGAATGAAGCGCGTATATGCCCAGCAGGTAGCTTATATCGAGGCTACAGCGGTAGAAATGATTGTTAAAGAAAATTACGTGACGTGCGAGTGGGTAAGCCTCGCCTGCAGGCGTCCGAGCGAAACAATCAAACGATCAAACCGTCAAAAGCCGACAACACGTGCACAGCAACAACTGAAAACTGAACGCACAGCACAGCCGCACGGCCGCACTACAATCCGTGCGCAACAGTAGCGCCAGTAGCGCCACCAACACCAAGGTAGCCAAGGGCATACAGTGCTCTAGTACTCATGGGAGATAGCGCCAAGAATGCAATGATGATGATAGTTGACAAGTAGATGTACGAATAAGTCGAGGGAGAAGAAAAGACAGGAGAGCGGTATGCATGCATATCCAACGATCTGCATAACGCTAGAGGGAAATCGAATCCTCCGGAACGTGGGACACCGCACCTCTCGCTAATCGAACACCCGAGAAGTTTTTCTCACTTCGTTTAGCAGTGCTGAGTTAAATGGTTCAATGCCGGCATCAAGTAGGCTCTCTCTCTCTCTCTCGCGCGCGCGCGCGTGCGGGTTTCTTTCGCTTTCAGCCCCGCCGGGGTGGTGCAGTGGTAAGACCACGACCTACTGTATGTAAGACGCCCAACTACTGTGCCGTAGTACATGGGTTCGAACCCGGCCTCGGCGGCTGCGTTTCGATGGAGGCGAAACGAAGAGGCGTCCGTATGCTGTGCGATGTCAGCGCACGTTAAAGATCCCCAGGGGGTCGAAATTACTCCGCAGCCCTCCACTACGGCTCCTCTTTCTCTCTTTCCACTTTCACTCCCACCTTCCTCCCTTCCCTTACGACGCGGTTGAGGTGTCCGCAGAAAACAAGTGAGACAGTTACTGTGCCTTTCCCTTCCTATAAATCAACCAATCAATCGTTTTCAGAAACTAGAGAGAAATAGAGAGAATAATTTATACAAAGTAATTACGCGGGCTCACCCAGGTCCGGGAAACCATTGGCGAATACGGTCCTCCAGGCTTGACCGATCAGCTGGCGCTGAAGGGGAAGCTCTCAGCTTTGAACCTCATTGCTTTTAGCCCTGCAAAACTGCCTAACCAGGCGCGACTTTTCTATTGGTGCTGCAGCACTACCACCCGCGTTCTCGCAAAAACCTATCTGAAGCCGATTGTTCACAGAAACTTTCTGTGGCAATGGAGCCAAAGCTACGGGGGCGGGGCTTTCCTTACTGTGTTACTACGCCATGTAGTTCCGAGTACCTGGAGCCAATGCTTGTTCAGCTTTTACAGTTTCCTTGGCTCCCAAGCTCCCAATAAGCGGCAACATGTTCCTTTACGTCACTGATGTTTTACGAAGATAAAAGGGCCATTTGTTTTACCTACACCAGCTACACCAGTGTAGGAAATCTCCTATATCTGCAATGGATTTTTGCTGCATTGGTGTAGCTGGTGTAGGTTAAAAAAAATGGCCCTAGTGAATTGTGGTGCAGGCGCAGACTCTTGAGACTTCTTTGGACGGCCAGAAGATCAAATCAGTCGATATTGTCGACCATAAACCCTGACTGCTCATTGGAGGGTCAAATTCTAAAGTTAAAGCTCAGCTACTTTCGTCATCTGATGAGAAAGTCGCGACTAATCAACACCGCGCACGACGTACGCTGTCAAAAACAGATACGAGACGAACGCGTTACGAACGCGAATTCGCATCTGTCAAAAAGAGACGCGCGTTACGAACACGCGCAGAAATGGGCGGAGAAAAGCGGCAGACGCATCCCACCTGGCCCCGCGTACGCTGCTTGCGCTTTGCGAGATTATCGACAGGTAGCGTAGCCATTGACATGAACGCTGCGAATTAAAATCCAGCTGTACTGGCTGGTACTGTAGAATAGCTAGCCTGATTCAATAATAAGGCGAATAGTTCCGTAATGGTATAACATTCCAGAGCATCACCTGCGAAATTTCTGGAGGCACTATATTCTTGTGCGGAGCGAGCAGGCACGTTTCGGCTCCGTAGCTTCCACCACATTGCCACGGAAAGTTTCCTTTCCTGTAAACCAATCATAGAACGCCGGCGAACTTTGATGCGTTCAACAGAACGCTGGTTGGTATGCAATGTGTGTCTGGAAGCATGGTACGTAGCCTGATTAACACAGCAAAATAACGTTTAATAATTGAGGCACAGCAAACACAATCCTGTCAAAACGCCCTGCTGTTGACGGCATTCGGTGATTGAGTTAAACCGTGCCTATATTTTGGGATGCAAAAAGGGCGCTCGAGTGTCCCCCGTCTACGGGCTAACACCCTACGTGAAAAGAGGCAAGAGAGGGCGCGGGCATGGCGGCTAATTAGGAATTTCCGGTTGGCTAGACTTAGTTGTGTAAAATGGATGGGACGCATGTAAGGAAAAGCGAAATAGAGCCGAAAACCGCTGCAGTAGTTTCCTGAGCACTGCGAGAGTTGCCGCGTGCTGCGGCCTCATCAGAATAATAATAATAATAATAATAATAATAATAATAATAATAATAATAATAATAATAATAATAATAATAATTGGTTCACAGGAAGGGAAAGGCGCAGTATCTGCCACACTCTATGGACACCTGAACCACACCGTATGGGAAGGGAGGAAGGTGGGAGTGAAAGTGGAAAGGGAGATAGGGGAGCCGTAGTGGAGGGCTGCGGAGTAATTTTGATCACCTAGTCACAGGTAACCTGCGGCGTTTTATAACAGCCTTTCTTTCCAATCGTACCTTGCAGGTCCGGGTTGGATAGACCGTGAGCTCGCCTCGCCCCATCAACACCGGAGTGCCCCAGGGGTCTGTTCTCAGCCCCTTTTTGTTCAACCTGGTCCTGGCCGGTCTCCCGAGCGCCATCAAACAGGGTAGGGACCACAGAGTACTGATCTCGATTTATGCCGACGACGTGGCGCTCTGGGTCCGGGCCCCAAGGAGGAGGATGATCTCTGCTAGGAAAGCCCTGCAACAAGCCCTCGACTCCGTGCAGCAGTTCCTCCTCGACAGGGGGCTCAAGCTCTCTGTCGCAAAGTCGGAGGCCCTCATGGTGCACCCTTCGGGAGCACGAGCGTCAGCTCATGCAACCACCCTGATGATCGACGGCACCAGCCTACCCTGGAGACGCCAGGTCAAGTACCTGGGGCTGGTGATCGATCACCGCCTCACATGGATCCCTGCAGACAAGGCCTACCTGGGTCATCTGAACCGGGTTGGCCGAGCAGCCCAACGTCTTGCAGGGGGCAACGGCTGCTCAACATCATGGGCAATCCGGCTGTTTGAGGCGGCCGCCACCTCTTCCATACTTTATGCCCTCCCTTTTGTTTCCCTCAGGCCCACCAGAGTGAACATCCTGGACGGAGCACGCAGGAAATGGATCCGACGCCTGCTGGGAGCAACGCAGAGCTCTAGGATTGCGGCAACACTGGCGGAAGCCGGCGTCTACCCCCTGACCCTGCAGCTCCTCCAGAGAGGCCTCACTCACGTGGACCGCCTTCACCACGCCCCTGACGGAGCTTCCCTCCTGGCACGGCTGCGCAGCGCCCCCCATTCACGGATGGGACAAAGGACTTCATCGGAAACGCCCCAGGGTATTCCATCCTCCCTCCTCCACCAACACGTCCTCCTTTACAGGTCACCCTTGACCTGGAGGGGGTCAGCAAGCGCCGCTCCCCAGCTGCTGCCCTCGGCCAGGCCGCCGCAGCCTTGATGGAAGAGTGCGAGGGGAGCACCCTCCTCTTTACCGACGGCTCGGTCCTGCCTTCCACGGGCCAGGCTGCAGCGGCTATGACGGCCCCACAGGTGGGGGTGTCCAGCTCTTGCAGGCTCTCCTTTCCAGGTAGCTCTACTGCAGCCGAGCTGGCGGGCCTCCACTTGGCAGCGGACTACCTGGAGACTGGTCAGCCCCCAGGCTTCTACACCATCCTGTGCGACTCAAGGCCGGCACTGCAGCTCCTGCGTAAGCCGTCCTGCTTCCAGCTATCGGCTTGCCACCTACGAGCGCGCCTCCAGGCCCTGGAGGATGCCGGCTTCGTCCTTTCACTGCACTGGATCCCGGGCCATGCGGGCATCCAGGGCAACGACGAGGCCGACGCACTTGCCAAGGCGGCCCACTCCGACCAGGTAGGTATGACTCACCATGTATCTGCCTTTGACTTTTCCAGGCTTCCCCTCAAGAGGGCGGTGAGGGCCCTGCACCCTGATCGGCACATCGCCGAGGGGAGGACATTCCACCGCCTGTCTGACAAGCTCGCTCGCAGGGAGCGAGCTCTCCTCCTACGCCTCCGCACCGGAGGTTCCTGGACGCCCACGGAGCTGTATGTCCGTGGCCGGATCCCCTCCCCAGCATGCTTTTCCTGCGGTGATGCAGGAACGCTGGGGCACCTCCTCTGTGTGTGCCCAGTACACGCCCACCACCGTCGCAGGATGGAGGCAGGCTACCGGGCCCTTGTGCTTCCTGCTGCCACCGAGGACCATCTGCTCTTCCCGGCCAGGAGCCCCTTGGCAGCCCACCGGCTCCTGCTGGCCTTCCTGGAGGAGTCCGGCCTGGCTGCACGACTGTAGCTTACCACCGGGCCTGCTGGCCTGCTGGCCACAGCGTTGGCGACGGGGCTGATGACGAGGACGACGACGAGAGCAACTCCACGAGGATGACCCCCCCCTCCCAACATCCCATCTCCCCTTCCCCCCGGACACCAAGAGTGCCGCCGCGAATTAGGGCCGGCATGGCCCGTGTCCGGTATCCCCCCCCCCCCCCCCGAGAATAACCCAAGGACCCCTACCTACCTACCGCCTAGGGATCTTTAACGTGCGCTGACATCGCACAGCACGCGGGAGCCAATTTTAACGCGGTAGCGTTAAGGAGCTCGTGTCGCAGAAAAGCCGGTGTCGTCGGTTGCGTTGGCCGTGAGCGATAAATCCCGGCATGCACTTCATAAATAGAAACAACTTCCAAGATGGGAATCGAACCAGGGTCTCTGGAGTGTGAGACGGAGACGCTACCACTCAGCCACGAGTTTTTTTTTTTCTTTATTGCATGAATTGGTACAAATACATCAGTAAAAGATCGTGATTGCGATGCCCCTTGGCTGACAACCGTGTCTAACGGACTTTCATTACCACAAGTTCGCCCATCAGACTCAAGACATCCTCCGCAGCGTCTTGCTGCTTCAAATTTTTTTTTAGTTTATACACTTGTTCAACAAAATAATCGCATACAGATCGTGCATCGACATCACAGTGTCTAACAAAATAATCACATACAGATCGTGCATCGACATCACAGTGTCTATAAGCCATCCTACTACTCCAAATACTGTGAAGGCCCAGTAGCATGATGAGGTCATACTGAAAATCATCATTAATAGTTGTCAAGTACCGAATTTCACGTGGCGTCAATGACAGGTCTTTTTTAAGTGTCCTTTGTAACACATCCCAGTAAAACACCGCATCCCAACAATCTAGGAACACGTGCTCAACTGTTTCAGGTTTCCTACATATAAGACAGTTTGAGCCCCAAGGTACAAAAAGGCCTTTTTCTTCCACCCATGTTTTGACTGGGAGGGTTCCTGTATGCAATTTAAAAAGAATGTTTTTACGCCCGGTGCAACAGTCATGTTTTTAACTCGTTTGAGCACATCTTTCCCTGGGCCTTCACAGTATAAAGTTCTGTACAATGGAGCTGGGAACAATTGTGAAATAAAATCCTTATACAGTCGCTTAGGTGGTACCGTCGCTAAATACTCTACACAGTACCTCACGCGCAAAAACTTGAACGACCACACCACTTCTCGCTGGAAGCGTGACACAGTGTATCCCCGAGCAGAGCATGATGAGACTATAAACTCTGGAATTGCACTGGATAGCATGATTTGCATAAAGGTTCTCAGGAATGCATCTTTTTGGTCACGTAGGAAACAAAACCTTAAAACCATCTGCCGCACATATAGATGCATTAGAGACAACCATCCGTCTTTAACTCGCCGAAAGAGATTATCTCTGCTAATTCGTTCCCAGTTGGACGACCAAATGAAGACCGCAAATACACGATGGAACCTTTGTATATTGCTTCGAGCACAATGTAATACTTGAAGTAAATACATTATTCTTGCCACCAAAAAGATATTGCATACGGACGCACGGGCGAAAATAGAGAGGTTACGTCCCATCCATCCTTTCGTCCTTTCCCGTATTTCTTCCGCTTTTTCGTTTCAGTAATTCGTATTTTCCCCGTATTTGTCCAATGGGACTCTCAAATAAACTCCGGGTTTTGTAGCCCATCTTACTCCACAGAAAATTTCCGGTTCCTCTTCCCATTCCCCGTGCCAGACTCAGAGACTTTTCTTTAAATTAACAGCACTACCAGTCTGCCTGTAATACCTTTGCGTTACTTTCAAAGCTTCCGAAACGCTTTCACGATCTTCACAAAAAAGCGCCACATCATCAGCGTATGCCAATATTTTCACTTCACATACTCCCAGCTTAAAACCATGGATGTATTCGTTAGCAATTACCATTCTACACAATGGTTCCAAATATATAGCAAAGAGGAGAGGAGACAGTGGACATCCCTGCCGCACAGATGCTCTTACATCAATTCTTTCAGATAACACTTTGTTAATCATAAGGCGTGTAGAACAACATGCATAAGCCATTTTAACTCCTTTCAATACAACGGCACCAACACCAATATGTTCCAACAAACAGTACAATATTTCATGAGACACACGATCAAATGCTTTTTCGAAATCCACTTGAATCATGGCCACTCTCCTGTTTAGAGCATCGCAGCACTCGAACACACTACGCGCTACATGAATATTATTAAATATGCTTCTGGTCTTTATTCCACATGTTTGATGAGGTCCAACAATATCTTTTATAATGTATTGCAATCTCTTAGCTAACACCTTCATCAGAATTTTATAATCAACATTTGTTAACGTGATCGGTTTATAGCTTGTAACTTTTAAAAGCATGGCTGGCTCATCAGTCTTGGGAACCAAGACCGTATGCGCGTTGCTAAACGACGGTGGCAGATAACCCACATCAAAGCACTCCTTGAAAAGCCTATAGAGCATGATAGCTAACTCAATTTTAAGGCTCTTGTAAAAAGCCGCACTCAAACCATCTGGACCCGGGGACTTTCCGACATTCAATTCATCAATGGCCTTTTCTATTTCCTCCACACTTATTTCGTTCTCTAACTCTTCAGTAATTTCTTTGCCTAATATTGGCATCAGAGGCAAAAAGTTATCTCTAAACCCCTCATCATGCCTCTGCCCCTTATATTCGATAACCGTTATCTCGTTCGCGCGCGCATATCGCTTTTCATCAGCGAGGGCGCGTTTTGTTGGCGTCTCGCCACCGAGCCATTTTTCCGTGCGCGCTCTTATCGCAGCGCCTGTACTTCTGGGCATCCAAAGCTTCTAGCCTAACTTTGATGCCTTTTATATCATGCATGAACATACCTGGCGTTCGTTCTTCTTCACGCCCTAAATATTATAAGAGCTCTTGCAGTTGCTTTTCTTCTTTCTTTTCCTCATACTTAATAATGGAAGAGCGCTCAATTGCATTCATTTTAACCTCCTGTTTAAATCGTTCCCAGGATTCAATACAGCCTGTTTCGCTCTCATAAAAAATATCCGTGCTTTCCTTAACTTTTCTTAAAAATAGTTCGTCTTCTGTAAGCCTCGAGTTTATTTTCCATAAGTTCCAGTTCATTTTTGATTTACACTGCTTCGTTCCGCCCAACGTGACCGAAACTAAGCAATGGTCGCTAAATGACACTTGCTTCACTTCATACTGTTCACAGGTAGGCGAAAACTCTGGCGACACATATATTCTGTCAAGTCGCGCGTGACTACTACCTTGAAAATGTGTGAAATGCACACGTTTTTCACCATTCACCAGGACTGATACGTCCTCTAAGCTGCACTCATTGAGGACACACTTCAGGAATTCGGCACTTTGGTCTTTTCCAACATTTCTATTCGAACGATCCTTAGAGTCTACAACACAGTTGAAATCTCCTAAAAATATAAGCGCACGACTGCATTCAAGGAAAGGCACCAACTGCTCAAAAAAGTCGCGCCGTTCTTTTTGTGTCGTTGGTGCATACAGGACCACCACCCTCACCGCACAGGTTTCGTACTTGATGTCGCACACGACGAAACGCCCCCTTGCACAAGTTATTACTTGCTCCACTGATATGCCTACACTTTTCCTCAGGAAAAGACAGCAACCTGCCGACAAACCGACTGCATGGCTTACGCAAACATTGAAGCGTGACCGAAAACCAAACACCATATTATCTGTTTGCTGCTCATCCTCAACCTTTGCTTCTTGTATGGCTACAATGCCTAAATCTAGTTCGCTCAACAAACGGTTCAACTGCACTTGCTTCCGTCTCGAGGCGAGCCCTCGGACGTTTAGAGTGCACACTTTTAGCGTTTTTTTTCAATAAGCCATACTCTAAACTCAGCTAACAACCAATGACTAAAGGCTCACTTCTTCAGTCTCTCGTCGCGAGTGAGCGACGAGGAACGCAACGCGGTTTGCGATAAGGCTAACTTGCCTTTCTTAGCGCCTTCCACCCTCCACTGCTTTTCTAGTCGACGCAGTTCCCGTTCTGTAGCTGGTACCTTTTCGTAGTCTCGTGGTCTCTTCATGGAGGCGGTTGTCATATCCATCGGGGACTCAGCAACGCTTCCTTCCGAAGTGCCTTTCGCTGTTGGCTGATCTGACGACATAGCAGCCTCCTCCCCCTTTCCAGTCGTTTCTGCAGCGGGTTCGCTAACTTGCGTCTTCCCTCCGCCGGTGGTGTGTTCCGACTGTTGGACATCAGGTCCCTCTCCGGATCCTGTAGGGGGCAGGGCTCCAGCGTTCTCCAGTTCCTCCTGGTCCATGATCAACTCGCTCCCGTCGTCTTGAGGAGGCACAATACCCGTGGCCAACACGGGCATACGTGCGGACGCATCCCTCCTGGTCGTGCCCGAAGATATGACACGAACTACATCTCGGAGTGCGGCAATCACGTCGAATGTGGCCTGTCTTACACCTTAAGCATATTGGTGGCCGTCCAGGCACCACCACTAACACATGCCCTCCGTAAAACATGTACATGTGGGGCAAATCATCGATCGAAAGCCCCTCTTTGAGCACTATTTTTACTAGCCGAGTTGTCGATTCGGCCTCTTCAAACCCCGGGCTGTTCCACTGCTCATAAGTGACTTCTTTCACATCTCCAAAGTCTTCGAACGCCCTCTGCACCGCTTCACTCGAAACGTAGAAAGGCACCCAGTGCACCTTGAAAACCAACTCACGCTTGTTCGGGTCGATGACCGCACAGTAGCGTCTCTTCACTTCCAGCGCTCCTTCTTTCAGTAGGCGTTCCTTCGCTTCCTCAGTCTTCATCTTCAGCATCCAGATATGATACATTTGGAAGGGTCCAATGCCAGCCACGTAGGGTAGTACACCGGCCTTTTCCAACGGCTCACGAAAATCCTGTATGCGATAAGGCCGGCCGGCAATATCACAGTGAAGGAAAACCGTTGTCTTCATTGCTTCTCCCGAAGGAAACGTAGGTAGAACCATGCGATAGCCCAGTGGTGGGCGTCGTTCGCCGCATCCTCGGCCAGACACGATCGATACCGAGGCACGCTCAGAGCTTGCCATCACACGTCCGTCTCCCACGGAAGCCGGAAGTGGAACTCTACTCAGCCACGAGTTCGATGCTTGAAAGCGGTACAAAAGCGCTTCTAGTGAATGCGGTGTTGCCTTAGAAACGTGCCGTAGAACGTTACACTGCGGTGTATATCGGTAATTATGAGCATGTTACTTACAGAAGTCGCAGCTACACGTGTAGCGAAGTACGTTTCCGCTACATTTCTTCTGCGCTCTGCGCACATGCAGAGCCATCTTGCGGCAAACACAGAAGAACCCCTCCTCGCAATGTGCGGCGCTGCCCCGACACGTGGCGCGCCACTCGCCCCTGACGTTTCGCCGCGCACCCTCACGGGTTGTAGAATCAAGCGTCTTTCCTTTCTTTATATCACTATCTTCGCTCACCCGCTTCTCCCGTTCGGGCCGCGCGGGTACCGGTGCGAGGATGCCCAATACCCTTGCGTTTAATAAGTTTTCTCGCTCTCTCCCCTTCCAACATCCAGCGTGCGTCACTCGAACAGTGGTGTTTAGGCGACGCGGCTCCTCTTTCCGCTCACAGCGCGATTGCTAGGTGCAGTGTCTGATGCCGGACACCTCTGACGTGATCGCTGCGCCGTAGCGCTTCTGCTGGGAAAGCGTCCCCTGCGATGTGTGCCGAGCTGCTTCCGAGGAATCATGCTTCTGCGTGTTGCTCCCAAGCGAGATAGAGGACGATCCCATCAAGGCGTCAGCCCCATGATCGCGTCCGCCTTCATGGCGCGTCGCTGCCCGGCTTTCTCCCTCCGACATACTCAGTGCGTGTGAACGCTAAAAGAACACGGGAGCAAGAAACGTTGTAGTGTGTACAACACAGTGCGGTAATGTAGATTGTGAGAAGCAAAAAGTTGCACAGTGCACTTAGAAGTGTTGAGTATGAAAACTATGTCTTTGTGTGACTCAAGAGCATACCAGCGAATGAGTGGGCGGTGCGAACGAGGTGCAAAACGCTATCGCGTTCCACTCTTGAAGGCGAAGCTTAAGCGTCCTCCAAATTTTTCTACGGCAAATATTTGCACAACAAAGAATGTTCCACTGTGAAGCAATGCTGCTCTACTCATAGAGTGGCGTTATAGTTATAACTTTAAGGGTGTAAATAGGTATAGAGTGTGCAAGCAGTGGCAACGGCGCCGAATTTGAACTGAAATTTGCTCTAGTACTGTGACATTCCATACACGTTATTTTGCTCCATCGCTCCCAAAAATATCGACAGCGCCGCTGGCAATGACTGGACTTTCTCTTGTACCAAGCTACGAGACCAATATACTGCTTGAGTTTAGAACCGAGATGCATTACGTCATCATATCGGACGCCGCTTCTGTCTCGAGTTTCCTGCGCGTCTCTTGCGGTCAGTGTTTCGATTTCGTGCGGATAAAAAGCGCCAGATTTCTTCGCGCTGCAGGATTTTACGATATGGCTCCCTTTTCATTTCGAAAACTGATAATGCATCGTCTTTGTTCATGGCTTCGAGCGTCCCCTAACCTCATTAATATACCTTCGTGTGGGCCAGTCGGTGAGGCATTATGGAGAGGAGCAGCGCAAAGGAAACACGGACACATGACACACGGAAAAGCAGGACTAGCGCAGTCCTGTTTTAACGCGGTAGCGTTAAGGAGCTCGTGTCGCAGAAAAGGCGGTATCGTCGGCGGCGTTGGCCGTGAGCGATAAATCCCGGCATGCACTTCATAAATAAAAAGCAACTTCCAAGATGGGCTGGGTGGGAATCGAACCAGGGTCTCTGGAGTGTGAGACGGAGAAGCTGCCACTCAGCCACGAGTTCGATGCTTGAAAGCGGTACAAAAGCGCGTCTAGTGAATGCGGTGTTGCCTTAGAAACGTGCCGTAGAACGTTATACTGCGGTGTATATCGGTAATTATGAGCATGTTACTTACAGAAGTCGCAGTTACACGAGTAGCGAAGTACGTTTCCGCTACATTTCTTCTGCGCTCTGCGCACATGCAGAGCCATCTTGCGGCAAACACAGAAGAACCCCTCCTCGCAATGTGCGGCGCTGCCCCGACACGTGGCGCGCCACTCGCCCCTGACGTTTCGCCGTGCACCCTCACGGGTTGTAGAATCAAGCGTCTTTTCTTTCTTTAGATCACTATCTTCGCTCACCCGCTTCTCCCGTTCGGGCCGCGCGGGTACCGGTGCGAGGATACCCCAATACCCTTGCGTTTAATAAGTTTTCTCGCTCTCTCCCCTTCGAACATCCAGCGTGCGTCACTCGAACAGTGGTGTTTAGGCGACGCGGCTCTTCTTTCCGCTCACAGCGCGATTGCTAGGTGCAGCATCTGATGCCGGACGCCTCTGACGTGATCGCTGCGCCGTAGCGCTTCTGCTGGGAAAGCGTCCCCTGCGATGTGTGACTGACCGACATACTCAGTGCGTGTGAACGCTAAAGCAACACGGGAGCAAGAAACGTTGTAGTGTGCACAACACAGTGCGATAATGTAGATTAGTGAGAAGCACTTATTTGAACAAATACTTAGAAAAAAAGTTGTACAGTGCACTTAGAAGTGTTGAATATGAAAACTATGTCTTTGTGTGACTCAAGAGCATACCGAGCGAATGAGTGGGTGGTGCGAACGAGGTGCAATAACGCTATTTTTTTTCTTTTTCCCTGTGTGTTGTGTCCGTGTTCCCTTTGCGCTCCTCCTCTCCATGCTCCCCTAACCACACGACTGCGATAATTAAGAAAATAATTATTGAGTCCTAGTTAATTGGTTGAATACTTAGAGGAGTTTTGAAGCACATATTGTGTCGAATGCGGTGAAGTTTGTTTATGCAAATATTGTTTTTTTTTTCTATTTTTAATGTACTACTTTTTAAATTCTAACGACTTCCCTGAAACGCCCTACAAGTTCCTCTACATTTTTACGGTCGCGATCCAGAAATTCATCTATCGAAAATTATTCCTCCTACTTATTTCTTTTTATGAACAAATAAATAGGAGGAATAATTTTTAAAGGGGTCGTGACACCAATTTTGGAATATAAACTATTTATTGAATCTTATTCCCTGTGCTACAAGAAACTGAACCTTAAGGCCCCAATATAGTCCGACGTTTTCGACGCGACTGGCAGAGCCGGCGACGTCGGCCAGGGTACGTCAGTGCATCAGCTACGACGGGTGCATTAAAAAACTGCCGCTTCTAAAGTCCGGCGCGGCTGGCGTGAACGGCGCCGCAGCGTGCATGCGCACAAGACGCCCTCGAGGTCTGGTACGTTTTCGGTGTGCATTTTCGAGCAGACGACAGGGCACCGGCAGGGAGGAACCTGCCTATCGAGGCACTAATTACTGTTGCGATCAAGGCAATGATGCGATGTGTTTACTGCGACTGTTCAAATGGCACAAAGCATTTACAGCCAGCCGTGGAGACGTCCAGCCCAGCAACGGCCTGCCCGCGTCGACGACGGCTAGGGACGGAACGATGATTGTGTACGTGCGTGTGAAGAGTTAGATATTACACAATAATGAGGATCCCTTTCTCGGTCGCCCGCAGTTCCTGTAGAATTCCACCAATTTCGCGAATTCCCTGATTATTGAGGCGCTGATGTTCCGTGTGGCCACCGGTCACAAGTCTATGCGAAACCACTTCTGCAGTTTCTGGTATTTTTCCACTGAATGTACTGCTAAGTGAAACACCACCATCGTTACACCTCCTATAGCACTCATATGCTTTACGAAGGGAAATTTTCTACAAGCGCAATTTTGAATGATCAAAAGAAACATTTCTACTCATAGCACCTACGCACCTACAGCCTGACATCTTTAGCGCTTGTCACGACGAGCCTTGTCTGCCGGCCACTTGGGAGTACGCACTGCGGCGAAGAACTCACAGCTGTGCCCGGCCGTACTGCTGACAGATTGCATCCCAGGTATTTTTTTTTTTCCTCTGAACGTCTCTGTAGTCAATCCGCTTGGTAATGATAGACGCAGGGCTGCCCTCGAATGCCTTCTAGCAGCTTTTCCGCAACAGTGTCTGAAACGCGCCCGCGGTCGCTGTCTACATAGCAAGCCGCCATCTCCACTGCGCGTAAAGATGGCGCGTGAAGATTTTCCATGGGTGAGATTTTCGCTTCTTCGCGAGCAGCTTGCCGATCTGGCCACCCGCGCAGCCGGTGACGACATAAACTGACGCCGCGTCGTCTGCTGCATGTTCTGTGCACGCGAGCAGCGTCAACAGCGGTTACGCAAAGCAGATGTGTGTCACAAGCTGCCTCACCTATTATACAGCGGAAGATGCGGGAGCTTATGGCTGGAATATAGAGCGAAATTCACGGGACTCCGTCGCTCCTCTGGACAAGATTCGACAAGCCGATGGGGCAGTGACCGCCTGTCCTTGACGCGGCTGCTGCGTAGTCGGCCGAGGGTATAAAATAACCGACAGCAGAACGCCCTCACCAGTGCGTTTGGGAAGATTCAAACTTCCGGCCACTCCGCGGTGCTCCGAAAGCGTATTGTGTTCTTCGGGCCCGCGATCGACGCATCGTCCTCTGCACCTGTACGGCCGCCGCTACCGAGCAACACAGCCTTCGACGCCTCAGCAAACAAGAAAGACGTGAGAACTTCGGACTGTTGTTCAATCGAACATTATTTTCGCTTTGTTAACTTTTGACCTGACTTAGTAGTATTTTACGCTGTGTTCTTATGTAACTTTTGCTCATACTTATAATATCTGAAATACCTGCTTTATTATCTTTATAGTCTTCATATTTTTATCACAGTGTTTTGTTCATTGTCGGGTTATTTTTTTTTTCTCTTATCATTTATTTCTTCGTCTTTATCAATATCTTGTCGTGGCGTTGTATTCTCTTTCATTGTACTCTATTATTATCAGTGTAATTTTGGTCTGCTATTTATAAACCTTCAATTGTTTGTAAAAGAAAGTGACCTATTTGTACTTATTCCTCAATCACACACCGACACACGTGCTTCACGGGTTGACCGGCCTAACTTTTAAATGTGTTCACAACCCTCATAGAGGAACGACGAGTAATCGTAAAGAGGATCCCGCACCTCTTGTGACCGTAAAGGCGGGGGTTTGTGACATAATTGGCGTCCGCGAACAGGACTGGTCAACCAAGTGTCGGTGAGGGAGAGAGGAGTAGGTGCAATTTTTTTAGTGTTGTATCCTAGCACTGCATAACGCTTTCCACCTAACATGGCTGATGCAGAGTTAGAACGGCTTGTTGAGTATGGCCGAACTTTTGGCTTTGAGGGTCAAGAGCTGCTCAAATGGGTAGATCAGGAGCGAGCTCGTCGCAGAGAAGAACGCAATGAGGAACGTACGCGGCGGAAAGAGGAGGCAGAACTAGAATCTAAACTCCGGATGGCGGAGATGGAGAAAGAAAAGGAGTTACTGATGCTCCGACGAGACCTACCTAATAATCCGGCAACTGACGCTAACAGCACCGGAGAGTCAAGGTCAGAAACGGGGGAGAGTCAAGCTGCTCGGCCCGAACGCATAAGCCCGCACAAGCTGATGCCGGTTTTTAATGAGGGCAGGGACGACCTTGACGCTTACCTCATGCGTTTCGAGCGCGTCGCTGAGAGTCAGAATTGGCCTCGCGACCAGTGGGCTACAGCCCTTAGTCTATGTTTAAGCGGCGAAGCGCTCAGCGTTTTTAGTCGCATGTCTGCGTCCGAGTGCTTGGACTACAACAAGCTCCGGCAGGCACTCATGATTCGCTTCCGTATGACAGAGGAAGGGTTCAGAGAAAAATTCAGGTCTGCTAGTCCCCGGAACGAGGAAACGTGTTCACAGTTCGTGACGCGTCTTCAGAACTTCCTAGACAGATGGATAGAGCTGTCGGACACAAAGAAAGAGTACGCAGATCTCTTTGACCTGATTCTAAAGGAACAGTTCCTTTCTAACTGCGCCACTCCGCTACAAATGTTTTTGAAAGAAAAGAAGGACACATCCTTCTCTGAAACAGTAGCAAGGGCAGAAAAGTATATGGAGGCCCATGGCTGGTCAAACTTCGGAAAGCGAAGCACCCCGAAGAATAAGGCAGAAAACGCCGTCTCCAAGACGACCGAGAGAAGGGAAACTTTGCTTCAATCATCGGATGCGAAGAGCAGCGATGAAAAGAAATGTTTTATTTGTTCACGCACGGGACACCGCCCCGAAAATTGCCGGGCCGCCCCATCCGACGGATCGGGACCGCCCAAGAAATGCCACAAATGCGGAAAACCAGGTCATTCAAGCTGGAGATGCTGGGCAAATGGGGCCCCGAAACAGAGAGAAGAAAATCGGGAGTCCGCTGCAGTATGTGTTGAGAACGGATACCTCGAACTTAAGGATGGAGGGAAGATCCCCGTCATCAACGCTGGGTTCAATGCGCCGTCAGGGAATGCTTACCTGTCGTAGCCGGCATGATCGGAGGCCAGACAGTCCGAGTCCTGAGAGACACAGGCTGCAACACGGTGGTGGTAAGAAAGGACTTAGTACGGAAAGAAGATATCACCGATACGAAGTCTCCAGTTTACCTACTTGACCGCTCAGTCCTAATGCTCCCAGAAGCTTGGGTCGATGTCGACACCCCGTACTTTCAGGGACGACTTCTCGCTAAGTGTATGGAGAATCCCTTGTACGATTTGGTGCTGGGAAATGTAGAAGGTGCTAGGCCAGCAGACGACCCCGATCCGAACTGGCACAAGACAACAGAAAGCGAGACTACGAAGTCCACTGCAGTAAAAGTTGAAGAGCTAGCGCCTGACACCGAGAGCCCCGCACCCATTTCGGATGCCGTTGAAGCTTGTCCGGTAGTGACTAGAGCGCAGGCGTGCAGGGATAAAACGCTGAAAAAGCTTAAAGTCCTGCAAGGCCTCCCTAGTGTATGCCGCGAAGAGTTGGTTCAAGAGCAAGAGAATGACGCGACCCTACGCTCGTGTTTCGATCGCGTAGGCCCGCCGCAAGCGAAGAAAGGAAAGGGTAGCCACCAGTTTTTCATTGCTAACGGCGTCCTTCAAAGGAAATACGTCGCCGAGTCGGGCGGGGAGTACACTCAAGTTGTTGTGCCCCAAAAGTACAGATCAGCTATTCTCAAGCTGGCACATGATGGGTTGATGGGAGGCCACCAAGGCGCGAAGAAAACCCTACTGAAGCTTCAGACAGAATTCTTCTGGCCAGCAATGCAGGCTGACGCTAAGCGGTTCGTTGCCTCTTGCGATCTGTGCCAACGCACAACTCCGAAGGGTCACACCACACGAGCGCCTTTGGTTCGAGTGCCCGTCATTGAGACACCGTTTCAAAGGGTGGCGATCGACATCGTTGGTCCACTCAACCCGAAGTCCGCTCAAGGCAATCGGTACATCCTGACCATGGTGGACTATGCCACTCGGTACCCTGATGCAGTCGCACTTCCTAGCGTCGAGACCGAAAGGGTAGCCGAAGCACTTGTCGAAATGTTTTCCCGTGTAGGAGTGCCCAGAGAGGTCCTCAGTGACAGGGGCACGAATTTTACGTCCGAAGTAATGAAGGAGGTTAGCCGTCTGTTGTCAGTAAAACAGCTGCATACCTCTCCCTACCACCCGATAGCGAACGGCCTAGTCGAAAGGTTTAACGGCACGCTTAAACAAATGCTCAAGCGCATGTGTCAAGAGAGACCAACCGATTGGGATCGCTACCTGGCTCCACTTTTGTTTGCATACAGGGAAGTGCCCCAAGAAAGCCTCGGCTTTTCCCCATTCGAACTGTTATATGGGCGAAATGTGCGTGGACCCCTGGCTGTACTTAGAGAGCTTTGGACGAATGCAACCATCCCTAACGAGTTGCGAACGACGTACGAGTATGTGCTTGCTCTACGGGACAGACTGGAAAATACCTGTAAACTTGCCCACGAAGAGCTAGAGCGCGCAGGAGAGCGTTACAGCCGCTACTACAACATCAAGAGCCGCAAACGCTCACTCAAACCGGGAGAGAAGGTTCTTATTCTTCTTCCCACAGAACACAATAAGCTGCTCATGCAATGGAAGGGTCCCTTTTCGGTCATCAGCCGCAGGGGCGATGTCGACTATGAAGTGGATTTGGGCCATGCCACAAAAATATTCCACATCAATATGCTGAAGAGATACCAGCAAAGGAAAGACGACACCATTGTTGCAGCTGTCGGTGCAGTAATATCGGCAGAAGAAGACACAGACGCTGGAGTATTAAGCTTCAGGAATACAACTTCCGTGTCGAGTATATTAAAGGCAGCGAGAACGTGGGAGCAGATTACATGAGCCGGCTGGAATAGTTGTTAAGCTTGCACTACTGCATAGCTGCATTGTGTTGATTGTGTAATGAAAATCGTACACGATGTGCCTGTATATATGTGCACTTGATTGTTATCAGCGATCCGTGACTTGTGACATGTGCGCAAGACATGACTGAAGAACTACAGTGTTGTGGTGTGTGCGGGTTCAGATCAGTGCGTATATGGTGCGCGTCATGAACGGTAGTGAGTGACGAACGATCTTCAGTGCACTGAACGGACCCAATCTACTGCACCCCTCTATAGGGGCGTAATAACATCGTTCTCGGCGCTTGTGGAGTTCTAGAATATTCCGAGGCAATATTCTTCAGTGGGGGGCAGTGTCACAAGCTGCCTCACCTATTATACAGCGGAAGATGCGGGAGCTTATGGCTGGAATATAGAGCGAAATTCACGGGACTCCGTCGCTCCTCTGGACAAGATTCGACAAGCCGATGGGGCAGTGACCGCCTGTCCTTGACGCGGCTGCTGCGTAGTCGGCCGAGGGTATAAAATAACCGACAGCAGAACGCCCTCACCAGTGCGTTTGGGAAGATTCAAACTTCCGGCCACTCCGCGGTGCTCCGAAAGCGTATTGTGTTCTTCGGGCCCGCGATCGACGCATCGTCCTCTGCACCTGTACGGCCGCCGCTACCGAGCAACACAGCCTTCGACGCCTCAGCAAACAAGAAAGACGTGAGAACTTCGGACTGTTGTTCAATCGAACATTATTTTCGCTTTGTTAACTTTTGACCTGACTTAGTAGTATTTTACGCTGTGTTCTTATGTAACTTTTGCTCATACTTATAATATCTGAAATACCTGCTTTATTATCTTTATAGTCTTCATATTTTTATCACAGTGTTTTGTTCATTGTCGGGATATTTTTTTTTTCTCTTATCATTTATTTCTTCGTCTTTATCAATATCTTGTCGTGGCGTTGTATTCTCTTTCATTGTACTCTATTATTATCAGTGTAATTTTGGTCTGCTATTTATAAACCTTCAATTGTTTGTAAAAGAAAGTGACCTATTTGTACTTATTCCTCAATCACACACCGACACACGTGCTTCACGGGTTGACCGGCCTAACTTTTAAATGTGTTCACAACCCTCATAGAGGAACGACGAGTAATCGTAAAGAGGATCCCGCACCTCTTGTGACCGTAAAGGCGGGGGTTTGTGACAATGTGGCGGACCAAACAGCACTAGTGCCGCTAACCGCGGTTACCGCAAACTATTTTTCGATCTTTTAACCTAGGCAGTAGCGCGGCGCCTGTGGGCTGGATTCAGGAGCACATCGTCGCCCGAGTACGAAAGCCGCATGGGCTCGCCCGCTCGAGCAACGCACACACTGTACCAACACTGTACACTGATACACGTCTCAAAGGCAACACATAAAATGCGCATAGAATGCCGTCCGACGGCGCTTTTGTACAGTCTTCGAGCACCACACGACAGTGCAGCAGCGTAGTACATAATAAGGTGCGGCGCGCTACAATTATAAGACACCCAATGAGTCCCGTCTTAGCAGCATCGTTTACGCTGCTCGTTGCCAGGCCCAAGTCTGACCTCAGCCGCATTATGAAAAGACGATATGCTCATGAGGCTTACAACACAGAATGCCGCAAGCTTACAGCAATGGTGCCGCCCGCGAGCGCGGCGGGCGACGGCACTCTGGCCGTCTGCTTCTCCCTAATCGTTACATTGTATAGCATCGAAGCCACAGCGGATGGCACTTGTGTAAGTGATCAGCGAGGCGTTTTAATAAAAGGGCTACTACATCGTGAAACTTCCTCTCAACTTTTGTAGTTAAATAACTACCATCGTATGGCTCAACACTTCTCAAAGAACATATATTTCTTACATTCCTTTTCCGGGGCCTAAAATCAGGGCTTAAAGTCAGGGGGATCTCGAGGGGTAATATTTAAGTAAGAGGGGTAATATTTAAGTAATATTTAAGAGAAATGCGAGACCCCTCCCCTATGCTTGAAAGTATAAGGACTGTATGAATAAAACACAGGCAACCATTTTTTGTTTTTGTCTGTGGTGTAATCGGAAGATTTCTTTTCTATCGTTTCGACAGTTTCGCAGTCAGAGTATTATTAATAACGCAATTGCTCGTTCGACCATCGCCTTTTGGACTTTCAGGTCGGAGCAGGCAATAGGATCCCCTCCCTGTCCTCCCGGATGGGGTTTAGGTTAGGTGTAAAGGCAGGGTTGGAGGGGTACGCTCACACCATGTGGTAGAGGTCCGATTACCTTTCCAAACAGAGCGAGTGAGCAAAAATTTGTGGGGGCTTAAATTCGGCTTGGATACGAGCGAAAGCTTTGAGTGTTGCAGCTATAGCTTCTATAACACCGCCTTTTCTATCCTCATTTTAACTTTTTCATATGTTTTCTTTAAGTTAGGTTTTGGGGAAAGGAAGGCGCCATACTTTTGGGTGGACACCACGGAATGGTCGACACGTTCACTTAAAGGTGGATTCACACGGCGGACCAAATCGCGAATCGCTCTCACGATTCGCTGTGACGTGGCCCTACGTCAGTGATTTCCGCTGCTTCGCTTCAGTCCGCGAGCAGCAATTCGCGACAAGGTCGAGAGTCCTTTTCACAATTCGGATCCTTCACGGACAAGACATTTTTTTATTTATTTATTTCTCTCGCGGAACGCTTTTCAGCTATGCTCCCGGTGCCCAAGCATAGACAACATAACATACATTGCACTAAAACGCTGTAGGAAAGCGAGAAGCGGCTTCTGACGACTGACGGCAGTCGTTTCTATTTTGGAGTCGAACTAGCCTGTTTTTGCCTTCATTCGCAGTACATGGTTTTCACAGAATTTACAGTGACAGGCTCTTGCACTGCGCGATACCGAATGCGTGAGTTTTGTGACTGCACAGAGCAGTCGCTTGAATGTATTCATCGCTTTCCTCAAGCGTTTTGGCATTTGGCACGTACCGGGAGCATAGGGGCAGTCCGAATGGTCGTCTTCCAAGGGTTGAAAGCAGTATTTTCATGCAGCTCTCATAGAGTAAGCGCGATCGTTTGCACTGCAGAGAACTGCCTGCGTAGTATACCACATCGAGCGAAACAGTCACCACAATACTTTGGCAAAACGGCGCAGCAGCAGTAGCTGTAGGCCGCCGCAACCCGCGCATTCACCCAGCGTCCATGCATCGTCCATGGTAGGCTACCCTCGATAACAGCGCGCCAGAACAAGGCTCTCCTCTCGCGCAGTGCCTGGGAGAAAGAGTAAGTCCGCTCTGTCGTCTGCTATTCTCTCCCACCGTGTGAATGCTCGCCGCGGACGGACGGACCTCGGATCAGAGGTCACGTGACCGATCGCTTCGCTATTCGGTCCGTCGTGTGAATCCACCTTAAAGGTGGATTCACACGGCGGACCAAATCGCGAATCGCTCTCACGATTCGCTGTGACGTGGCCCTACGTCAGTGATTTCCGCTGCTTCGCTTCAGTCCGCGAGCAGCAATTCGCGACAAGGTCGAGAGTCCTTTTCACAATTCGGATTCTTCACGGACAAGACATTTTTTTATTTATTTATTTCTCTCGCGGAACGCTTTCCAGCTATGCTCCCGGTGCCCAAGCATAGACAACGTAACATACATTGCACTAAAACGCTGGAGGAAAGCGAGAAGCGGCTTCTGACGACTGACGGCAGTCGTTTCTATATTGGAGTCGAACTAGCCTGTTTTTGCCTTCATTCGCAGTACATGGTTTTCACAGAATTTACAGTGACAGGCTCTTGCACTGCGCGATACCGAATGCGTGAGTTTTGTGGCTGCACAGAGCAGTCGCTTGAATGTATTCATCGCTTTCCTCAAGCGTTTTGGCGCGCTTACAGTTACGCTGCATAAGTTTTGGCATTTGGCACGTACCGGGAGCATAGGGGCAGCAGTCCGAATGGTCGTCTTCCAAGGGTTGAAAGCAGTATTTTCATGCAGCTCTCATAGAGTAAGCGCGATCGTTTGCACTGCAGAGAACTGCCTGCGTAGTATACCACGTCGAGCGAAACAGTCACCACAATACTTTGGCAAAACGGCGCAGCAGCAGTAGCTGTAGGCCGCCGCAACCCGCGCATTCACCCACCGTCCATGCATCGTCCATGGTAGGCTACCCTCGATAACAGCGCGCCAGAACAAGGCTCTCCTCTCGCGCAGTGCCTGGGAGAAAGAGTAAGTCCGCTCTGTCGTCTGCTATTCTCTCCCACCGTGTGAATGCTCGCCGCGGACGGACGGACCTCGGATCAGAGGTCACGTGACCGATCGCTTCGCTATTCGGTCCGTCGTGTGAATCCACCTTAAAGGCACTTTTAGGCATGATGTGCAAAACGGCGTCATCCAATTGCGCGGTTTAGGCTCAGAACTGCGATTCAAGTTCGCACCTAGCGGCTAAAAGGAATCGCAACAGGTTAATACACACAAAGCCTTACAGGCACTTTAAGGCATGAATGTGCAAAGCGCTGTCATCCAGCTTGCGCGGGTTAAGGTGGATTCACACGACGGACCGAATAGCGAAGCGATCGGTCACGTGACCTCTGATCCGAGGTCCGTCCGTCCGCGGCGAGCATTCACACGGTGGGAGAGAATAGCAGACGACAGAGCGGACTTACTCTTTCTCCCAGGCACTGCGCGAGAGGAGAGCCTTGTTCTGGCGCGCTGTTATCGAGGGTAGCCTACCATGGACGATGCATGGACGGTGGGTGAATGCGCGGGTTGCGGCGGCCTACAGCTACTGCTGCTGCGCCGTTTTGCCAAAGTATTGTGGTGACTGTTTCGCTCGATGTGGTATACTACGCAGGCAGTTCTCTGCAGTGCAAACGATCGCGCTTACTCTATGAGAGCTGCATGAAAATACTGCTTTCAACCCTTGGAAGACGACCATTCGGACTGCCCCTATGCTCCCGGTACGTGCCAAATGCCAAAACGCTTGAGGAAAGCGATGAATACATTCAAGCGACTGCTCTGTGCAGTCACAAAACTCACGCATTCGGTATCGCGCAGTGCAAGAGCCTGTCACTGTAAATTCTGTGAAAACCATGTACTGCGAATGAAGGCAAAAACAGGCTAGTTCGACTCCAAAATAGAAACGACTGCCGTCAGTCGTCAGAAGCCGCTTCTCGCTTTCCTACAGCGTTTTAGTGCAATGTATGTTATGTTGTCTATGCTTGGGCACCGGGAGCATAGCTGAAAAGCGTTCCGCGAGAGAAATAAATAAGTAAAAAAATGTCTTGTCCGTGAAGGATCCGAATTGTGAAAAGGACTCTCGACCTTGTCGCGAATTGCTGCTCGCGGACTGAAGCGAAGCAGCGGAAATCACTGACGTAGGGCCACGTCACAGCGAATCGTGAGAGCGATTCGCGATTTGGTCCGCCGTGTGAATCCACCTTTAGGCTCAGAACTGCAATTCAAGTTTGCACATAGCGGCTAAACCAGGTTGTGCGCATGATCAGTAATAACAATATACGTATGTCACATCTGTTGCTGTGGTGTAACTGAGCCGCGCCGCGAGGAAGGTGGGAGTGAAAGTGGAAAAAGAGGAAGAGGAGCCGCTAGAGTGCTGTGGAGTAATTTCGACCACATGGGGATCTTTGAAGTGCGCTGACATCACACAGCCAACCACCATAGCACAGTACATGGACGCCTCTTCCTTTCGCCTCCATCGAAGCGCAGCCGCCGGCGGTCGGGATCGAGCCCGGGTGCTCCGGCACCACCGCGACGGCCCTCCCCCCCCCCCCCCCCCCCTCTCACCGCATTATTATTTTCTTGAGGTTATGTTTAGGGAAAGAGAAGGCGCTGTATACCAGGTTTGCATAAGGTATTTGAATACACCATTCCCTCTCGCCTTAGAACTTAGACACCAGCAGACTCGACATATGTATCTGGGCCTGCGGCATCTTGTTTTCTAGCGAGAGCTACACCGAGCTACCAGGCGAGCGTTTCGCGGTGTGCATGCGCCGTTACCATAACAACCGGAGAGGAGCAGCAGGCGCTTCGCCGTCAGCGCTACACCTAACCCACCTAACTACACCGTCGGAGCAGTTGCGCGCATGTGCCGATACCATGGTAACCAGAGAGACCCCACAGGTGTGCCGCGCGCTTCGTCGCCGCCTCGCCGCACACCGCCCTATCACCCGAACCGCGCGTCGCATGCGCAGCACTGCGTATAAAAGGCGGAGATGAAATAGGTGGCTGTATCACAACGTTTGACATGGATGCAGAGGAGAGTTCAGCCGCTGCTAAACACCGGTATAGACCAGAGAAGATTAACTCTTCCGATCCCGAGGTTGTCGCCTGGCACTTGGCTACTCAACAGAGAGAATGAGCTTAAGAAGGCGAAGAGAGCAGCGGAGACGTCCGAACAGAGAGAGGAACGGTTCGCCGAACGGAGATTCCGGACTGCCGAGCTTAATAGACGGCGCATAGCCGCCGAGATGAACATGGAAGACGTCAGTGAACGGGTTGTATATATCAAATCGAAATACTGTAAGACAACATTGATGATGCTACTTCACAGATCACCGGGCAGTCTTCGTCTCTGCCAAGCAAAATGAACAAAAGATATGTAACTCAATGTCACTCATTGCTAAACATCATCATCATCAGCCGGACTATACCCACTGCAGGGCGAAGGCCTCTCCCTTATTTCTCCAATTAACCCGGTCCTGTGCTAGCTGCATCCACTTGACCCCTACGAAATCAACCTCCTCCACCCACCTATCTTTCTGCTGCCCCCTGCTACGCTTTCCTTCCCTTGGAATCCAGTTTGTTACCCTAAGCTACTATCGGTTATCTTCTTTTCACTATACATGTCCTGCTCATGCCAATTTCTTCTTGATTTCTATTAGAATGTCAGTGACGAGCTATTTTTCGGAACCCCTCTGCACGCTTCCTATATCTTAACGTTACCCCTACAATTTTTCGTTCCATAGCTCTCTGCGCTGTCCTCAACTTAAGTAGAACCCGTTTCCACATTTCAGCTCCATAGGTGAGTACAGGCATGATGCAGCTATTATATATTTCCTCTTAAGCGATACCGGTAAGCTGTAGTCATAACCTGAGAGTACTTGCCAAATTCGTTTCATGTGAATCTTATTCTCCTTGTTATTTATGGAAGTTAAGGAAGAAGTTAGCTGCAGAGGTAAAGTGAAGGGAGAAGGTGTGCTGGTTCAGGTTAATATAGTTGTCAATGCAGCACTGTCCTTGTGTATGTGTGCTTCTTCTGTCTTGTTGCCTGCTCTGCTGCCTTTTTGAAAGACAAGCGGACACGGTTTTTGCGGAAGTTACGGAGCTTTCGCTTTAACACAGCTGTGCAGCTGATGGATCTGGCTTTCATTTCTTGGGGTCACCGCACTCCTGTGGTCGAGAACCACGAGGATGCTCTTACAATTTAGGGCGTGGAGGAACTCAAGATGTGCTTCGGGGACTCTGTTGCGACAGAAAAAGGCTGAACAAACCATTGCCTAACGAGCCCAGCGGCCAATTGTGAAACCTGCACAATGTACAGCCTCGTCCACTTCTAGCTAGAACACGGTCACTGCTTTTAAAGCAACATTGCATCCGACCCGGCCACGCAGTAATCTAAAGTGGCTGGTCATGTGAAGCAGCACATCCGTGTCTCTGTGTGCTTGCATCGCTTTGCATCGATATCTGCCTGCATCAGATACAATGTTGCTTTAAAAGCAGTGACCGTGTTCTAGCTAGAAGTGGACGACCCTGTACATAGAAGTACTAAAGCTTTGCAGCAGTGTTAACTGCGTCATGATAGATGAAAATATAGATGATAGATGAGGAGAGAACTTTCCATGAAAACTAATAGAATGTACGGGCATCTATGTAATTCGGCTAGGACAGTAGTAATTTTTTTGTAAGGACCACTCGTTACAAGCAATACATCCGAATTGCTGACTCATGTACCATTCTCTCATTACGAAAGAAAAACCAATCATTTCGTCTGACGTCGTTTGTGACGGGGTGCTTAAAACGCTGAAGATTCGACGTACTGCCCTTAACTTACACCCGTCATTCAAAGCCCCACCGTTGCCAGTGTAGAGTGTTACAGCCGTGATGACATGGTGTCCTTCATCCGGTAGATCGTCCAGCAAGAGCTGGCTGAAAAAATCCAACGCCTTAACGCCGAGACAGTCTACCATGAATGTGCGCTCCCATACGCGCCACTCTCAATCACCAGTCTCCTGTGCCGGACCGCACTACAATCATCCGCGGCGATCTACCGGCAGCAATTTAGACGCTTACCCTCTGCAGTGCCGGTTTTCAAGGCGCCCCGTGGAAGACGGCAGAAGGGTGGTACATAGTAGCCTCGAAGCTACTACCAACCTCCGAACGATTTCTCCGTTCCTCCACCCCACCGCTTGACTCCCATTGCACCAGCTGATCCTAAGGCTCCGGCTTGCTGCCGCTGTGGTTGTCGTGGGAACACCTCCCAATATACTGTCAGCGTCGTGAACAATTACATGCACGTCCATACGCACGCATAAGTCCCCCTACATGACCCTCGCTTGCATTCCCTGATCACCAGCCCTGAAACCACTCTTTCCCGGCAGGCGCGGCAAGGAACACTCCAAAGAACACTCCACAACAACTCACCCGTTTCCGACCGCAGTACCACACCGCCACTTCAGCGACTCTGCCGTCGCCACGGCGCCGTCTGCATTGCCTCATCCGGAAGACTAACTGCGGTGATGGAGGCGAGGTTGCAGAATGGTCAGTCAGTCCTCGTGCCTCTGCTCTTCGACCTCTTCATCTTCATTCCACTGCTTTGCAGTGCAACGTATCAATATACAGAAGCAGGTTGTATACGTAGCTTGCACGAACGCTGAAAGCGCTATGCATTCTGGATATTCTTCGGTATAGTCCGCCATATTCCTGTACAGTGCAGCACTCGACCGTGGAGCGGGCCGTGCAAATAGTGCCAAAGCGATGGTTTACTGTGCGGTCGTGGGCTGTAACAGCCGAACGCAGACTACAGTGTGCAAAAGCTGAAGTTCGGACAAGGCGACTGTGAGTTTTTCAAGATACCAAAGGTACGCTTGCACGAATGCGACAAGATCAAGTATAGCTCTCGGAACGTCGCCGACGAGAATGGCTTGCACCTATAAACAGACGTGACATTTTTTTTTTTCAAGGAACTTTATTGACAAAACCAAATAAAATGTACAAACACTGTTTGTACCGATAGCTCAGTAGGCTAGTGGCCGGTCCAAATATAAATATTACTCTCAGGTTCAGCCATAGAGGAGCAAGGATTGAAAGGAACCATAATGATATAAACGCAACATTACTGCTACAGTTGCGTACATATGCAAGAATACAGCAAACTGCAAGTAAAATAAAATACCCACATAATTATGAGTACCAAATAAAATCGATAAGCATAATAGTACTACAACGAAGAAAATGACAATTAGAAAGAATATGGTTACAAAGTACAATAAAGTGCAAGCGAAGTACACGATACACTCACAAAAATTATTGCGCACACGCTATTGCATGTGCGCAACAACAAATACAAGTGTAAAGCATGTTTCAAAAACTAGGCTACATATGGAAATTTCATTAAGAAAGAAATTCAGGCAGAACTTGATTAGACTGGTAATATAGTTTACATGTCAATTTAAAATTTCTGGCGGTTTTTACCTCGATCGGCATTTCATTCCATATTTTAACACCATTGAACTCCATCAGTCGTTCACCATACACATTTCTACATTTGGGAAGGTTAAAATTACAGTTAGATGCCTGCCTAGTATTGCGCGAAGGCTGGACAAATAGGCTTAATGGAAGGGGGGAGTTAGTGCTAATTATATTGTTGATCACAAGCGCAACTTTGTAGTTACGCAATTGGCGTATATTGTTGGCATTAAAAATGTTGCTGCTGGATTGATCAAAATTACTAGTTGTTATTGCATTCAATGCCCGCTTTTGAAGACGATGTAAAGGCGACAAATATGTTTTATATGTTTGACCCCAAGATTCACAGCAGTAACTGATATGTGAATGGAAAAACGAGAAGTAGAGGGAACGTAGTATATCGTAAGGAAAATAGTATATCGCCTTAATGAGCGTGTGGCACCCAAAGGCTAAGTTTTTGCATACGTTGTTAATTTGTTCTTTCCAGTGTAAATGGCAATCAAATATAACCCCTAAATATTTAAAAGAAGAAACTGGTTCTATTAACGAGTTACCCAGAGTAAGTGTAAATGTATTGTTAACAGTCTTGTGTCTACAGTGAAAGATTATATACTTAGTTTTGGCAATGTTCAGCGTTAAGCGATTGTTGAGGAACCAGGAAGACAGCATTGTCAGCTCATTCATTATAATCGTCTGAATTGCCTGAAGAGATTCCCCAGTAACCACAAGAGCGGTGTCGTCTGCGTACAGTAGTACTTGAGAAAAGCGTAGCACTTGCGGGAGATCATTTAGATAAAGTGAGAACAACATGGGACCCAAAACAGAACCCTGTGGCACACCACAGGTTACATCGTTGACATCTGATATAAAATCATTAATAAGTACTCTTTGCTTACGGTTAGATAGATAGCTGTGAAAAAATTTGGACGAGTTATCGACAAAACCGTAACTTTCCGATTTCTGCAACAATATAGGATGACATACCGTATCAAATGCCTTTTGTATATCTAAAAAAACAACAACAGCTATTTTGTTCTGATGCAGGGCAGAATTAATAGGTTGTGATAAAGTTAACACTGCTGTGGAAGTTGACCTATTTTCGACAAATCCATGTTGCTGAGGTGTAATGATATTATTGTTGTCAAGAAATGTTTTTACTTGTTTTGCTATTAGTTTTTCGAAAAGTGTATTAATCACACTTAGTACAGATATCGGCCTGTAACTACCTGGCTGGTTACGATCTCCTGCTTTATATATTGGAACTATTTTAGCAACTTTCAGTGTATCAGGATAGCGATTATTTTCTAGGGAACGATTGAACAAGTGGCAAAGGTAAGGGCAGAGGATATCTATGTTATATTTGACTACCCTTGATTGAATGCCGTCAAGACCGGTTGCTTTGTTTACTGCCATCTTACTTACTACAGCTTTTATGTCTTCAGTGGTAATAGCGCGAAAATGAAAATTTTTGTATACAGTTGTTGGTACAGATGAACTAGATAGCAATAGTGGAGATTGGCTAGAAAGGCTATTACTAACGTTAGTGAAGTATTCATTGAAATCATTAGCAACTTGCAGAGGAATGCTATTGGGGGTGACTTCTTTGTGTTTATCTATAGCAGTTACATTTCTAACTATCTTCCATAGTTGTTTCGTGTCCCCTTTGTTTTGACTAACCAGTTTGGTATAATACAGTTTTCTCGATTTTCTGATCATGGCTACTGACTTATTCCTGTAATATTTAAACTGCGTTCGGTAATAGTCATTTACTTTGTTTTTCTTCCATTTATTGTACCATGAATCCTTTCTCTTCAGGACGTCAAGTATATCCTGAGTTATCCATGAGCATATAGGATCTTTGTAGTTGCGTTTGACACACTCCCTTATTGATTGGCTGATTGCATTTTTGATGTACGAGAGAAAATTTTCAAATTCAATATTTACGTCATCATTACATATAGTACTGAAGGTAATGCTCTTAAGTATATTTCTAACTCGCGTGTAATCAATACGGAAAGATCGCTTTGGATGATTTTGACTAGACGGTGACATACAGGATCGGGGCAAGAACGTAAATGTCGGACAATGATCAGCAACCAGAACATCACACACACCTGCCCGAAAATTCATATCAAGGTTACACAACATATGGTCGATGAGGGATGCAGTTTGACTGGTTATCCGAGTTGCAGAGATGATGACATTTTTAAAATTGAATGATTGAAGAAGAAAAACGTAGTCACTGCAGTTGTCTGATAATAGGTCAATGTTGAAGTCGCCACAGATAACAATGGGATTTTTTATACTCGCATATGACATCAAAATAGTTTCCATGTCAGAAATGAATTGTGGTATTTTAGAATTCGGAGGACGGTAAACCACGCCAATTACGGGGCCACACTGAAGTTTAATGAAAAGAGCTTCAATTGCTTCGTTGCTGTATTTCTTAATATCGGAGCTACAATAATGTAATGCAGTTTTGACAAAAAGGGCAACACCACCGCCACGTGTACTGCCAGATAGTGACAGCATTTTGTAGCCTGGAATAAAAACGGATTCGGCCTCTCTTAACCACGCCTTTGTGATAGCTATCACAGAGACGTGGTTAAGAGAGGCCGAGACGTCATATCTGAAGGAAAACTGTGACAGGTACGCTAGAAGATTGTCAGAATTTTTGCGAATGCTTCGTACGTTGCAATTTAAGATAGATAAGTCATCGTGCGCGAGCCTGGCTTGCTCTATCTGGGAAATATTGTATGCCATCTGTTTAGACAACTCTGCTCAGATCTTCGACGCATGTCACTTGAAGTACCTTTGTCTTGTCTGCTTTTCGCATGAGGATTTTGCCGTCGGATACCCAAGTATACTTCCATTTTTTTTTTTCTCGTTTTGCTGCAAGAGCTTTTCCGAGGAGCAGTTTATTCGCCGGACAAAGGTGTTCATTAATGAAGATGGGGTCGGGATCATCAGAACCTAACACAGACGTATTTAGCCGGCATTTCTTAGCTGCTCTCAGGACTTTCTGGGAAGTAAACTTCACAATGATATTTGACTTGCTTTTGTCTTTCGTTGGGACGCGATGTATAACTTCTATGTCTGTTTCTTGAATATCTGATTTCAATGAAGTGCAAATGGTTTCCATGGTCTGAAAGAGGTTTTCCTCCTGTTCTAAGGGAATGCCCTTTACCTCTAAGTTTTACTTTCGACTGTATTGTTGGAGGTCAATAACCTCGCTCCTTAACTCCTTCTTTACCAAGACGGTTATTTTCCTGTTTGAGCTCGTGATTTTCATCCTTTACAGAAGCAAGTTCTGTTTTCAGCGTAATCATCTCAGTCCTGAATTCTTCAAACTTTTCGTTCATGAACTGCACCGACTGTTTCACACTTTCCAGTTCTGTCTCGATTATTTCTTTCAAGGCCTCTTTCAACCTTTCTTCTTTGCCGTCGAAACGAGCTTCGAAGTCTGCGAATGCCTTGGCCAACTCTTTTATAGTCGTAGGTGGCTTGTCACTCATTTTGTTAGCAAAGTAAACACTAATGACTAGTAACACTAAAAACCAGCACAAAAATCAAACACACTTAAAACACCCCCACTTGGAGCAGACCAGGAGCTAAAAATTCAATCGCTAGGGAGACAACATACCTGCGTAAAACGTAGAAAGCAGATAAGTCGCTGTGCTATCCTGCGGCTGCTGGTCTGCTCCGGAGTGATGATCCGTCCAGGCCGGTGTGGCTTTATATATGGGCCATGTCACGTGATGTCAGTGTCCTTTCACGAGTCGCGCAGGCGCGGCTTGCGGCATATCCGAGGGGCTTGTAGTCGCATGTGTGAAGTACGGCAGTATCCCGGCTGGATGGGCGATGCACTGGTCGTCGGCGCCGATGATCAATTCGTCGTAAACCTGGCCGGAGGCGGCTGTGTAAAACGTAGAAAGCAGATAAGTCGCTGTGCTATCCTGCGGCTGCCTGGTCTGCTCCGGTGTTCATTTACAGCAGTTCCTGAAATAAGTACGAGCAAGTCGGCCTGTCAGGTCGTTACAACCTACCACAGCACCATCGCGCCAGTACCGTTTGCGAGCACTACGCGACTATATAAACTCTGCTGTGTCGCCAATGATGGCATAATCATCATCATCAGCCCGACTATACCCACTGCAGGGCGAAAGCCTCTCTCATACTCCTCCACTTAACCCGGTCCTGTGCTAGCTGCATCCACTTGACCCCTGCGAACTTCTTAATCTCATACGCCCACCTAACTTTCTGTCGCCCCCTGCTACTTCCCTTGGGATCCCATTTGTTACCTTAAGCGAACATCGGTTATCCTTTCCGCACTACATGTCCTGCCCATTTCTTCTTGATTTCCACTTGAATGACTGTAACTTTAGTTATTTCTCCGACCCATTCGGCGAGCTTCCTGTCTCTTAACCTTACACCTACCATTTTTCGTTCCATAGCCCTCTGCGGGTTCCTCAAGCAGAACCCTCTCCGTTAGCCTCCAAGTTTCAGCAGCATATTATGTGAACAAAGGTAAGATGCAACTGTTGTATATTTTCCTCTTGAGCGATACCGGTAAGTTAGCTGCTAGTCATCTGCGAATAGTTGACAAAAGCGCTCCATCCCAATCTTAATATCCTAGTTATTTCCCTTTCATGGTCCGGATCTGCGATTACTACCTGTCCTAAGTAGATATATTCGCCTACCACATCCAGTGCTTCGCTACCTGCTGTGAACTGCTGTTCCTTCCCGAGGCTGTTGAACATTACCTCAGTTTTCTGCATATTGATTTTCAAGCCTACCTTTCTGCTATCCTGTCTATAGGTCATCAATAATTATTTGCAGTTCATCGCTTGAGTTACTTAGCAAGGCAATGTCATCAGCGAATCGCAGATTACTGAGGTATTCTCCATCGACATTTATCCGTATACCTGCTCCCATTCAGTATCCGAGTCTGAATGCTTCCTCTAAGTAAGCTGCGAGTAGTATTGGGGAATTCGTGCTTCCTTGCCTAACATCTTGATGGGAATTTTGTTACTTTTTTTATGCAGCTATCTTTGCAGTGCAGCCACTATAGATACCATCCAGTATTTTCACATACGGCTCGTCTACGCACTGATTTCGCAATGCCTGTATGACCGCCGAAGTTTCTACCGAGTCAAATGCTTTTTCGTAATCAATGAACGCTACGTATAAGGGCTGGTTATATTCCGAGCATTCTTCTATCAGCTGGTTGATGGTATGAATATGGTCGATAGTAGAGTACCCTTTCCGAAAACCTGCTTGATCTTTTCTTGATTGAAGTCTAAGATTGCCCTCATTCTGTTAGCGGTTACCTTAGTAAACATCTTATATGAAACAGATAGTAAGCTCTAGTAAACACCTTAATTGTAACAGATAGTTAACTCATTGGCCTGCAATTTTCCAAGTACTTAGCCTAAGTCGCCCTTCTTATGGACTAAGATAATGTTAGCGTTCTACCATGACTCCAATGCCGTCGACGACACCAGGCATTGCTACAGGCAGTTTTTCTAGCACGATATATATCCCCCCCGCCCCGTCCTTCAACAAATCTGTTGTTACCTGATCCTCCCCAGCTGCTTTTCTCTTTTACATAGCTTCTAAAGCTTTCTTAACCTTGTCCTTCGTCACTGGCGGAACGTCTGACTGCCTATCTCGTTATTGTCCTGACTACTTCGGCTAGCTACTATATATCCTTGGCTACTTTGACAATCCTGTCCATATTCGTGATGAAATTGCCCGACTTGTCCCTTTAGCGCATATGCCTTTTTCCTATGCCAAATTTTCTCTTTACCGCTTTAAGGCTGCTCCCGTTCTTTAGAGCATGCTAAGTATTCCCCATGTTATACTCCCTTATGTCGGCCACTTCACGCTTATTTATTAGCTTTGATATCTCTGCCAGTTGTATCCTGTTTGTTGGGTTGGAAGCTTTCGCACTTAAGCGTTTCTTAATCAAATCTTTCTTCTCTTTGGTCTACCGGTATAACCACCCTACCGCCTACTTCTACTGCGCACTCGCGATGACGTCAGCGATGACATACATCATAATACTTACGCTTCATGCAAGCTCCCTTGATCTGACCTCGACGTCACCACATTTACTCGTGCGGAAGAAGTGCGACAACTGGCAAGACGACGAATACATCTTCAGCAATACTTCGACGTTGATCAGCTGTACAACCAGGGATGGCGCTTCGGAATCGATACTTTCAAGTCCGACGACTATGTGTGGATACGGACGCCCGTTTCTGTCCGCAGATCCTGTCTGAAAAATTACTATGCCGATATTTCGGCCCATACCACCCTACGCTGCATAACCGACGTCACTTACGAAGTTCGACCCGTCACGCGAGACAGCTCAAGCCACAGACGAAACGAACATACACGTCTGGATGAAACCCTACCACGACCGCCCGGCCGGTGTAGTGATCATTGTGTCTGACCCTAGCACGCACTCTCTCAGCTCGTCAATCCGGCGCAAGTTAGCTGCATCGAAGCGGTGCTGCACAGAAGGGGCAATGATACATGCAATAGAAGACACGAAGAATGACGCAAGGTGAAGCTATAAACCCTATTCACTATCAGGTTTAGCAGGCGGCGGTTGTGGCAACCCTGTATTGCGGAGACGCCATAACGTTGGGCGGTTCGAAACTAAAAAGCGTCTACCAGCGTCCTACCTACTGCGCGTCGCTCATTTGTTGGATACTTGAGACGCCGTTTGGAACGCCGTCCCACCAGAGCTCGGATTTCACCAACGCCGTGTCATGATTCGCAGTAGGCCCTCTCTCTCTCTTTCTCCCTCTCTCATGTTGCGTTATGCGTTTCATGGTTGCCAGGAACGCTGCAATGACGTCACGTCAATAAGTGCTCCTGTTCTTGCTTTTGCGGCCGTTTCTCGGTTCCCGGTTGCCTTTTTGTGTAACATTTCATTTAAATTATAAATTAAGGCTGGTTGATGATGCCATATGGCGGACAAAACACCAGATCATAAGAATTTGCTCTCCTTATTAGTCCACTATCCAGAATGAGGGCTAAGTGTACATTTAACAGTTCTACGTAACTGATTACTTTTATCTACATGTTCATGCAGTTGTGTAATCAATTATTTTCTCAAGCAGTGACATATTTCAGTTCATTCAGTTAATTTTCTGTAATCGATAACGATAATCAATTACTTTGCTAAAAAGGCTACATGGGCAAAGCGGCCGTGTTTTGATGGAGCAGTAATGCTTGGGATGATTCAATTATAAGGGATTTTTAGCTTGCCGGAGACGTACCGGCGCGGACAAAAGTAGTTGCTTCTAATATTTTTCACGCGTTGTATAATTGAAACTGGCAGTCGTGGCATGTGCGAATCAGTAGAAGATGCCAGTGCCCTTTCACTTGGACAAATATTGTTTTATCTTCAGTGCAGAAGGTGTGATTTTAATTTAAACGAAAAAGCGTGCTCCGTTTACTTACGTCCGCACCTGTACTACTGACGTATACCGGTTTACCGTACGAATGCCACGCAGCCGCGACTGCACCCACCCCTGTCAATGCGCGTGCGCAAGACGGGTCCGGGCAGACCGCTATACGTCCCCGGTAAGCTAAATTATTTTCTGCAATCGATTACCAGTAATCAATTACGTTGCTAAAACGGTTAGATGGGAGAATTAAGCGGCCGCCTTTCGATGGAGGCGACGGACGCTTTGCACAAGCAGCCTATTTAGTATAGTAGTAATCGATCACAGAACAATTGAATTACCCGAAACGTTACTGCTTGAAAAGGTAGCCAACTGATTAAACAAATACATGAACCCGACCACGGTGGCTGCGTTACGATGGAGGTGGAACGAAAAGGAGTCCGTGCGATCCCCAAGTGGTCGAAATCATTACGGAGTCCTCTACTACGGCATTTCTTTTTTCTCTAAGGAAAAAAATAAAACGGCATGAAGACCCCTTCACCCTTGCGCGATCTTAAAAGTACCAAGATATTCTAAATCATTGCAATTAGGCAGAGCAGTACTTCCAAAAGTATGTAAGCAACTCACCGAAAGCAAAGTGCTTTATGTGGATTAAGATACAGATTGGAGTATTCCCAAACCACAGCTTTACAGCAAGTGGCACTCGAAATTTTCATCCCCAGGTGCAAACGTTGCGGGCATAGCGGACACAATTCACAAAATATAAAATTGTCCTAGATTTGGAGAACCTGGCAAACGAGTCACGGGAGGCACTTCTCAAATAGGGCGAAAAAGTACAACGTGAAGCCATTCGTCTCGCCCTGGCATCTGCTGATGATTCGTTTGGTTTGTAGGTTTTAACGTCCCAAAGCAACTCAGGCTATGAGACGCCGTAGTGGAGGACTCCGGAAATTTCGACCACCTGGAGTTCTTTAACGTGCACTGACATCGCACAGCACACGGGCGGGGTGGTGGTGGTGGTGACTATGGTTTATTTTTGGGGAGAGGGTACTGGTCACGTCTTATGTTGGCCATCTTTGTGGCATCACTCTTGGTGACCAGGGGGAAGGGGAAGTTGGGGAGGGGAAGGTTGATGACGCCGCCTATGTCGCCGCCATTTCCGCACGAAGCACTATACGCCCATGCAGGCCTACAGAACAGAGCTGAGGCCAGACTCCTCCAGATAAATCAGGAGGAGCCGGTGAGCAGAAAGTTGGTTCCGAGATGGGAAGAGCAATTGCCCTTCGGTATCAGCAGGGAGACCAAGATTCCGATAGCCATTCAGAAGTTTCTGGCGATGGCCAGCGGAGGCTGGACACACGAGGAGCAAGTGTCCCAGTGTGCCAGTATTGCCGCAAGAGGGACAGGCTGGGCTGGGAGCTCGGCCACAGGCATACATGCGGGACGGAGTCCACGTGCAGCCTATTCGAAGTCGTAGGAGGAGGGATTTGTCCTTCCGTGAAAGTTTGTCAGAGAGCCGTTGGAGATGCTCACCAGCGGCAATACGACGGTCAGGATGGAAAGACCTTATCGACCTTCTCAAGATGGGTCTTGAAAAGTCAAAAGGTGTGACAGCCTCAGTGACTGGGGCGCCGTTGTCATGCGCCGCTTTGGCCAAGGCATCCGCCTCTTCATTGCCCTGGACTCCAGTATGTCCTGGAACCCAATGTAGGGCCAGTTGATACCCCGAGTCCTGAAGGGCTAGGAGACGGGCTCGGAGAATGTTCACCGAGAGGTTGGTGCCGTGGTAGATAGTCAGGAGCTGCAGAGCAGATCTGGAGTCGCACAGAACATTCACAGGTCCAGGAGGGACACTGGAAGCGATGAACTGTGCGGCTAGGTGTAGACCGGCCAGCTCAGCAGCTGTTGAACTGGCAGGGAATGACAGGCGGCAGGACCTAGACTGGTCTAGCTGCGGTGCTGTCATAGCAGCAGCTGCTTGGAAGGTAGCGGGTCGAACCGAGCCATCCGTAAAGAGGAGTGTAGATTCTCTACACTCCTCAAGGAGGGCTGCAGTTGTCTGCTGGAAGGCAGCTACAGGGGTGTGACGTTTGGTGTGACCATCCGTATCCAAAAAGACAGGAATTGGGGGTCGATTGGGTGGAGGGGGTAGGACTGAGAAACCTGGGACAGGACCGATGATTTCTCTGTACACTGTATACAGCTTACCCATACGAGAATGGGATTTGCTGTGCAGCCGTGCTAGGAGTGAGGCACCATCTGGAGCATGGCTGAGACGATCAATGTGGGTCAGTCCCCTCTGGGCGAGGAGAAGATCCAGAGGGTAGATACCAGCTTCCGCAAGGGTAGCGGGAATCTGTGAGGATTGAGGGACTCCGAGGAATCTTCTAATCCAACGCCTTCGAATCGTGTCGAGACGAATGACTCGAGTCGACCGAAGGGAAACGAAGGGAAGGGCATATAGGATGACCGAAGTCGCCGCTGCCTCGAAGAGCTTGATTGCCCAAGTGGAGGAGCAACCATTGCCATTAGCAAGGAGACGCTGGACTGCTCTTCCCACACGATCGAGATGGGGAATGAGGGCTTTGTCAGCTGGGATCCAGGTGAGACGGTCGTCAATTGTGAGACCTAGGTATCTCACCTGGCGTTTCCATGGAAGAGGGGTTCCTTCGATATGCAAAGTTGCAAGACGGCGGGAACTCCGTGCTCCTCTGGGATGGTAGACGAGGGCCTCAGACTTAGTAGCCGAGAGGGTCAATCCTTTAGATGATAGGAAGTACTGGACGCCGTCCAGTGCCTGTTGCATAGCCTTCCTAGCGGAGACAATACGTCTCTTTGGAGCTCGGATCCAGAGGGCTATGTCATCTGCATAGATGGAGCAGGAAACTTTGTGGATTCTGATCTGCTGAACGAACTTCGGCAGGCCAGCTAGTACGAGGTTGAACAGCCAAGGACTGAGGACTGATCCTTGGGGAACCCCAGATGTAACAGGACGAGGAGAGCTAAGTGTTTGCCCAACTCGAACTTGGAAGGTGCGATTGGAGAGGAACGCCGAGACAAAGCTACGCAGTTTCCCAGTCACTCCAAGGGCATCCAGAGCCTGCTCAATGATGGTATGGGGCAGGTTGTCAAAAGCGGACTGAACATCCAGAAGGACCAGGAAGACAATATCGCCCGCATATTTGGCTTCCTCAAGGGTGGAGACCACATCTGCTATAGAGTCTGCAGTGCAGCGGTGCTTCCGAAATCCTGTCTGCATCTCTGGAAGGAAGTTGGTTGCTCTGGCGATCCATGTGAGTCGTTCCAGGGCAATGAACTCCATGGTCTTGCAGGCTGCAGATGTAAGAGATACAGGACGGTAGGAGGATAGTTGTTTAGCCGGCTTACGGGGCTTAAGGATGGGAACAACGATGGCATTTCTCCAGTTGTCCGGTAGTATGCTGCTGTCCCATGTGTCGTTGAAGACTGCGAGGAGGCGCTTCTTCTCCGGGGCATCCAGATTACGGAGCATCTGGAGTGTAAGTCCGTCAGCGCCAGGAGCTGATTTCTTCTTCGAGCGGTTGAGGGCACGTTGAAGCTCATGAGGGGCAATGGGTTCATTGCAGAGGGCAGAGATGGTCTGTGCCAAAGCTGCTGGTGGTGAAGGGGTAGCCCGAAGGGGCGAAGGGGGATTCGCCACTGCAAGTCCAGCGGATGGGGGGGGGCGTGGCTGACTTGGAAAGGAAGTCGGCAAGTTGCTCTGCCAAGTCTTGAAAGGAAATGCCTCTTGCGATGGCTGCTCCCAGGACAGGTTGTCGATTGGAGGCAACCTGCAAAAGGGATTTGAGGATGCGCCAGGCAGCAGAGGACTGTCCGGCTGACTGTATGGACCGGCAAATGCTGGCCCAGCTTTCCCGGGAACGACGATTGGCCTGACGACGGCAGCAAGCATCAATCCTGCGGAAGGCCTTCCAATGTTCGGGATGGTGGGTGCGCTCGGCCACTCGCTCAGCCCTTCGTCTGGAGGCCCTAAGTCCGAGTAGACGTAGGTCCGGGACCGGTGCATGTAGTGGTACTGCGCAGGTGATTGTGGAGTTCTTGGCACAACGTCCAAGAAAATCCAGGAAGTCACCTGCAAGTGGGATGTCTTTCACTCGTTCTCTGAACTCGGCCCATTTGGTAATGGGGTAAAGCTTTTCCCTCCTCCTACCCCTCACAGAGGGGTTAAGGAAGATGGGAAAATGAACCGAGCCCAAAGAGTCAGGTGCTCTGGCCCACGAATAGTGGCAGGCATCAGAGATGAGAGCCAGGTCGATGAAAGAAGATCGTCCTGGCCGAATGAAGGTTGGGGAGGTAGGCTGTAGGAAACGAAGGCCAGCCGCATTGATGGCGTCCAAGAGCTTTTTGCCTCGGGTGGTGCTGGACTGGTTGCCCCATGCCCTGTGGTGGGAGTTGAAATCCCCGCAGATAAGGACATCCTTACCTAGACGGGAATGAAGGGCAATGAGGCAGGAGGGGTCCCAAGGAACTCCTGGAGGGACATATACTGAAGCAACTGTAGTGTCCGTGTCACCCATACGGACGCGCACGGCACAGATCTCCAGTTGTCCTAGGTCAGGTTGGGCAACATCCATCAGTGTGTGGGGTATGTCACTCCTCACATAGATGGCTGTGCGGGGCCTGTGTTGTGGATGCGAAGGATCCAGGCAGGGGGCATCATTGCAGTCCTGGTTGGAGCAGCATGAGCGGCCAGAGTACCCGGTGAATCCTGGTAGTCGGAGGTTCTCCGCTGGGACTCGGGTCTCCTGTAAAGCAAAGACATCAAATTCCAGAGATTTCTGGAGGATTAGATCTTTGAGGTCCGCGTGTCGTACTCGCAGGGAGTTGGTATTCCACTGCAAGACACGCGGTCTCCTGGGAACAGGGTTGCGTCTGTTCCTACGTCTGGCCATGATGGCGAGTGGTAGGGCTCCCAGTAATGAGAGCAGCAGCTTCTCCCAATCGGCGAGCGCCAGAGTTGGGTGGGAGCTGGGTCATGAGCGCTTGGACAGCAAGTCGTAGCGCTTCGGTTACCGAAGTGAGTGTGGCTTGGATATCCACCGCCACAGGTTGCTGAGGGGGCTCCCTAGCTGGTACGCTGGGGTGCTTGGGACTCCGTGACTGGAGGGCCTTTGAGTAGGATTCGAACTGGGTAGACCCAGACCCAGTGGGCTGAAGAGGGCGGAGCTCGTTGAGCACTTGCCGCCGATCTTCAGGTGTTGTTGTCTTGCGGAGAGCCGTGGTTAGCTGCTGTTGGTGTCGCCACTTGGGACACGAGGGATCAGCAGCCCGGTGCCGACCTCCGCAATGAAAACACTTGGGAGTGCTGGAAGTGCACTTCCGAGTGTGGTGTGATCCGCCGCAGATGGAGCAGCGATCAGGCCTGGTGCAAGCGGCGGAGACATGATTGAAGGCTCCGCAGCGGGTGCACTGGAGGGGACGAGCTTTCAGTGGTCGAACAGCAAACTTCATCCCATTGATGTAGACATGGTTAGGTGGAGGGGCAGCGAAGCGGACGGAGACAGGGTGGCCTCGACGACGGACGCCGAGTATCTCAACATCAGCCTCAATGCCCTCGGCAATGTCCTGTTCCCGGACCTCGCGATCGACGCCGAAGATAGTGCCCACATGGAAGTCCATGCGGGAAGCCTCGAACGAGCGAACGGGAATATCGAGGAGGGACTTGAGGGTCAGGAGGTGATCGCGGGCTTCTTGGGATGACACATCAGCAGCCACGATGTTTCGTTTCCGGTTGAGCCGGACCTCGATGACCCCTGGCTGGCCATACAGATAGGCACTCATGTGTTCCTTGATGGTTGCCCTCAAAGAAGTGTTCTTCTCTCGAGGGGTGAACAGCACCGTGGCCACACGAGTCACCTTGGGGCGGTTGATTCGGCGTGTGACCGTAGTCCAACCACCGGTATCCCGATCGAGATCAGGAGCCGGATGGTTGGAGCGGGAAGGCTGTTGTGCCGTGGTGGAGTTAGCCTGGTCCTGAGTTAAATCAGAGGAGGTAAACCAGGGAACCTCAGGAGGCGAACCAGAGGATGGTAGGGCAGCGGTCTTGTCAGAATCTTGATGTTCAAGATCCTCGCCTAAGGCTGCAAAGGAGTTATGCAGAGTTACTTCACCTTGGGAAGTGAGCTCTTGCGAGGGTCCGGAGGAACGAGGCTTGCGGAGGCGGCTCGCAGTTGCGAGTACCTCGTCCAGTGCCTTGAGCTGGGAGGCAAGGTCTTCTTTTCCAGCTGGAAAGGAAGTAGATGAAGTGTTGCTCTCACCAGATATGACAGCCTCGAGTGCCTGGAGAGACGCCTCTGGCTGTCCGGTAGGGAGCAAAACAGGTGATCGGCACGAGTCGGACGACTCGGCTGTCGCAGCAGCATCGTCGGTGACCTTGCGCTGTTGGCGCTTGGCCTTTCCTTTGCGCTGAGGCTTGGGAGGTGGGTTGTCGGCAGGATCCCTCAGGAATTGCGCCGCTCTCAACCGGGTCACAGGGGGGGATGGGCTGCGGCTACCGGTCGGAGATGAAGAGACCTGGGGCGGTGGAGGCCCTGAGGCAGGAGGGGGGACAAGGTTGCGACGGGACTCCTCAATGGAGGGGGTTGTCAACAACCGAAGACTGTCGTAGAAGTCTTCAAGTTGTCCCCGGACATGGCACTCGATGTCGGCACGAAAGGATGCCGGATCTCGGCCGAGGCTGCGAGTACGGCGGCGGACCGGTTGGGGACCGCCGCGGCGAGCGGCATGTTGCTCCATAGCAACAAAAACCTGAAAGAACTACAAGCGAAAAAAGCGGCCGAAACCGCAAATTAGTGCGCTTAAGCTCACCTTGAAAGCGACGGTAGGACGAAGAGTTGGTCCCAGCTGCAAGGCGGGACCATGCAGCCGGAAGCCCGGCGCAACCCCGAAGGGGCCGGCGGCGGCGATGCGCTCCCTCAGTGGACCACGGTGAAAATCCGAGTGGTGGAATTCTCGGTAATTAATCCAGGTGAAAATCCACAGAGGGAGCACACAGGGGCCCCGCGGCACTCACACAGCACACGCGCAACGCGCCACAAGCACAGGGGAGGCTTCCGAGGCAGCGCGGCGCTGAGGAGCACGGCCGGGGAGCGAGCGGCGCGATGAGCGCGCGCGTACTCGTCGGAGCGAGCCGCGCACGCGTCCGAACGCGCCGAGAGCTGGAGGTGAAATGCGGCGACCACGGGAGCGCACGAAATCGAAGGGAGCGAGCGACGGAGGTCCGCTCTCGCTGAAGGTTCCGCTTCCACCGAAAAGCAGCTGCCGAGGCCGGGATTCGATCCTGCGCCCTTGGGGAACAGTAGTCGAGCGCCGCAACCACTGCGCCACCCCGGCTGAGCGCATCTGCTGATGAGATCCATGAGATCGACGACTGAGGGTGAGAACCGAGCTGTGCCTCGGATCCTCGCCAACCTCTTGACGGGTGCAAATAAATGTTACTTCTTTCTCTCTCACTCTCTGCGCAAACAATAAAAATAAAAATAAATATGGAGGTCTGATATATGTGCTACGCTTAGATTAATCCACAGCAACAGTTAATATAACATGCCTGTTTACCCATGTTGCCATAAACAAAGTACAGATTTTGAGTAGTTCTACCTATATGCTGTCGCGTGCTCTGCTGTAACGACACATGGTCACTAAACACATTTTATGCTGGTCACATCGACGTGTCGTGCAAAGATGTAGTCAATGCAAGATACACTTCTGGTAGTGGCTTCGAGTGGGTTACTAAAAAAAAGGTTGGCAGAGGTTTAGCTTGGTTAAGCCCGGTAGGTTGTGAAGGCATCCTTAGCAGTAGGCGGCATCATAGTCATGCGCAACGCCGTCTCTCACGGACGGCGCGAGTCGGTCGCCGCTTTATACAGCTGTATAACGTCACAACACTTGTGGTGCTCCTGGCGGAGAGAGCGGGACTTAAACCGCCGTCCATGTGCACCGCCGTCTCTCACCAAAGTTACTAGCAACGTTGGTCTCTCACGGACGGCGCGAGTTGGTCGCCCAGCTTTGAGGCGTGACGTCATAACACCTGTGGCGCTCCAGGCGGAGAGAGCGGAAGTTAGGCCGCCGTTCATGCGCACCGCCGTCTCTCACGGACGGCGCGAGTTGGTCGCCCAGCTTTGAGGCGTGACGTCACACAGAGGTCATGCGAAAGGTCATTTCATGTGCACCGCAAAGGCTTGAAAGTGATTTTTTTGCTTTCGCAATAAAATGTGACCCTATGTAGTTTACGCACGAACACCGGCAACCACTGTGATGTTTTAACGCGGACGTTAGTCGTCACAGATGATGCGGGGAGCGTCCGGTGCCTGCGCAGTACATGTGCGCACATTCGCGTAAGCTTCATGTCTAGGGCTCTCGCGCGCTCCTTGCGAATGCATTCTCGTTCTCACTGACCGTGGCTATCAGAGATAAACGCTCTTGCTTCCGAAGGCGTTTTTAGCATTGCTCCTCGAGGTTCGGTTTGTTCCCGAAGGCGTTGTTGACCTGGCTCTTCTCGTTTTCATAAGGTCTCTTCGATTTGGCTGCATCAGTTCAAGTACAGCCCTGCCGTCCTCGTTTTGTTAAGGCACATTACTAGTTCTGCACGAGTACCCGCCCATCGTGCACTCCTCCGGAGGCGCAAAAAAAGTGCAGCATGGCGAAGAACTACGTTGCGCATTGTTCTGCAGCTTTGTGCAGTCTCTCTCCTTCAAAACCCGGACGCGATTGTTTATGCTGCACGCTGGTGATTAACAATTGGTGGTGGTCAGGAGCGATTATGTAGCGGTGGCTATGATATATGGCATCTTCGAACACGTCCCATTTTTTTTTTAAGCAGTTGCGATCGACTATTGTGCCAGCATGACTTGGCCGCTGAGCGATGCCGAGACCAGTCATACTATCGTGTACAGCGACATCAATCTTGTCGTTTACGGAATACGTATACGGTGGTGAATTGGGGAGGTTTATAATAGGGAGACCTAACCGGTTGGGGGGATAGGGTAATAGCGGGGCTACAATGCGCACGCATGGAGTGCCGAGATAAATAGGCGAGGGGTGCGGCAATCACTCTGGGCATGCGCTCTCGCACCCCGCTATTACCCTATTTTGGACAACCGCTGAACCACACGCGCACGGCAGTCGATAATTCGTGGTACTGCTAACAACGTTCTCGTGTACCCATGCGCATGAATGGATAGGCTCCCAAAGCATCGCTGGGCGGCGCTGCGGCTTCTGATGAGCATCGCCATCTGTGGCAGAAAAACACACACTGGGGCGCGGCCGGCTCGGGCCAAAGGGCCAGGAAGAGATCACCGACAACGCCACATAATTGATACACAAGACCAGCACATCGGTCTCCGCATTTATACCGACGCCGCCCTATATCATGACGATGACACCGGCATCACGTTTGGAACCACCGCTTACTACCAAGAGGGTTCACAGCTGCACGCTACTAGCCACAGTGGTCGCAGGTACTGGTTCGCAACTGAACTCGAATTAACAGCCATCGACGAGGCCCTTCAACACTGCACCAAAGGAACAGATCGTTTCATCCACATCTACACCGACAGTCAAGAGGCTATAAAAACCCTGCAAGCCCGTTCTTACAATTCCTCAGTACAACACAGCATCAAAGAGCGCTGCCGATATCTGCGAGAGACCTCACAAGTCTCGGTACGAATTCATTGGACACCTGGACATCACGCACAAGGAACTGGGAACAGAATGGCCCACGAGGCCGCTGGCGCGCAGCTAGAGGAAGACCGCCGGCATAGCCTTGATGTGGGCCCGTCCAACTCGGACCACCCTTACTGGACCACCCGTCTCCTTCATCATACCGGACTCTGTCATCACGCGGCTTAAACATGAGTGGAGGGGTTTGTTGCGGGACCTTGTCCCCGGTATTACTCCTCCGATCCCTTCCGGCCTCTCTCGTCCAGCCCAAGTTCTAACTCACAAGGCGCGAGCCGGTGCAGCGTACACACCGGACATCCTGAGTCAATGGCGCCGAACCAAGATCAGCTGCCCCAACTGCCCTGCTGACTCCGTTGACCTGCAGCACTTAGTCTGGACCTGTCCTGGCACGGCTGGCCTCCGCGCACGCTACACATCTGCTCACCACATTCAGAGTTACGAAGACTGGACAGCCCCCAATACCAACGCCAAGCGCAAGCTTAGTGCCCTGCTAGACTTCATGTCGGAGTCTGGCGCCCTCAACCTCACCTAACCCACCCCCTTCCCCTCTAGGCCTCAGGTCATCCTCATGAATAAAGGTTTATGAATGAATGAATGAACGGCTCGCTGCCTTTGCGGCGTGCGCCGCACGCTTTCTCTCGCACGAGCTCGCGCCCTCACGCGCCCCCGCAGGCGCATCGTGACATGCCGCCTGCATTCAGTCTTGATACTGGATAACCTGCCGCGTATATCCATGGAGGAAACGTAATTATAGGCGAGAAAACTTTTATTCACGTCTGCACTGTGTACAGCAGACGACAGACGGCGATGTTGTAAATATTGATTGTGAATGCGTTTCCCACGTTAGTGAAAACGTAGGAAGTGTACCTCAAGGTAAATCTGCTATAAAACCTGTGAAAAAATTACCAGTACTGTGAAATAAAGCGGCTCACTCGATCATCATTTTGGCCTGTAGCATGAGATCTATAAACGGTTTTGTTTTTATTATTACGAAGTTACTAAAGCAAATCTTGCAGTAGAAAAATAAGTTATAGCAGGCCGCGGAAAGTCAGGGGCACTTCCGTCCCGCCTAATTCTCCCAAGCGGGGGCGAAAGGAGGAAAGAAAAAGCTGAGAGGACTTCTCCCTCGCGCCTAAATTTTCCCCTCGCACTGACGGCGCCGCCGACTGCGCTGCGTGGCTTGCTTCGTCGCGTGAACCGCTGCAACCGTTACGACTCCGCTCGTTTTGAATTAGAACTGTCGTCTGCGTCGGTCGTCTGCGTAGCCTAGCGCTGTGAATTCTCTGCGTGTTGGCTTATCGGCCAAAGTCGCGATTTTTCGTCGCGGTTCTTTTACTCTGTGCATCTCATTCCTGCTGGCTCTTCGCCCCTTCGTGAGACGAGAGACTTGTCTGCGTGCACCTCCAGTTCCGTGGACCCATCTCGTCTGCTCATTGTGCTGGCCATTACAGTCGGCGATATCCGCTGTGTTTCGTGTTGTTGAACTTGTTACCTTCATGTACTGTGGAGAGACGTGCGTTTCGAAGAAGACGGTTCTTCCAGGAAGGGTAGTGTAAATTTTTAATCATGCATTTTGGTTATGTATAGCGCAGTGACATTACTTGCATCAAATACCAACCACTAGGTAACTAGAACGCAGGTATTTGCTCATGTTTCTACATTTCTTTGATGGTATGGAATGCGTAGAATGAATATGTGCATCATTTATTTAATTTCATATCAACTGTACACATGCTGACAGAAGCAGTGCCGGCAAACTGGGTTCTTTTGTAGTGATAAAGCAAGCATGCAAGATTACAATGTTAGCGCAGAACACATAACACTACTGTAAACTGTTAGCTATGTAAAGTGCGCGTGTGTGAGGGATACCTTGTCGCATATTTTCATTTTCTGTTTCACGTGCAGCTAATAAAAAAGAGAAACGATATCTGCTGTTCTCTGTGCTATTTCTTGCTGCGGTCGGGTACGCTTGCTCGCGAGCGCCTGCGCCCTCGAGAGCGCTATGTTTGTGGTTTTTCTTTCCATCACACTGTTCCTGCCGCGAGCCGGTCGCATGGTCGCGCCGCGGCAGAACGATGATGCGGTAGAAAATCCACGGGCAGAGCGTTTTCCCGGGCGCGGGCGCACGCGAGCGCGCGACCCGCGCTGCTTGAAGCAGCCTACCGACACCCCCTTCAGCGCACCGTTTTTTTGGACCAGTCCGCTATACGGCCTCCCCCGTCAAGTCCATTTTTTACGCGCCCCCGCCCGCTATAATCCTATAATGGGGAGTTTGGCGCTAGCGTCTGTAATTCGTGGCCGCTGGGAGGTATAGGGAGTTTCACACCCCTGGTTATAGTCCGAAGGAGGTGTTTCTTCAAAGGCACGAACGCTAGCAGTCTCAAAAGCACATGCATGCTCCGCGCACTGCACGCGACAGAACCGGCTCGCTGGCTCGGAAGGCAGGTGAATTCCCAGCTTGTACCACAATCCTGCTTTATTTCGGTTCCTATTAAATGGTAGTGATTCATTTATATTTGTTCTGCATTCACAAAACCTGTGATTCGAATAGGGTGCTCCGTGCGAGTGGTGTCAATCGAGCCATAACTAGGATCGCTTTTGTATTGCACTTCCAACATATTTTCGTTATGAATAATAATAATGTTGGCTCATTAATTGGCCAATTTGCGGAAATCTGTAAAAGCGTCTCAGCAAGGCATGTCCCCCCCCCCCCCACGAAAAAAAAAAAAAAAAGAGGCCTCGTTCCTAGATATTTTCTTGATCCTAGGGCACATTCACATATCATCGTCGATCGCGGACGTCGCACGCTGGATATCTGTTGATTTGGTTGCTTTCAGAGCACTCGCACAGCAGGGAGAGAGCACAGAAAATCGGCTAAGCAAGACGCGCGGAGCGAAGAGCATGAAAAATACTCCACCCCCTTCACTTTGTATGCATGGTGTTAAACCATTGTACTCTTATGCCTCTCCAAGACGTCTTTGTCAACTGCCCACATTTTCGAGTTTATGGAGAAGAGGGAAATTGGCTCTTTTCGTTTCCACAAAGAGTGCGAGTCTTCTCAGAACGCTGTCATGCAGTAGTAAAACAGGTATTGTGGAAACGCTTCCAAAAGAATCTGCAAGTTTCACACATGAGCCTCGTCTTTTGGCGCTTCGCCTACTATTGTGGCTACCCATGACACAATGCTACTTAGTACCTCCGTTTCGCATCAGCGAAAGCGTTTTTGTATCGCCAAATAACCTCCAGGCGAAACTCAATCGCCGCACGTGCACAGGAAGCTAGCGGAGCGTCTGCTCCGACGACGTCCCATCGTTTCACATTTCGCCACCATGCCAGGAATGCGGCGTTGCCATCGCGCGGCGAAACTGCAGCCGCGCGTACGTTGAACTTGTCGCAGTCGTTAGTCGCCAGTTTGCGCCAATTTCCAAGCGCAGTTTGTCTATGGCACGTTCGAAATTGGTTATTGCGATACATTCCCAAGTACTGCGCCAACGTTGGCGTCTGGTAGATCGCAGTCCTACAGAACTAGAGCAGCCAGTGAAAGCCAAATCGAAGAGGCCTTAGGCGATCGGCAGTAAACTCAACGAAGACCCCATTACGCGGTCATATCGGGTGGCAGTTGAGATGATGTTCAAGCACGGGGCCACTAATTGGTCAAGGGGTGCCACTGTCTTTCAACACAAGCAAAAATGCAGTGCGCGATGGCTGCGCCACGTCCAGTTAGTGGCCGAAAATGGCGCTAGAGCACACACACGCTACAAGTTCTCCCAAACTAACAATCTTGTGCCTTCTTATATTGGAAGTAGTGAATTAGACCAGTTTGTATGCCTTCAGATGGCTATTTTGAAGTCTCAACACACGAGAATTTTTGGAACTCGTGATAGTCATCAAGACATCTCGGTGCAATTTTGCTTTGGCGGATGGAACCATGGCAGTCAATGGGTGAAAATGTAGCCATTAGATGCATTCCTGCATTAGAATCAAAACTTATGTATTAACGTGTTGAAGACATGTGGGTCTCTGGTTAGTGCACAGATATCGCACAGCAAATGGGCACCCCTTCGAATACAGCCAAGATCAAACTGGCCCTCCATGTCAGTGATCATGTGGACCTAACTTCTGTGCCACCACAAATAACTCTGGCAGTGGCAAGAGGCTGGCAGAATCTGTTGCAAAAACCATAGCCAAAGCAAAGGAAAATAATGATCACACATTGATGGTCATTTATTTGAACGCTGTGTTCAGACAGTTTCAAGCACAGGGGGCTCGTAGCCCTCTGGTCTATCCACCTTCACACCCTCCTCTCCTTTAGCTGCAGTTGCAGTGGTGCTGGCGCCACCCTTGCCAGTGCCTTCTCCATGGAGCTCGAGCAGCTTGCCAACTGAAAAATAATAAAACCCAGTTGCAACAGATGCCTGGGCCTCCAAACCACAATCAGTGAGTGCCTTTCCAGCCTGACTACCTTGGGAGTATCTGCCAAATTAGCATGAAGATCCTAAGACATGCTCCTGACATAACATCCATTTATGAAGAGCTCAACTACTTACCCTATCCTCAACGATGCACGAAACACAAAAGACACCTCACAGAGGCACTGATTACACACGCATACTTCGAAGACTAACGCAAGTCCAGCTTTTGAAACCCACTTATTTGTACCTGTTGCAATGCAGTCCGCAAATTAAATGCTACAACTAGAAGTTTATTAAATCAAAGAAAGTGCAAATGCTGTAATCTCATGTTGGGTTCTGCACACTGAAACCTCACATTTTGTCTTCCCATTTTAACTATTTGAAGAAATATACCAATGCAGGAATTTCAGAGTAAAATATGAAAGCTTTTTGTAGAACTTACAATCCAATGATTTTTACCAAGTGCTTCCAGCAATCGCTAGCAAACGATTAGGGTGACACATCCCGAATGACGTTATTGGGGCTTGCTCTGAGCGCACCAAAGAATGTGAGCGGGATAAGGCACCGCTGTGACTTCGGCTCCTCTAAAAATTTATGCTTGCAAGCCGGCACGCATTGATATGAGGGGGAAAGGAGGACCATTTTCCCCCATCAATGCGTGCTAATGAATTTAGCCTAAGAATTCTTGCATTGCAAAGAGGACTAATGGGATGCCTATTGCTTATGCACATTTTCTAGCTGGTATTTCATGGTCACTTTGTGGGGCTACACTCCAAAACTGATGCTTTTGTCCTCAGGCATCACAAGAAGGCATAAAAGAAATGGCTAGAGTACTGCCTCGACATTTTATCGGCTGCTACCACATCCAAAACTGTTGTCACAGTAATAAAAAACAATAGCTGTCACCCTGACATACGGTTTTTCACATCACACTGTTGTGATGTACAAAAAGCTGGCACTTGGTCTTTTATTTTTTATCATCAATACAGGGAACATAAAACTATATGGAGCTGTTTCTTGTTTATGGAAATTCCTTAAGTGCCTTACAAAATGTCAATAAACCTTAGAAAAAGTTCTCCCCATTTCCCTAACAAGAATAGCGAGCTTCTATCCCCCCATGACTAATTCATGCTGAAAAATCGATTTTTCACTGTACACGAAGTGCACTTACGCTCGAATTTCGGCTTTTTGAGCACCTTCACTTTTCGGATGAGCACGTCATGCAATGGGTAGATGTGCTGGCAGCTCTTTTCGATGTCCTTTCCAATGCTCCCAGGAATTCTGCATGGTTCAAGAAAGAAGTGCTGTGTTGTATTTATCACTGCAATGCACTTAGCACAAATAAAACAATACAGTTGACAGCAACACGACTTACAGCTTGTTGACAACCTCCTTGAGGCTTGTCGAAGACACCTCGAGAATCATCATCTCAGTCATCTTCTTCCTGATGAGCCGAACCTGCATATGCAAAAGCACTGTCACTGCACAAGCCACCTTTACCAAGCGATCCCTTAATGTAAAATGTTGCAAGCTACAACAAACCTAGAGAACAAGTAATACACCCCTGTCAGTGGAATATGTGCCAACCTTGGAGAGATTGGCTTTATTTGCGGGAATCTTCAGGAGCAGTTTTCGCAAGCTTTAAAAAGCTGCCCAAGTAGTTTTGCTAGTATCACGACATGATCCAAGCTCGCAGCTCTTCAGCAGCAGATGTTGAAGGGTTGTGTTGCACACTGAGCGGAATTCAAGTTTTAGTTCCTAACTGCCGTTGCCAGACACGCGGTCGTATTTACATGCTGTGCAAAACGTTCATCTTTTCTCGATGTCACAAAGTACTGAAATTCAGATAGCTTTGATTTATTTGGCTTGGACCGACTGCTTAGTCAAGACACGCGGTCGTATTCACATGCTGTGCAAAACGTTCATCTTTTCTCGATGTCACAAAGTACTGAAATTCAGATAGCTTTGATTTATTTGGCTTGGACCGACTGCTTAGTCAATGATGTAAGGATGGCCACTGATGGTGATGCAGTTGCAGGTTCTAAGAACCATCTTTGCAGAGGCAATTTTTCGGGAGATATAGGGCAGCAGTCGTAATAATTCAGTGAAAAAATCACGAGTTGGCAGGTACGCACCAGCAAATTCAGCATAATTCAAGCTGAATGGCAGTGGTGTATAATGCCACTAATCGGCTGGTACAAAAACAACATACTCAGAAAACCAAATATGCAGCAGACACAAGAGGTTAAAGTTTAAATAAAGAGTTCTATCAGTGCAAATATTAAATCTGGTGTGAAACTATTTGCAGAGGTGCAACAGCCGAAACAGGATTTGTAGCAAACTTAAGAACAGCAAAATCTTAGTTCTGGAGGAGTAAAATCCATATTTGGAGGTGTTGGGGGAGCTAAAAAACTGCACGTTGCAGCAAGAATTTTGGATCCGTTAAAAAAAAAAAAAAAAATGAAGAAAGTATGAATACTGGACCATATGAATGCGATATCCATTGAAATCTAGCAAGGACCACCGGCATATCACAGGCGCTAGATACTTCCTTTAGGAATCAGAGTGCCTAATTTGTAAATAAGCATTTTGTATTGCAAGGCATGCTATCGCACTAAAGAAAAAGGAGAATGTGAGCCATAAAACAGAGAAAGGTAACTTTTGAACCTTCGGGGGATGAATAAAGAACTTTTGTTGCATCTAGTGCAGTCTGCCAAATGAATCCCACAATGTTACCTTGCTTGCAAGACTTAAAACAATGCATACCTGCCAACCTAGCAATATGAAAATTCGGGAGACCGCCGCTGAGGAGAGGAGGTTTTTTTTTTTTTTTTTGTTCAGCGATCCGGAAATTACCGAGGCCGGCAACATAGGAAAAAGGTGAAATTGGCAGCCCACTTGTTTATTTTGAAGTTATCTCTGTGTTGTTGCACAGTCAGAAACGAAGTACAATGCAGTTCTCCATTGTCTGCTTGTCTAGAACAAGGTTTCAATTTTCCGCCCTGTGGCCTCTCCATGCAACTGTTTCTTGCAAACAACGCAATCAGCTTTCGACATGCTGTGATTCCTCGAGGTAGTAAGTTGCCCCGATAGGATACATTTGCGACATGTTATCGTTGCTTCCATCCACAATGATCGCGAAAACACTGCATTTCAGACTCCAGCATTGAGCTCTTTGCGTCCGCACCTGTAGCGCATCCCGCAATAACATATCGGCAACATTCTCCGAAATAACGGTTCTACGTGATCACTCGCGCTTAGCAGCAGATTGTGTTCGACAAGAAATCTCGTGTAGAGGCTCTCTGCACGGATCACACACAGTCTTCGCCAATATTTTGGAAGAAATTGCCGATGGTGCCCTGCACTTCTGCAGCAAAAACATACTTCTTAGGCTTTTGTAAAGTGATGTGCATCTTGATGTTATTGAGTCGTGCGAAACGCTCAGATCATGATGTTATAAGTAGTTCTAACACTGTGGCTCACATCACAGCCGCACGTGGTACAAAATCCATACTTCGCCATTAGCTTTCAGTGCCACTGATCGTTCCAAATCAGGGTAACACAAGACGTAGTTCGGCTTTCCCCACTTTACCTGAAAAAGCCATCTGAAGCCTAGCACGGTTAACGCACCCACGATCTGGATTGCTAATTGCGCGAGTCAGCCTGAGAAGAGCCAATCAGGAAAATCCAATATGGCAACGCCCGTTGGTTATTCGCGTTCGTGGAGGTGCCAGCGGCTGCTACCGCGATTAAAGGTGCATGCTGGTGGTTAACTGTTCCTGCGCTGCTTTCGGCATGGTTATATTGGAGGATGCTATAAGATTAGTTATAGCCCGCATAAAATAAATAAACCGCTGGGCTGTGGCGACCACTTTTTGGAAGATCTAAGGTCGCGTCCGTACAATTGGGAGATTTATTACAAATTCGGGGGAGTTGCCAGGTATGCCATTGCTTTACTGCCTGAGAAATCCAAAGCTTGTATCGCGTGAGGGCAGCTCCAGAAGAGCCCAATTCGAAGCTATGACTGCGATCAGCCCGTGCCCTAAAGAGAGGGCAGCAAAAAAAAGTTGATCCGAAAGTATATACGAAAAAACTAACCAAAAGGTGAAAGGGCAAATGCCGCCGCAAGCGGCCAAGAAAGCAAGTCGTAAGCAAGGAAAACTGACGAGCAAGGAGACTGCAGTATTTGGCCAGTGATGTACGCTTTCTATGGCTAAGGATATTAGGTTACACATTTCATGCACAGAGCAGGCTTTGTAGTAGTTCAACGTTCCAGCTTCCGTAAGTATTAATTTTTGGCAGTCTAGAGCTCCACTGTGGCGCTATAGAATTCAAAATGTAGGGTGCTGCATGTTTCCCGACTTGATAACATCAGAAATAAATTTGGTTTGTGGGGTTTAACGTCCCAAAGCGACTAAGGCTACAAGAGACGCCGTAGTGTAGGACTCCGGAAATTTCGACCACCTGGGGTTCTTTAATGTGCACTGACATTGGACAGCACAGGGGCGCCTGCTTTTCGCCTCCATCGAAAAGCGGACGCCGAGGCCGTAATTCGATCCCGCGTCCTTGGGAACAGTAGTTGAGCGCCATAACCACTGCGCCACCCCGGCGGGGTAGAAATAAATTTAGCATGTACCATTTCAAGTTATATTAGCACAAAGACAGAAGCCAGAACTGATGCACAGTCTTTGGCAAAAGTAACCGAGCAGCCCAGCAGGCTAGCGGAGCAGGCGCAGTGCCGAGCGGCTGCGTGGCAGTCGCCGTTAATGAGTGCTGCTCCCTCGCCATCTTGGGATTTAAAATGTCAAGCAGGTAGAATGTTCGGCATCCGATTTTGAGCCGTTGGAGCATTGCGCTACTGAGGGAGGGTGTTGTGCACAGCAAAACTCGCTTAACGTTCATTTTGGACTGGAGCTGTGAAGCAGCACTCTTCGTTGCAATAGCTTGAGAGTTGAATCCCAGTACACAGCTCCCATAGATGAAACAGTTTGAAAAGTGGTTGTTTCAGTCTCGTTTCGAATGCTACCACAGTGAGATAGCGCACGACAGAAAGCTCGGTGTGGTTTTTTTTACCTCAATTCTTATTCGATGGTGATGATTCATTGAGCTAGATAGAGACTAAAACAAGGCAATATATTCTGCTCTTTTAAGTGCGGTTACTCCTCCCTGTGTAATGAGGCAAATCCGCCAATGTCCTAAATACGAGAAATCTGAGCAGAGATTGCGAGTCTCAAAAATATTTTGCTATCGCGAATGAGTGATGTAAATGTTTCCTAGCATATTACCCCCAAGAACCCCTGCTACTGCGAAGGGTGCCTACGAAGGTTTTCTACTAGCATTGGAACTCCCTCCGAAGCTTCACCTGTTGAGGTCAAGGAGATCAGCAAGGGCAAGAGTCAAAGGTTTGCAGGCTTATCTTGTGTTGCACTCCAGGGTTCCATTCCAGCATCTTTATTTACCGAGTCAATGATGGCCAGCAAGCACTAAACTGCCACTCTGCCAGCAAGCACTAAACTGCCAATCATGTGGCTAGGTATTAGTGAGCAATGCAAAAATAGTTCGCTGTCTGAATGCTGCGCACCTTGTTTTCTCTTAATTTCCAAACATATAGTTGTCAGGTTGGTCATATGCACTCAAAATAAAATTATTAAAAAAGTGGAGGAAGCACATGGATGAATAAGAGAAAACTATAGGTAGGCATTAGAATGGCGTGATGCCATATAAAAATAAAAACTAATTAAAATTCCAGTGAGGCGCACTGCAGTGTCTGAAATGTCGTGACTGGCCGTATCACGACCACAGAAAGTTGTCCGCGAGTATGGCAAACTTCTGCAGCTAGTACAGTAGAATCTCGATGATACGAATTCCAAGGGAGTATGCAAAATAATTGCATCACCCCAAATTCGTATGATCCAAAACAAGTCAACTTCCACATGGGAATGAATTGAAAATGAACCAAACTTCATTATGGTGAACTACTTTCGGCCGAAAAGTCCGTAATGCTTGTCTGCACCTTTTTGCTGTTGATGTCGCAGACAAACTCCACCTGAAAGGCATAAAACCATGCTGCGGTTTCGTCGCTCAAGCTGCCGGCACTTACGGTGCGACGCAGAACGTCTTAAGCGTGAAGAGTATCTGCCGTTGACGGCGGCTGATCACACTAGTCGTCAGCGTCACCATCCCTGTCAGGCTCACTTTCGCAATCATTCGCTTTGAATTCGTACCAGCCGTAATCGTATCATCGAGATTCTACTGTAGGGGCATTTCAACACAGCCCGATGCAAATTTAACAAATTTTATGCTTATGGTGCAGCTTGGCGCAGAAATATGCACCTGTACCAAAATGGCGCATTTGGTGCAGCTGTTGCACCCGTAGAAGCCCTACCCGTCCATCCTTTTCGGTTGTTTCATGCTCTGATCTCTGAAGTATATAAAACTCGAACTGAGCGCTTGACATAGTCAATGTCAATTGCGCTTTGTATTAACTGTTGTCAGCCATATTTTACATTTATTGAATTCGAAAAACAAAATTAATTTAACTTGGCTTAGATTTTGATGGCTGAAGTGTAGCAGCACAGGTGGAAATAGTCGAACCTCTATTATAACGAAGCCATAGTTTTGAAAAAGAGGAAAAAAAAAAAAAAAAAACTGCATTACATCGAGAATTTTGCCGCATAGAGGTTCTTGTCTTCCAGTGGCGCGAACGATACTGTGTATCCCTGAAATCTTCCTATTCAGTTTTATTTTGCCTGCATGCATTCAGGAGGCTAATACAGGCAGTCTTGGAAGAAACAACAAATAGAACAAGTGGTGAGAGTAGCACAACAATGCTTCATTAACTTGAAATAGCATATATCAAAACATCGCACCAGTGCAGGTTTTCTGCAGAGCTGAGTAGCTCTCCCCACTGCAGTGCTGTTCCAGTCTAAACATCACACAAGCTATTTCAACGTCCACGCATATGGTGCTTCGCAAAGGAGGAATATTTTCCCGCCTCCTTAACTGTACTGCCTTAGAAACATGCTGCAAGCTTTTATGACATTTTTGTTTGTTTGATTTCTAGGCGGTAAAGTTTGCCGAAGTTTGCATTCTATGCTCGCAAAGCCTTCATTATATTGAAGCTCAGTCAAAATTACTAAGTTAAATCGAGGGAAAGAAATGTGCCTTTCAATGGAAGCAAGAAACTTAAACGAAAAAGTTTGTTGCATCATGATTTTAGTTATACAGTCAAACCTTGATATAACGAATTATCAAATATATCAAACTCTTCCGAAATATTTTTGCTAAACACGTATTTTTAACTTCCTATAGTGAATGCAGTTCGGCATAAAACGGATATTACGAATTTCGCAACGCCAAGCACTACCTGAAGCAGGAGGCAGGCTTCGTTGCACTACAAGTGTGTTGTGCGGCGCAGCAAACGTTCAGGACTACCTCGCAGGCACTGACAGCGCCACAGATGCCACGACAGCATGGAGAGTTGACAGCCAAAGAAATCTATGGCCTCAGAAATCACCCCCACGCGCGTGGAGGTGATCTTGGAGGCCATGAGAAATTGTTCGCATCTCACAATTGCTGACAGCGCCGCTTCAGCAGCGATGCGATCGAATGTTGCTTTTGCCTTTTAGTGTTAGCAGTGGCGTCACGGCGAGGCCCGTCGTAGCGTTTGGTGGAGGCTGCGTCGTTCGAGTGTGGTGCGCGGGTGTACATAGTGCTGTGATGGCGGTGAACGTGAAAAAAAGAGCAGCACTGACGTTAAAGACCAAGCTCGAGATAAAATCAGAGCCTTCAAGGCAGTTTACAAGAGGAGACTGACACTTCTCGTGAACCAGCACGGCCTTTGCAGGCCATGGTTGTTCGAAACTAAGCCCCCGAAGGAGCACAGCAGGGTTAGCAGAGCCTCTTCCAAACGCACACCCCTGAAAGAGCCGGGCACCGGGCTGAGGGACGCTTGTACCCAATTTTACCGGTGGGTGTCAGGCGGCGGGTTTCGAACTGACCACCTCCCGCAGCAGAGACGGGTGCCCAAACCACTCGGCCATGACTGCGTGACACTTCATGGGACAGCGTGAAAGGCAAAATGATTGCCAACTGCTTTCGGCAAGCAGGTTTTGTTCCAGCAGAGGCCCGTGCATTAAGTGACGATCGGACGAAGCAGAAGCAGAGCACCGTGAGCTTGATGGGGCCTGGAACGACTTTTCGCATTTTGTTGGTGACATGCCCGCAACAATGACTGCAGAGGACTTTGCAGGCGACGACATCGTGACGACTATGGGAGTGCTGACGGACGCCGGAATCGCTGTGGAAGTTTCTGAGAATCTCGCAGACAAAGCTCAGACTTCACAAGAAGCGCTTGCTGCATTGGATTTACTGCGCAGCCGCAGTGGTTTTGCCCTTGTTGAATGTTTGCAAACTTTGGAACAGGGCATGATATGGAATGTGATCAACACAAAAAAGCAGGCCGCGATAACGCAGTTCTTTGAGCGTAAATAAATTGACGTGACCAAAGTAGGCACCATCAGAGTTTTGCTACTCCTGCACGTATTTTCTACGAAATTTTATATTACAAATTATGGATAAAGCGAACTATCTTCCGATTTTTTTTTAACTGTTCGCTATAACGAGGTTTAACTGTATTGAGGTTCAACCGTAATATGATAGCACCGCAAAGGACATGCAACTGTGTCGTACAGAAATAAACTAGATGCCATCCAATACGAATGATAATATTCTAGTGTGAAGGGAATGCAGCTCAAATACAATGAAAAAGCACTAACCTGGTTGTGCTGGGCATAACATGTCTTCTTCAGCTGGTTGGCACACTTTTTGGTGAAGCCGATGCAAAACATTCGCAGCAGGTAGCCATCGGTCGTCCGCACATCAACTGTTGCCTCAATCAGGGTCTGCAGTGTCACAAGCAAATATACTCAAATGTAACTGGGCTTAGTTGCAGTAATGATTCTATTGACCCTGCGCACGGGTCTTTCAGGTCAAATAACTGATTTTCAGATAATGGTAGCTTTTTACCAGCAATTATCTTCTCCCAAAAGTCAGTACTTTCGGCATAATGTTAAGTTTAGATCATCGTGCGGGCAGAATTAGCGCAGTAGCAGACGAAGGGGAGAAAAAAAAAAAAATTAATTGTGCGGAACCGCCGTTCTACCGTACCGACCTCGACCATGCTGGGCTCGTTTGAAAGGGCGCACAGTGGGCTTCAATTTCCTACCACTGCTGCTCACCTGTGTCCTCAATGGCCACTGAGAAAAACCACCACAAACAATAAGAAAAAGATCTTGTTCGTTGCCGAGTGCACCTGATTGTGACCGAGCCATCAGATTGGAGAATTCCGCTGCACGTCATCTGCTTGACCCTTCCGCAGCAGCCCAGCCCGCCGATGCGGGACGCTATTTTGTAAAGGCGTGATTAATCCGAGACAATCTGCCTCAGAAAATTTCGCTTGTGCAATGAAATTGCATTGAAATAAAAATGGCAGGCAGTACAACTGTTGCGCTAACGAAAGTTGTTCCAGCCATTCGGGAAGGCAAGCGCCATAACTGCCGCATGCCTGTGGTGAGCCGGATTTAATATAGCACTATTGAAGAACCGGCAAGAGGGTGATTCCTTTAGCCAGAGGGTTCAAGTGCACACAATCCATAACTTGCATGATAAATGCAGCGAAAACGAGCAGTACCAACTTAGCATAGTTTCACTCACTTGTGCCTTGTGTGCGGTTGACGAATGTTTTTCCAATGTTCCTGACAGTATACATAGCCGGTGCCTTGACATCATACCAGTGGTGATAACTTCCAAAAGCATTCAGTGTCACAGCGGTTGAAATAGGCTTACCGAGCGGCCTTTTGTATGCTAGATTTTAGGCCTGAACCCCATAACTTCTGCACCATAACCAATAACACTACATTGCAGGAGTGAATACAGTTCTGGGCACAGAGCACATGATAGCTTCGACGATAACAGCCTAACCTATCATAAAGTGCGGCAGTTGAAGTGTTTGTGGTCAGCATCCACCAAGACAGGTCAGGATGAAAGTGCTTTACTGCCTGCTAATCACCACATAAACAATTTGCAGACATGCTGGTGACAATGTCTGAGAACCGGTGTACTTAGACTGTGCACATTTCCAGTCTGTTTAAATATGCATGGCAAGAAGCCTTCACAGTGCCCATGATGCCAAATGCAACACAATCAATGCATTAGGCAAAGCCAAAATTTTACATCCAGAAATTACATGACGCCGACTTGAAGACTACTAGACTCAACCACATTGAACAAATTCTAGAATAACACATGTAAAATGCGCATAATGCAAAATATAAATATGACAGACTAAAGACTTCACCGATTCAGTGTTGTTGGAACAGTGAAAACAGATGAAAGGCTGAAGGAGGAACAAATGGATGAACACTGCTCCTTCCCCTGCCTATTGTCCGTTCGCAACATCCCACGCAAAATTTACCGAGCAACCTGTTCAACTGTCTTATGTTCATCCTACCCAGAAGTGGCCCACAGCTATCGGCACAAAACACAGGTACCTAAAAACAATTTAGAGCGTCAGCAATAGTTGTAAATTAAAGTTGAATGTCAACTGACTGCGGCCTTTTATCACAATGGTATGTATTCGAGTCCGTGTGCAGCAAGTTACTTGCCTGAGATGTGCCCCCTAGTTTTGTGCAACAAATGCAGCACTACATTCTTAAAACGTGCCATTGTGTAAGCGTACACTACACACAACTGTAACTCACCTGCCACTTCTTAACCATAGAACGCAGCTTGTCAGTGGTCAAGTCCATGCCGTGGAAGTTGGTGAGAACGTTGCGCCCCTGTACTTCCTCGGCAATGAGGCGGAACTTTCGGAAGGCATCCTCGCCGTTCGTCAGATCGGCTTGGGACACCTCGAATACACGTCCCTTCAGGCCTTCGGATGCAATCTCTGTCGAAAATAAACGTCAACGTAATGTAATTCAGTGACATGCCTGCGCGGTCGTTTGCATTGAAATAAAAATGGCAGGCAGTACAACTGTTACGCTAACGAAAGTTGTTCCAGCCATTCGGGAAGGCAAGCGCCATAACTGCCGCATGCCTGTGGTGAGCCGGAATTAATGTAGCACTATTAAAGAACCGGCAAGAGGGTGATTCCCTTAGCCAGAGGGTTCAAGTGCACACAATCTATAACTTGCACGATAAATGCAGCGAAAACGGGCAGTACCAACTTAGCATAGTTTCACTCACTTGTGCCTTGTGTGCGGTTGACGAATGTTTTTCCGATGTTCCTGACAGTATACATAGCCGGCGCCTTGACATCATACCAATCTTTGCGTGTGAACGGGTCTACACTGGAAATGTGCGAAATAAAAATAAAGGAAGCGAGATTAGCAAGATTTCACGACACAACAAAAGGCACCGGCGGTTCCATGCACTGGTCACCAGCCACACCGTCACTTCTATCGAGTCCCATCCACCAAAATTTGCAAGTTTAAAACGCAATTCTATGTATTGACATAACAAAAAACATCAATCGCATTCATTAAAGATCATATTATGACTTACATCTTCTTCTTGACGCCCTTCTTTCCGCCTTTCGAGAGCCCCTTATTTTTTCCGACAGCCATCGCGAAAGCGCTGAAGATGAAAAAGAGCGGAACTTGCTAGGATACTCTCGAAGCAGACTCGATGGCAAACTCTCAACGCCGCTCCGAAGCGCTGGAGTTGCTTCCGGTGCCGTGACCGCGCAGTCCTGGCGTGAAGAGTAAGCACTCGTCGTCAGTGGACTTTTTTTTTTATTTGCGGTCTGTTTTGTTAGGAAGAAAGGAAGCTGAAGGGAGGCGACGTAGTAATACCAGTAATACTTACTAGTTTACTAAACGTTGTCAAGTGATGACAGGTGAACTGTCTTGCTACATGGTCACGAAATCGGTTCCTTGAGCGTTGACCATGACCAAAAAATTATTAGCGCATATCGCTTGGCGACTTGCGTGGGCCTGTATTGTGCGATAACTGATCTGCATGTAGGAAGTTTGAGAGACAGTGACTCCTCATTATTGCCACCGCACCGCATGGCGTTCAAGTTGGCTTTCCGTGCCTGCAACCTGATGTTATGAACCTTCAAAGTCTCTTTGAAGACTTCAACCCTAGGTACCGGTTCCACTTTATGCACCGTAGTTTCTAGCCTGCTAAACGGCGGATACGGCTAAAGCATTCTTTGGTGCACATTTCCGTAGACGCCCTAACTTGTAGCTTTTGATCAGTTCTCTTGCGCTGATAGAGCCGTTGCCTTGTGTCTTTGCAGTCGTTTTCTAGTTCACTGCTGCCTGCTAGCATTCACGCTGCTCTTCTCCTTGAGACTCGATGGCCTCATCTCTTGGAACTACTGGGTTGTGTTCCTTCCACTGTGGATATGGAAGTTTATGGTCATCGTTGGAGCCGTTGTGGGCAGCTACGTGTGGTGGATGCACCCTCAATACAGGTACTGCATCTCGCTCAGAACAGCTGTATTAACAGGTTCACAAAAGCTTTCCGGACTCGCCGTAGGCGCCACGATCGAGTTTCACTTTCTTTATTGCTAATAACGGTCGTAGACTTTTCATTACTAAAAGCGTGTGTCGAATATCCTAGACGGTACAACCACTGTCACAGATTGTTCAAATTCCTATCAAACTGAAACGCCGCCGCCGTAGCTCGTTGGTTGGGATGCTGACTGCTGATCCCGAGGGCGCGAGTACGATCACGGCACTGGCGATCGGTTTAACATCGAGGCGAAAAGCAAGGCGCCCATGTACTTTCAGCGCACGTTGAAGAACACGAAGTGGTCGACTTGAGCCCTACACTCCATCATAGCCCGATAGCGCCGCTTTTGGACATTAAGCCCTAAAACCAAACCAGGTATCAAAGTGAAAGAAAGTGTTATTTGCTAGCTGTGGGGTGAAGTGGCGGTAAAGCAACTTCACAAAGACACAATTCAGTGCCTTGCGTGTTCTTTCTGCGGTGTGTTATGTTTCATTTCTTCGTGCTTTTTGACCACCCCTTTTACTTGAATCATTCAGAACAGCAGTACTATATAAAGTAAATGTAGTGACGGAATGGCTGGATAAACTATTATTCTGCTGTTACTATGCAAAATGCAAATGGCACACCTGCTTGTTTGTTTGGTAACAGACACAGAAAGCAACGTGGGTGAGGATCTGTTTTATGTGTGCACCTCCTCGCTTCGATGAATGATGCGCATTGCATTCAAGAATTTTTACTGGCTGGACATCCACCTCCTTTTAAACTGGTGTTTATAGCATGGGGCATAGTCCTTGTCAAAAGTATCTAGGTTGCAGCAGCCAAAACTATTATGGACACAGCTGTTCAATGGAAGCAAGGTCTTGGACAGTAGGAAAAATTTTTACTCTTGCCTTTCTGCACTGATACCAGAAATGTACTATGCTCAGCATGTTCTCAGCATTACTAAAAATATAGGAATGTTGGAAACAAGTAATGGTTGGGTTACTTTGAGTCAAACCAGCATGATTTCATGCACTCACAATTTCTGATGCTAAAGTTTTATTTATTCATATAACAAGCCTCAGTCCACAGCAGTGTGCTTGCTTTGCAGCCTCTGCCATACTGCAGTACGACTAGTTAATTAAAACGGTAGAAGAGCAGCTGGCAGGTGTTAGTAGGGTGCCCATCATTGTGCATTTTATACTGCCTGACTGCAGCTTTATTATCACTTGAATTGAACTGGCCATGCTCAGCATCAATACAGGGTTTCATGACAGACTGAGCTTAGTAGTGGGGAAAAAAAAATGAAAATAAAAATAATCCTGAATGAATACCGTAACCCATGCATCACCGTATCACAGGCTGCTGAGTTAGGGAATAGCAAAGACAGCAAAAGTAGAAATTGCAAGAATAAAAATAATAAAAAAGAACACACGCAAAAAAAAACCTTCAGTATTGTTCTTTATTCCCCGTCTGCTCCCCCTAGGGCACTTTATGTCGGCTTTTTTTATTGCTTCTTTGTGCCTTAATGTCCTTTTGAAGATATCTGCACAGGTAAGAGCAACAACGTAAACAAAGTTTCTGAGGTTTGTGGGGATTGCTCCACCCTGTGTTCTCTCAGTGGCTTATGCGCTATGCCCTGGCTGTCCTTGTGTCTTCATTGCTTCAGGTTACAGAACATTTTCTGGGTAAGCTCCTCACACCACGGAGCTTTAAAGTGATCATCAGACCAAAACTATAGTCCGTGCTACCATTCGAGTCTCTGAGCACCACTACCACTCCTTTCATGGTTATTGCTCTGTCTCGTGACCCCAGCACCTTTTCTGACCCCGATGGCACCAATGTGGAATATTTGCTGAGCCTCTATGAACAAGTCAGCACCAATAACACGTGGATACCTACCCTAATACTTGCCAGTGTCATCTTTTATCTAAGTGGCACGGCAAAGATGTAGATTTAACTGTTTTGGAGGCCTGTTGATCGATAGCTTGCTGCAAAGAAATGACTTGCGTGTCATGCCCAATCTTCTACGGAAAGTTATGTGGCCGAAATCCAAGATGTCCTGTCACTTCGCTACAACCTGTTGCAGTGGCTCAGTGGTTAGGGCGCTCGATTGCTTAGCCCAAGGACGCGGAATCGAATCTCGGCTGCGGCACAGCCGCTTTCCATTGCAGGCGAAAAGCAAGGGGGGCGTGTAGTGTACAATGTCTGTGCACGCTATAGAACCCCAGGTGGTCGAAATTTCAGGGGCCCTTCACTGCGTCTCTCATAGCCTGTGTCACTTTGGAGCATTAAACCTCATAAAACTGAACTTTTCTAATAAGTGAATGCCACCATGAGTGAGACCGGCAAGGTGGGCAAAATTGACGACAGTGATTTCTGTTTTATCATTACTACTGTTGACGCCATCATTGAAGAGCTCCGTAAAAAGCAATCACATTTCACAGCAGTTTTTCTGCCTTCTGAACACTGCAGCGACATCTTTCTGTGAATATCGGCGACCACTATCTCGAGCACCCTTTGGCGCTCTTACCATCACAGGCACATTCACAGTGAGAATGCTTTGACATGAGCAGGAGGTCCCAGCACCTGTAGCGCTTCCACATCTGCTATGACAAGTCTCCGCATCTGGCTGCAAGAGGAGAGCAAGAATAGAAAAGCTGTTCTCTTTCTAAAGCAACTTAAGCATCAAGTGTTCACCGTTAGGATGCCTTCATTTGGCCTTAATCCTGCTTCAGCTAGAATTTGCAATGTGGAAACTTTTTACAAATGCTGTACCAACAAGCAGTATTGTTTTGGAACTTTTCATTCAGTACTGCACTGGAATGTATCCCATCTGTGGGCTTTGCCTGGTTCTAGCGGTACTTAACAGGTGTCAGCAGAACAGTGTTTTGCGATTATAGGTGTAGGACACCAAAGACATAATACGCTAGTTGAAGGTGCAAATGTAGCCTTGCTTTTCCTGGCATGTGGGCATTGAGGTGGTTTTTAAGAAAAAGGTGATGTCCGCCTCTAAACTGTACCTTTGTGATGAGAGGAACTGGCTCAGCAAACTGGTGTCATTGGACTCAAGTGAATATTGTTCATCTGAGGCATGTTAGAATGCTTGTACCCGCCATCTTCAGGTGCAAATCATCGGCATCAGATTGGCTAGTGGCCACAATTGCACATGCTTGCACTGTTAAGTCAGAAGCTTAAAAAAAGAATTTCTAAGTGATGAGAAGTGATGAGCGTTTTTAGGCAGTCACTGTTCTGGAAGGCTGCTGGCAACAGTTTCTGGGTTTCTCTTGTTTGTGCCCAAAAGTTTGTATTTTGAGAACCTTGACTGAACCCTTGAGTTGAAATCTGATGTTTACCAAGTGCTGTGGAATTTGGGCTTTGCTGGCCAGTCAGAGGTTGAAGCTGTGACAGGACCACACATGGGAGCTGGCATTTTTTTTTATTGTAACCCAGCTCTTGTGGCATACAGCCACTATCACTGTGCATCACTTCTGTGTCACTTTAGTGAGTCTGATCGGCAGATATAGGTGACTTTGTTGTGCCTTGCCAAACAGCAATTCAGGTGTGCTAGCTAAGTGAGCCTTAAATTGCCACTCTTCAGTTCAGCTAGTGGTTACAGTGGAGCATGAAAGCGCACATTTTTGATTACCTTCGTGTAGGAACGAGGGCGATGGACATGTCCACTACAAGGCCATGGTCATCAGCCTTTTCCTGCAGTTACTGCTGTTGGTCTTCGAGGTGCTTGCCTGTGACAAGTTGCAGAATGACCGGCACCTCTGGACACTCGTCTTTATACCACTCATCTTCATTTCGGTCCTCTCCATCGCCGTCTGCATTTGGGCTGTCAAGCACGACCGCTCCTTTGAGGTGATTGCTGGAACCTGTTCTTTCTTTATGCTGCTTTGTGAGAATACCCTTGTAGTGTATGGATTGGAGTGAAATAATGCTTTATGCTGGCTTTTTCTTTTTTACACAGCTGGAGCTCTTTTGTTCTGTGAACGTCTTGCAGTTCATATTCCTGGCCCTCCAGTTGGACAAGTTCATCGTTTGGAGTTGGGTGGTAAGTGTCTGATCACTGGTGGATCATTTGCCTGCCATCTCTTGTGGTTTGATGTCATTGTGCATCCATCCGTTCATTACCTTCATGCTGTTTACAGTTTCTTGGTTAATTTTTCATTGTTAGTATAGGCAGTCAAGAAATGCTCTCATAGTTGTCAGCGTCATAGTGTTATGTAGACCAACACCACATTTAGAAATGTAGGAAGCATCTACATATGCTGGAACTGGTTAGGCATTATTGCCCTTGCTAACACATGCAAGAAAAAGTATTCAAAGCTTTTCTCTGGTTTCACAACAAACCTACAAGATTGTCTTTTCGTCCTAGAATTGAATGTTAAAGCAAGAACCTCACCTCAGGGGTAATATATTTAAAAAATGCCACAACACATCAGCATGAGAGTCAGAAGAGAGTGCAAAATATAATAAAGTGCGATGAGCACTCCTGAAAGAGAAAAGAACATTGTGCATTTAAGAAAATTGATGATATTTTACCGAGATGCGGTCGAGTGGTGTATACTATACTGATAACAGTGTTTCACTGCAAGAGGTGACTTCACTTTGTTTTGTGCAATTTACAGTGCGAAATTATTATTATATACCTATTTCTTGGATATTAGAATATTGGAGTGTTTACATGTAATGAGTTTATGCATGCATTACAGTCCGATGCATTGCAGTTTTGTATTCTGGCAGGTAATGCCTGACCTGTGATTGAAGTTGAAACCACTAAGCTCCTCCTACCAACAGCGATCGCCATATTGAAATGCTTTGGTGATGTCACAAATAGACACCAGCTGTTGTGCTGCCTGCTGTGCTGGCTCCACTAGTCTGTTAATACTTTGCACAAACGTACATATTTGTTTGCAAACCATCACAGTTCCTAATGATATTCATGAAAACAGCGCACAGATTGTAGTGAAGCGTGATCTATTTGCTCCACATTCCCCTTCAGTGCTGCCCTCATCTGATGGCAGCACTGCCCCCACCTCAGTAAACATTGCCGTGCTGGCGTCACCTTCTGCAGCTACCCGTACCAGCAGTACAGCGGATCCTGCGCCCCGGCTCCAGCATCAGAAAAGAGCGCTAAAATTTAATGACCTCTTAATGATGAGCCCTGGGGTAAAGAAATTTGAAAAATGAGTGCTTCTTGAGGATCACTGACCTGTATTGTTGGAGTGTTTGCTCGCAGCTGCATACAAGCTGCCAACGGTGCGGTGCCCATGCTAGCTTCGCTGCTAAGGCGTTGCTGAAATTAATCACATCTTTCATTTGTTATGAAACAGCGGAGTTTACAGTAAGGCATTTTCTGAGTAGACCATTTACTGTAATGCATCGCTGATCAGTGCCGTCCGCCGTGGCTTCGATGTGAAGCAATCAATGCCGAGGGACGAGCAGGGAGTAGCACATGCCAGAAGGTTGTCGTCCACTGCACTCGGGGGCAGCACCATTGCGGTTAGGTTGCGGCATCCAGTGCTGTAAGCATGATAAATTTGTCCACTGCATACTTTCATGATGCAGTTGAGTCGAGACCTAGGCCTGACAACACATCATTCAAATGGTGCTGCTAAAATGGGATAGGACTGTAATACTGGGTGCCTCGACGTAGTGTAGTACAGCAGCATGTTGCTGCTGTGCTGTCAGGGGGCACTCGTAGATTGTAGAAAAGTGCCATCAGACAGCACTTTATACTCTTCCTATTTTATGTGTTGCTCTTGAAATATGGTTTAGCGGGCGAAATGTGTGTTGTTCGAGTGGCTCAGCTCGTTCGCCTTTCATACTGTGGCTCTTCCGTGCACCTTTCTGTCCATAGACACCGCCATTTCTTTGGTTTAAAGTGCTAACTGAAGTCGAAAAGCTCGGTTTGTGCTAACTGCGGTTAGTGGCATCACCGTAGTTTGGTCTGCCGCATATGGTTCGTGCAGCTTCACATAACCACATTTGTTGCTGCTACAGTGCTCTAGAAGACATAAAGCTGCTTGTGCGCAGAACATGCAGGAGACAATGCCACGTGTGAGGGAATCAGTTTATGCTGTCAGCGACTGCACCAGTTTCCAGACAAGTTCATGGGAAAATTAAAGTGCTAAATTTAAAAATATCTTCAGCGGAGCTGAAGGTATTTTAGTTGTGAAGTAGCTTGGACCATCAGGAATAAGATGCGATAAGCTGTTTGTATTCAAAAATTGGGGTCAGCAGCATCTCATGGCACAGAAAGAGCCATTTCGCGTCACCATGACGTTCAAGTTCTTCATGCTTGCATTGATTGTTACCATCCGCCGGTGTGCTCGCCTTGCGCAGCCAGTCGTTTACACCATGTGGAGTGACCTTCAAAAACATGCGAGTTGTTTGGCGGACTACGTTCAACTGTAGTAGCATTTTCATTGGCCACCTCAGAGTGATGAGGTTTAGCCTCGCAAAAGCAATGAGTACAGGGGAATTTGATTTCTGTGGACTTAATTTGTGATTGTATTGGTTGTGACTAACACTTTCTATTCATGAGAACCCAATAAAGAAAACAAAAGCCGGGATGCTGTTTTCCAAAAAAATCACTTGCGTGCACATATTAGAGAGCAAAGCTGGTCAGGCAACAAACGCGACCTAATCACATCTTTGTCAAAATCGAGAACAAAAATGAGTGTGGCTAGGGCATGTAATATGTAAGCAGCAAACGAATGGTCATTAAGTGTAACGGTTTGGGTTCCAGTGAAAGCAAGCATAGCAGAGGGGCACCAGAAAATTGGATGGGCAGATGAGGGATCAAGTGGCGTCAGCTGGCACATAACCAGGTTAGTTGGAGTGGGCAAAGTCAAGCTGATGCTTTGGCTCAGGGGTCGTTACGCTTGGATGCTGCTCGTTAGGTCTTGGCCGCAGTGGCCTTTTTTGATGGGGGCAAACTGAAAAGGCATTCGTGATATATATGATGCCAGCACGTGTTTCCAAGAGCCCTTGTTTGAACATAATCCAGAGCCCTTCACTACAGAATGCTCTTTGTTCTTTCCTTCCTTGGCTCCTTAATCTCTTCCCTCAAGGCACAGATGATGTGTGCGTTAAGAGTCATTGAGACGCTACTGTGCTTTGCCTGTCTTAATGACTTATTTGCATCTTTTGTTGCGCATCCTGAAATGTTAGCTAAAAGCTCTCCCATAATGACAACAGCGCTTGATGCTTTGTTTGTTCTACCACCAGGGGCACATCGGTGCTTTGGATTCAAGACTCTCTTTACTAAACCTTCTGTCTGTCTCTGGCCAATGCCTCCTATGTTTCAGTCCTGGTTACAAAGCTTGCTTTGTAGTGGGACCTCATTGGGCGAATGTGCCACAGAGGCCCTGTGGTTTAGGCGCTCAACTGTCAACGTCAGTACAGGTTAAAGAACCCTGGGTGGCCTAAATTGACTTGGAGCCTTCCACTATATTGTCTCTCATTGAGTCTCTTTGGGACGCTAAACCTTGTAAAGGTAACGAAACGTTTTGTTCTTCCTGTTTACTTGTCGTAGTTTGGCACAGCTATTCAGGAGCAGTGGCTTATGCCATAGCTTCAGCTGGTGGCATGGTAGAGGAAAACTTTTCTTTGAAGCACTGCCTCACAAAGAAAAGAGAGCAAAATATCTCCATTTCCCATGGCATGTCGCTGTTGATGAGGTGCTTGCACTTGTGAAGTAGGCATCAAGCCATGAAGTGGGAGCTTACCAAAGAGTAGGAGCACAAGGCTCGGATTTTCAAAAACAGGCCATCGAAAAGGTGCTGCTCGGGCTGTGCTGTGCCCTGCTTCTGCATGGTCTGGCTGCAGTGTCAAGCCGAGAAGCTACTACATGGCGGAATCTTCCTGTAGCAAGGCTTCACTGCTCGTGAACTGCAATGCGTGATCAATAGGCACTGCTCCACTGCTCAAGCTAGAGCCGTGGTAGTTCCCCAGCAGCATGCCCAATGTGTGGCTTGCCTTGCAGGTGGTGTTTGTGCCGTTGTGGATTGTGATGTGCCTGGCGGTGATTGGGGTGCTCTATGCCATCATCTTTGCGAGCATACTGCTCCGCACGCCCGAAGTGAGCCCCGAACAGCGACGCACCAGCCTGCACTCTGCGGTTTCCTACAGCATGATTGTGGGCCCCCTCCTCGTGTTCCTTGTAAGTTGTGCAGTGAATTGCTTTCTACTGGATTGAAAGACAAATTACTGCTGGAAAAAAAAAAAAAAAAAAAAGTAAACTATGCCTTTCTTGCACTTCTCGCTAGGACGGGTAGATACCATGAGCTAGCTTGCTTTCTTTCTTTGCTGCCTTATTAAAATTGGACTTACGGAAGTCTTCTTTGCATTCTTTTATTAAAAAACCATAATAATTCAAAATCCCAGATAATTCGAAGAATATCTGCGGTCGCCTAATTTTTGATATTAATTTAATCTTTACAATTCGAAGCGGCAGCCTCCACCAGCCCACTTAATTCTAAGGTTTTCGGTGCTTTGCTGGAATGCTCGATCCCAATTTCACCGTAAATCAATGAAGCGATGGCACCTTGGAGCTGCCAAGTAGTGCCGCAAAGCGATGCTCATGCTTGATATGCTGTAGCGCCTCAAACTCTAGAGCTTTCAGCATGGAAAACCACGCTGTGGTACGGCTTCGCCAACCACCAATGCGCGCCCCTGCCGAGGTCGAGACGTGCTTTACTGCAACGAAGCCGTTAGTACCCTCGGTACCCTTTTCGGTATGAAATATTTCGCTTGAACCAGGTTTCTTGGGGTGTTTGATTAATTTGAAAACCTAAACAATTCAAACATTTTTCTCAGTTCCAATAACTTCGAATTAATTAGGTTTTACTGTACTCAACTGCATACTGAAAGTTAAAGAAGACATAAAGGCGTGTGGCACAGTTTTCATAAAGGCTTTGAGGTGCTGAGATTAAAGCTGAACCAGTGTTCACGCTGATTTCGAAATGTTCATTTTAAAATTAGCCAAAAGACTGAACACAGAGATGAGAAGGGCACAAGACAAGGCTGGACTGTCAACTGAAGTTTTATTGAAAGAAAGAAGGGTTGCAAAAAATGTTGTGATCTAGCTATTTTTTTTTTATTTTTGTAAGTGACTTGGTATGTTTCGAATTTTTCCAGAGTGGGCATTTCGTTCATGGCCACTCATTGTAGTCCGCCCTTCTGCTTGTATGTATAGTCAACTGCTGTTGATTTGGCATTGTTTAATTTGTTTGCATATGTTTGTCCCTGTTCAAAATTCTTGTTGCTGCACATACTTTTTTCCTGAGAAGCAGTTGGTGATTTAAGAGTGTGCAATGTTGGCGAGTCAGTTAAGGATGAACAGTGGGTACATCACACATAAAACAAGAACAAGAAGAGTACACAACAAGTGCAGACTCGTGATTGATTTTTACCTGAAAGAAGATGCATCTTTTACAGTTTCAAACTATCATATGGAAGACTGCAGTGTCCAGATGTGATTTTAGATGGAGATTGGATTTGTGGTGAGTTGCCACTTATTGGAACCGCTACGAGCTGAGCTGTAGGTGCCAAAACCCGTGACCTCTGCCTGTATCTTTGTTCGTGATGCAGGGAGACTGTGGGTTTGTCACCCATCAGCGGTGTGTGGTTATATTTCCTTTTACTTTCTGTAGAATAATTTCCAACCTAAAATAATATCTGAATTTCTGTGGTGGCTTTGTGGCTAATTTCCTGTTGCTATGCCCAAGGTCGAAGGATCAAATCCTGGCAGTTTGATGGAGGTAGAATCTAAAAGATGGCCATGTGCAGCTCAGTATTTGAGCATGTTAGCAAGCCATGGGTACCATATTTTTTAGTGCGCCTTTTTTTTTTTCCGGATTTTTCGCCAGTGCACTTATACAACAGTGTGATCTACAGAAGATAAAAAACTATGTACCCACTGCATGCCATCTTTCGCTGTGCCCAGCAGCTATGCTTGAAAAAAAGATCAGTGGTAAAAGAAAAAGAATAGTATCAAGCTAATTTCGCTGGATGGCAAGAATCTCATATTTCCCCGCTGGGGTGGCGCAGTGGTTACAGCGCTCGACTACTGTGCCGAAGGATGCGGGATCGAATCCCGGCCTTGGCGGCCGCTTTTCGATGGTGGCGAAAAGCAAGGTGTCCGTGTGTTGTGCGATGTCAGTGTACGTTAAAGAACCCCAGGTGGTCGAAATTTTCGAAGTTTTTCACTGCAGCGTCTCATAGCCTTGAGTTGCTTTGGGACGTTAAACCTCAAAAACCGAACAAAGAATCTCATATTCACACACATTTTGATTTTGGCGTCAGTTCTTTTGTGCCTCTTGTGTTTGACCATGTTGTCTCACTTATTGCACTATGCTTGGTTCCTGTCCAGCATTATGCTGACCACAAGGCAAAAGAGCATAAATGCAAAATTCAAGTCACATGCAACTCAATATGCGCTGGGGAACGGGTAGCAATAAGGCAATTTGAAATCGCTGAAGAACTGATCCAGGTCTGGTGCTAGGTGGAATGAACTGAACAGAACAGCTAGACTGTGGGAAGAAGGCACTCTGGCCTCAAGGATTGTCTGTGCATGGGGCCTGCCAAAAGCATGCGCTTTTGTCGTCCTTTCCGACGGCATGTGCTTAGTGCATTTTTATAGCGCTTTCCAAATGAACACGTGCATTCTTGTACACTGATGAGGCGCTATATATATATATATATATTTTTTTTTTTCCTCCACAAAAAGTGCTGCTTGCAGGAGTGTGGCTTTTAGACTGAAAAATATGGCAGCCAAAGTTAATTCGAAGCCCTCCACTCTGATGTCACTTGCGGTCCATATGCAGCTTTGGGGCTTTAAATCTCGCATAGCAGTTAATTTCTTTCTTTGATTTCTAATATCACAAAAAGAGTCAGGTTTACCTGAGGCTTATTTAAAAAAACAAAAACAGAAATATAGTTGGCTTGGCTTCTTTTGTGTACAATTAAACACGTTTAGAATTGAAAAAAGTCTGCAATTTCTCGTTACTTACAGGTTTTCATTGCTTGCAGGTCTAGCTTGAAGGTTCGGAAAGACGGTGCAGTATGGAAACTAAATTTAAAAAATGATAAGAAATCGGCTAACAAACATTCACAATAAATGTCATAAACCTGAATAAACACTTCGCGATTGTTGTTCTACTGCATCAACAGCCACCTCCATCTGAGGCATAGGTTGCACAGTGTTGCCATCCATAGGGCTGGGAGAGCTTTGGTAGATTCGGAAGCAAAGTCATGTTTAGGAAAGAAGGTAAATCTAGCACAGATACTCAAGTTTTACCATGTCATTTCAAACTTCACGGAATTCATGGTTGGTAAATAACACTCAGGCCAATGAGCATAAGGGGAAAAAAGGAACCCCTTTTACTTATGGGATAACAGGGAGCATTTGCAAACAAGTTTTTAATCATGAAGAAAGTGCCTGCTTTCACTCCACATTAGTCTGGTACCTTCAACATAGTTTAAATTCTGTTCGGGAAGGTGTCTTGCTATTTTTGTAGAGATTTTTGCGCTGGGCTGAGCAGGGTTTCACAGTTCTGGCTTCTGTAGGAAAGTGTGGATAGCTGCTATGAGGACCCTTATTTCACTGTGGGCAGCGTACAGGGTGATTTATTTTTGTATGTTGGTAATTATTATATACTAATATTTTGTGCTTTGGCTCCGTAGAAATGTGATGACAGTGCATGTTGGAGATCCCCGTATGTTCTAAATGTAATCTAGAGCTCTCCACTATGGTGTTCCTCACAGCCTGAGTCATTTCGGGATGGTAGCTTCCACATACAAGACATATATTTTGTTTTGTTTGCTTTTTAAAATGTCCGGAGGATTTCTTGTGAGTGATAAACAGTGCTGTGTCGTAATTGCTTAACTGAACGCACATGGGGAAACTTGGTGCATTTTGGGTTGCAACGCCTCATGTGTTGCTGGTAGCCTGAGCTATCGTGTTCTTCTCTGACGCAGGTGCTGCTATCAAATAAACTGGACACACTGGACACAGAGGACAGCCTCGGATACACAGAAACTTGCACGCCCCTGTACTTCACATTTCTTGTTCTCATCTTCCTCTCGTTTGGCTCCAAAGGGGGAAATCACTGTGAGTGACAGCGTTGCTTGATATTAGTTGAGGTTTGCTTGTTGCTTAAAGCCATGTTCGTTAAAGGGACAGGCAAAGCTGTGTCTTATATCTTTTTTTTTTATGGTATAATATAAATTTAATGTGCATTAACGACTAATTGTGCTGATGTTAAATTAAAATTTGCTTTTAAGGTACAGCAAAACCCCGGTTATACCGGAGGAAATGCACGAATTATCCGAATGTCAAATTGCTGAGGGGCAGAAAAAGAAACCACACCAAAGGGCCGCACATCAACAGACCTTTATTTTTTGAAGAAATATGTTATTTTTGTGCGGAAAACTTTCGTCGCAACTACTGCTTTGTGCACTTCTCCAGAACACCCAGGGCCTCAACAGCCTTCGTCACAGTGTGGCGCGGCAGTTCATCACAAGCGTCTTCGGAACTTGCCTGTTCAGTCCCTAAAGCTTGTTCAACAATTTCACTGTTGGTGAGATGGCGACAGTGGCAACGTTACTCTCAATTGCGACATGCACAGTCGAACATTCGATGGCAGAATGCTTGTTTAGTCTCTCTCTTTCTCGTAGTCGGTATCCAGGTCATCCGCATTGGTGTTGTCAATGCTTTCAGTGAAATCACAGTGTTTGAAGCAGTTTACAATAACTGCAGGGGGTGCATTGCTCCAATCATGCACTAAAATGTGCATTGCACTAAGAAAAGAGATGTCATACTTGCGTCCTGCTTCCAAGCATAACATGCATTCAAGCACCTGCTTCAGGTACTGGGTTTACAGGTACTGCATTATTCCCTGGTCCATGGGTTGGAGGGAAGCAGTGGTATTAGGAGGCATAAAAAGCAGCTCAATGTTTTTCAGCCCTGATATGTTGTATGCACTGCAATTGTCGATGCCAAGCAGTACCTTGCATCTGCGGTCCAGTTGGCGTAGCCAAATTTGAAATATTTCGGATGTCATCCAAGCCTTTTTGTTTGATCAATATTCTACGAGTAGCTGTTTTATGTTCTTAAAGCACCGCTGTTTCTGCGATTTTCCAATAACGAGCAGTGGCAACAGCTCCGTCTCGGTCATATTTGCTCCGAACAAAACTGTCACTCTATCTTTACTACGCTTGCCGCTGACGCAAGGGTCTCCTTGAAAGGCAAGTGTCTTATCTGGCAGAGCATTGTAGAAGAGCGCCGTCTCATCTGCATTGAACACATTGCAAGACTCATAGGCAGCAAGGCGCCTCGGAGGCTCACTTCTTCAGTTGTACTCGACGCTGCCATCCACAGCACTTTTTTCGTCGCAGCCACTGCGGAAGACTAAATTATAGTTATTCTTGAAATGGTAAAACCACCCTTCTGATGCATTAAAACCTTCAATGTCTATCATTAGGGCGTACCTTTCTGCTTACGTACAGATTAGGGTTCCGATCAAGGGCAGCTGTGAACTTCACCTGTCTGCAATCCATTGAAGCAGTGCTTCTCCTAGCTTCAGGTGCACTGCCATTCGGAATCTCTTCCACTTATCGGAGAACTGTTGTCCATTGCAAGCCTCCAAAATTTGAGCTTCATATCTGATGTATGAGCTCAGCGTGCTCCTCTTCACGTTATACTTTGTCAGGATGGCCTGTCGCAGAATTTCTTCCTTTACAGCCTTCAGTATTTCTACTTTTTCTGCCAAGTTCTTTGCCACGTATACTTCGCCTGCTTCGTTGCGGACTGCGGTGGCCATTGCAGAAACTTAAAAATGCAGCGCTGTCAGGAGAATGCTGTCTATACACGCGACAATCACACTCCAAAGAAAAAATTGCCGGTGATTATGTTACTCCCTAATGCGAAATTTGAGCACAGCTCATCAGCTGTTTAAGCTTTTCGATACATTGAGGCAAAAAATTCGAGCAAGATGTATATGTTCAATCACGGACAACTTTTTTTCACACATATTCCTTGTTCAAGAAACACTTTACTAACAGTTCTTGAGCTGAATGGATATGTGGCCTGCACTACAACAGGAAATGTGGTGGTGGCACTAGGCGGATTAACTGGGCATACAGCGGCATACCGGTTGCCCCGCTCATGGCTCAGAAAGCACTGGCAGAGAATAAGCTATTTATATGGGCAGGCGGTTCGCCGCGGCTATGCGTTTCGGCATGGACGGTGTTGGCTACCGGGCATTGCTTCAAACACAACCAGTGTTTCGTTGAAAGCATCAAAGTTCTCCGGCGTTCTAGGCAGAATCCACTTTTAGGCCGGGAGCATACGATGCCGGCAGAAGCTTTCCTGCGCACTGCAGAAATGCAAAAGCCTAAGCATTGCTGGTGCACACGGTGCATCGTGTTTGCTCTCATTATCATTATCAACTAAATGCACCGTCATTATCATTGTCATTATTACTAATTGCAGCATCATTGTCATCGCTGCTATTATCCTCACGATAGACAGGAAGAATTGTGATGTGCATTTCACAATCCCGGGCGTGGCGTAGTTGGTTAAAGCGCTCAGCTGGGGATCCAAGGGGTGGAGGTTCGATTCCCGGTGGAGACAGGATTTATTTGTTTATTTATGGAGGTGGTTGCTAGGGACAATGGCGACTCCACAAAACGCAGGATTGGGCGCCAAGGAGCTGCGCTCTAAAAAATGGTGAGGCGCAGCCGCGCAACAAAGAACAAGAAAGCATCCCGTCGTGCCTTCTTGGCTGATGTTTACAGCGATGAAAATGGCGCCTTTCCATTTTGGTTGAACACCAGCGCCGCTCTCGCTATCATCGCCACCATTATCACCTGATCCTCTGCTACCCTCATGGCCGCCCTCTACACATGCAAGCTCCGCTGCCTGTCCGAATTAACCGAAGGGCGGCCAAATTTGTCCAAATTCACGAGAGTTTCACCCCATAGAATAGTATATATTGTTGACAGGACTGGATGGGCTGTCCGAGTTATTCAATTTTCCAAATTAATGAGGGTCGAATTAGCGAGGTTTTGTTGTACCTCTAAAGCTGATGAAAATGTAGAAAGTTGTCTCAATTTTAATTGCCAAATTGAAGTTAAGCAAGAACTTTAATATATTGCTATGCGATTGTGTTCAGAAAGCTCTAGTCTGTGCAGTAATGATGGTGAATCCTTATGCTTTCAACAGCTGCCCAGAAAATTGGAAGCACCTTTACTCGACATGCTGGTATTATATTCATTTCTGCAAAGAAAGTGGAGTAGGAAAGAACTGGACAGCTTTGTTGTAGTCCCAAATATCTCGAGACCATTTGCTAGAAATAGGAGGAATGTGTTACGTTAACAGAAGTGATAACATCCTATTTTTGTTCAGCTCGTTGTGCCAGTAAGCAGTGTGCATAGCATGCATACTGAGGTGCATTGTAACAGTAAAAACTTTTCAGAACTTTTCAAGTTCTCTATCAGTGATCAAGAAAAACTACTGGTGCACAAGGCCAGATTTTTACAAAGTTAATCTTTCTGTTTGCCAGGGCCTTTCTTAAAAGATTGTATTGCCAATTGCTAAATCATTGTCTGATGTTTGGCAACGAGTGGTAGCCACATGTTGGCCTTTTTGTTGCAGTGATTCCGGGTGCCGACGAAGCAAAATAAATATATAAATAAATAAATAAATAAATAAATAAATAAATAAATAAATAAAGATTGGTTTTGTGCAATAATTGTGTTTCAAAATGTTGCCAACTTTTACCTCAAGGGGACAGGGCAAGCTTACCTGTATTGCCAAGGGCCGCTGCTTTTATTATGTGCCCAAAGTTTTCGGGCTTTTCTTTTTTCTTTACTTGGTGCTGTCCTTGCAGGGTGGTTTGGGATCCGCAAAGACTTCTGCCAGTTCCTCTTGGGAGCGTGCCCACTGCTCCAAGAGTATGGCAATATCTCCTACAGCCTGCACAACAACGAAGTCGACAGCTCACCCCCGGGAGACACGGTTACTGTGTCTGAGATCAAATCAATACCCCGGCAACGTCCGAGGAGCTCAGTGCTCTCCGAGCCTCGTCCCATTGTAGCGGCACTTGCCATCGACACACCTGACTAAATGCACCAGTGGTGGCAAACAGCTGTTCTCTCTCCTTTTTTTCTGACCAGTAATCACCTCTGACCAGGAACCACCTCAAGCGGGGGGCAGGCATTAGCTTGGCCAGAGCATTGTTTTTCAACACCGAATGTAAGAAGGTCCCCTTCTCTTCAGCCCAATAAACTGGCACATAGTGACTTCCCTGTCATTTTCTGTTCTCACTTGCATAGGTGTGGTTTCCAGCCTAGTAGATTTACACAGAATGTGTGTAATGACTGAGTTTTTGCTGCTTGCCTCCTCACCCCTGGCCTTCCTTTCATGCACAATGTTTCTGCTCCCTTGTGCCTATAGAGTTGTTGAAGATGTTATAGAACACAATGTTTATTTCAAGCACTGCGTACACAATGTGGCTGAGTAAAGAATGTTGCCAGTGTGCGAGGGTTCTGAGGCCGGCAGGTTTGGCACCTTTTATACTTATTTTATTCAGCCCTGCGCTTCTGGCCTTCGCATCGTGTATCACTTTGGGTATCTCGCAGGTGCTTCAGAGAGTAAGAAACACAGGCCTGATGTGAAAGGTTTTGTCCATTGCATTGACGTTTTCATTGCTTGCACACCCCATCTCCTGTGCTGTGGTGTTGCATTAGAAATGGGCTGTTTGGGTCACGCAGATTTTGTTACAAAAGGGGGTTCCAGTTGAAATCTCTAAGCGCACCAGGAAAAATTGGTTGAAGTTTGGGTTATGTGTAAAGCTTTAGTGACTCCAGATGATCTGAAAAAAAAAAAAAAAAGCCTTGGTTACAGGCTGTAGCATTGAAAAGGGTAATGTGGGAGCATTAAAGCTTTCTTGAGAGGTTGGTCTTACTCTTTGTTGATGCATGAGGGTTGGGAGGTATGCATTGATTATTCTGCGCATGACTGGAGTGATGGCACAAGTTTGCTTGCTTGCAAGCGTTGAGTACACATCATAGACATATGAACAACCTCGAATCCATGCTACTACCTTTTGAACAGATGTTAATGCTTTAGAGGCTGCTGCACTTTGAAGGGCAGTTTTTGCCGTCTGTATATTAATTGCTGTGACTGTGCACCGAATTGCAATGTGCCTGTTCTTGGGAGTAAAGGATGCAAGGACGAAGAATATGTGTGTCAGTGGATTGTGTTAAGCAAGGCTATTTTGAGTCGCTTTATCTATGATTAAACCAAAACCTAAGTAGTTGTGTTTTGTGAGCCTCTGCACATTCTAGACTTGCAACTTGACGAAGATGCTTTTAGTGGATAAGTTATTGCGCCTATGGACGCACGTGCCATGTCCCAACTGACAAATGTCTTTCACGTGAGTGCTATGTTTGCTTTTCTTTTTGTCATTGAGTACCTGTGCATTGTAAAGAGCACATACTAGCAACTTCTGGACAACATCATCGAATGTCATGCAGTGGCTCTGAAAAGTTTTTTGGGCATGGTCACACTTGAAGGCAAAGCTTTGGAAAAGCAAGTTAAACAGAAATAGGTGGAAGCAATGTATGGTAATGTTCGTGTAGCATGCCATTGACATATTTAGTGCATAAAAGCACCTGTGCCTTATTGAGTTTCCTGTCAAGGTGTGGCATTGGGACATGGAATAAACTCTTGAAAAACTGGCGTTAAAGCAAGACATTTGCTGGCAACTGAACTTTGCGATATAGACATGAGCTTGACTTTGCAGGAAATTATGATTGTGTGATAGTCATCCCTACTTTTGTTTGTTTCTTTTGTTATTTAACTTTTGGAATGACGTTAGTGTTGACTCTTAGCTTTAATCTTCCAGTGCCGTATGTGTGAATACAGTAGTGTGTCATTCTCTGAGTGTCGTACAAGTGTCTCATGTAGTTCTGTTTGTATTACTACAAAATCTTTGCCTCATTTTTTTTTTGTCAGTGCTGTTTTGGTCAACTGATGACTATGCATATCACTGTTCTGAATACCCTTGCTCCTAGATATTTTTAATTTTAATCTGGTCCAGTGTCTCATGCGTAAGTAAGAGTAGCGACTATGCATTTCTACACTGGAATTCGTGGATTTTGTTCTGTCTTCCTGCACCTGCATTGTGCATGGCTGCAAAGATGCATTTATGCAAAACCTGCTTTGTATAAACATCCCTAGATTGTCAAAGCTGTATTTTTACTTCCTTTGTGTCGGATGGCAAATTGCCTTGAAAAATGGGGAAGCAATACTGGGAAGTCGTGGATCTTGATGCACATAGAAGAGAGATAAACTGTTAATTTGTCTAGAAATAACTTTATTCCTGATACTTACAGTAGGCACATAGACCGAGTAGGCAATAAAGGTAGCTGCACCACACTGCAGATGCAAACCTATGTGACTGGATGGTTTTAAATGCAAATGTGTATTTTACGAGTCTACTGAAGCAAAAAATAAAAAGGAAATGTTATGTCAGTATGCAGATGCTTGTTGTCCCATTCTTTCGTTCTGGTGCTAACATTGAGTTTTACCTTTAGCATGTCATCTAATTGCAGTGGCTGTGGTTGGTTTTAATAGTTTTGTAACATGGATGCTCCTAAAAAGATAGATAGGTTTCTCTCTGGCCTGCACAAACACATAGAAATGTGAGGTAAACTGATGTAGGTGTGCTTAGGAGGGCCGGCTATTTCTTTGTATTGTTGGGTTATATATATATATATACGTAAGCTATAATGAGTTTTAGTTTATGGCCTTCATCTCTACTTAATTTGATGTTTGGAAGCTGACATTAGGGTTAATGTGCAGGCAATCAAATTTATTTACTGGTGTGGGTGTCCCCATGTGGGCAATGTAATATGAACATTGAGGATCATAGTTTGAATATCTTCATATATGCGTACTGCACACAATATGAGCTGTAACACAAGTATGTGGCAAGAGCTTATTTCCTAAAGCTGTTCTTAGCTTTTTTTCTTTTTTAGAAATTTATTCATTAATTCGTTGATGCAAAGAACAAAGTACACAATGTTTATTTGTTGGTGGTTCTGTGTAGTGGCACATTTCCTATTATGTAGGTATCTCTTGTTTAATTCCGGACCACTGCATGTCACAGTGGGAATGACGGTGTATCTTTTTCATGGTTACTGAAATCTAACGTTTGACGAAAACTCTAGTCTGGTAGTAGATTCATATATTAAGAAAAGGAGTATCGATGAAAGTTTGTTATTAATACAAAGACAAAATAGATGCACAAAATAGCCTGGGAAGAAGCATCAGTCATCGCAAGAGAAAAGAATTGGCTTTCACCTCAATATCTGTAATCCCTGATAATCCAAACATAAAGGACCCTTAGCCACAATGCAGGCCTAGGTACGCAAGATGCATGGGGTGATTACTGTGATTCACTTAAGCTCCGTGCTTTAGGCTTTCCGTTCGGTGATCAAGGCTTCCATATGGAAGCCAAAACATCTTCATATTAACAGCAACTCTTGATTACTATCCCCAAGCATTTGCAGTCGTATTTGTATCTCACATATGCAAGAAAAGACGTCAACCTTGACATCACAAGCTCGGCAGAATGTACTATTGTTTTCGGAGCTGGTGCTACCTACATGTGCCATTGTTACAGTGCCTAAAAACCAGCTGATATTTTGTCTGTTCATAAGCTACGTTAATAAACATGAGATGACTTTGTTTTTTTATTTATTTATTTATACAAGTACCTGCAGCGCCCAGGGGCATTATAGCAGGGGGGGCAATAACGGAAAAAAATACCTAAAATGAGCATGTTACAATACCGAAAGTATACAGTAAAGCACATTTGTTTAACAATAAAAAGAACACTGAAAATGTGAGTGCGAGAAACAGGTTTAAAAGGGTGGAAAGCTACTATGACAAATTGGACGCCAGGAAAGACTGAAAATGTTTACCTGTTTTACATTGTGCTATGCTCTTAGGAAGACTATTCCAAAGTGAAGAAGTGTGAGGAAAAAAGGAATTACGGAACACATCAGTTCGACATCGCGTTACAAGAACTTTCAGCTTATGGTCGCGGCGTTCAGAGATAAAATGTGGAGGTAGAATGTACAAGCTTTTGTTTATTCCCGTAAGATCAGAGTATATTTGGTAAAAAAGTTCTAATTTTGCGGTTAGTCTCCGGTGAGCCAATGTTTTCCATCTAAGGTTTTCTTTAATTAATGTGATGCTACTACGGAAGTTATAGTTGCCGGAAACAAACCTGGCAGCGCGGTTTTGGATGCGTTCAAGTTTTTCCACAAGGTAAGAGCTTTGAGGGTCCCATGCCGCACAAGCATACTCGAGTATAGGACGGACGTTAGTTACGTATAGCTGTTCTTTTACTTTTGTGGGGGCTTTATAAAAATTTCGTCTAATGAGATTTAGCGTTCTAGATGACTTTAAGGTTAAATATTCTATGTGTCGGTTCCATGTCAAATTTTCTGAAAAATAGACCCCTAGATACTTGTAATGTTGGACCTTTTCAAGTGGTAGCCCGTCCAAATTATAGACTGATGATATCTTTCAAATCCATCTTGACTTACAGAATTTGTTATTTTTGCCACGAAAATCAGCCTCAAACAGTAAATGTTGTCAGTAAAAATGTAATAATTTCTAATGGAATATCGAGGTATGGCTTTCTGTATAAAGTTGATAAATTATTTGTTACGTGATAGTATGATTTGTAGTGAATTTGTATTCTCTTCTGCATAAGCAGCAGGGACAGAAAATGAGTTGTGTGCTCATTAAAATGACAGCATTAGGGTTAATGATAGCAAGTTCTTTACAGAACCATATTAATGACTTAAAACTTGAGCCAGCTTAATATCACTTTTAGTGCATGCGGTGCAGAATAGAATAATATTTAGCTGTTCTCTACAAAGAGTGTTTGAATGTGACTTGGGAGCTTACTTAATATTATTGTAACAACTACTTCATAATTTCGTGCTTTAGTTTCATAGAAGGTAGTTCTGTGTAGAGTAACTATGACTTGTTATAAACGGCACATCTTGCATTCACTGTCTTGAGAATTCCATTCACCATCGTCATAGCTATAGACATCCACTGCTCAACAGAGCATTGTGCTATTAGCCCTGTGCAAATCATGCCCACCATGTTCCAGCAAATTATTTATTGTGTTCATCACCTAACCCAAGCTGATGAGCCCTAATTTCTGTTTCCCTGGTGCCTATTCTGATTCTTAGGAGGACTTCCGAGTATTTGTTTTGTGCATTACATTTCCTACTTTGGTCTACTTTCTCTTCCTCATTGCAGCCAAAATGACTCTATGTTTGTTTTGTTTTCCGGTAAACGCTGATTTCGAGTTGCCTCCTACTTTATGCCTCTTTTGTCTTGTTTCGAGCTTCCTTCTTTAGTTTCCAAATTTTGGACCCACGGGCGAATATTGGCATGCTTGCTCTGTAACTGCTCTACGATCCCTTTTTATAACTAAGCGCTATTACTATCTTAATTTGAGAGTGTTTGGTAAAATGCACTTCAATCTTGCATTCTTCTAGGAATTTCTTTCCCAAGGCCCTGAGATGTTCCTGAAGGTTACTCATCATGTGTGTGTGTACGTGTAGTCAATGGGCCAGTTTACTAAAGAAAGAAGAACAACAATCCATCACTGTTCTTTTCAATGTTTATTTTGCCAACAGTTTTAGGTATGGTATCCCCTTCATCAAAGCAGCGTAACAATGATGCTGTTTGGGCACTATAGTCAAAACTCGATTTTAAGAAACCTGATTTAACGAAGATATCCTGATTGCCCTCAGATGACCATAGATAGGGTCCAGTGCTTTGACTAACTTGAAATAACAAAATTCATTTCGTAATTTGTCCCGAATGATTAATTCCAAGCCAAAGATAACATCTTGGAGCACCTTCTTTCCCACATTCACCAAACTGCACCATGCAAAATGAGACTTATAATATGGAAATGAATTCATCAGATGATGGTTGAAGTTTTGGATGCCCTTTATCTGCTACGGCTGTTCGCCGGAACACATGAAGAGACGAAAGACGTGCTGGACAAACTTCAAATTTAAGAGGAATTCATGCAGTCGTTGCTTGCAAACTGCATGCAAGCGAAGATAAGACTTTTTTTTGTAGATAAATTTGTAGTTCCCTGGGGCTCTTCTTGTAGAGGTAACAATTTTTGTTTTCTTTTCAAAGGTGCTAGAGATGCCAGTTGTTTCAGCAATCCACAACTTCATTTTTGCCAATATGATGCCACAGTAGCTGTCTGGATGCTGTTACACCATATAATAGAATAGGTGATTGAAAAATGCCTCACTCAGTTTAAGGGGATAATTTGTAGCCCCTCTCGAATTTGCCAAATCGAGGAGGGCTACATTCTTGTCACTCTTTGAAGACAGAAGTGGTAGACTCAGGCGTTTAGCAAGACGCAATTCTGGTAAGGATGACACACAAGTTGTGGTTGTTAAAGCGGAAATGAAATGATGGGCAAACGTGTCAAACTCACAAATGTACCATAAATCCCTTTGCTCCCTGTAATTAGGCATCAGAAACCAGATTCAAGATCTCGAATCTGGTTTCTGTGATGCTTATTCAAAGGAAATCATGGTATATTTGTGACCTTAGTCCTGGAAGACTTTTGTGCACAGAGCAACCGCCTCAGGTAGCACCGGAACATTAGGAACATTACAACAATGTTACATTTTGTTTAAGTCGACCGTTATTTTGATGTTAACATCCTTTTTTCTAATGTTCTAGGAATGTTACATGCAAAGGTTACTATAATGTTTAGTAGACATTTAAACAATAATATGCCGAACATGGAAGGTGATTGTAGAACACAGGCTCTTACTGTAATTAAAGCTGCACTGAATTTTGAGCAAGATGGTATGGTCCCTGGAAAGGTTATGAAGTGTTTCCAGAGACTGCATGACGGAACTTTCAGAAGTGCCCCTCCGCGGTGGTGCAGTGAAAATGCCCGACCACGGTGGAAGTGCCCGACTACTGTGCCAGTGTACCTGGGTTCGAACCCGACCGCCGGCGGCTGCGTTTCGATGAAGGCGAAACGAGGTGTCCGTGTGTTGTGCTTCTTCTTCTAGGTACTGTGGGGTATTTTTGGGGAGAGGATACCGGCCAAATGTCGTGGCGGCACTCTTGGCGTCCGGGGGATTGGGGAGATGTGATGAGGAGAGGGGTGGGGGAAGGGGAGAGTTCATCATGGCCCGCACTACCGCACTATTGTACCCGCACCAAGGTAGGTAGGGGTATTTGGGTTATTCTCGGAAGGGGGGGGGGGGGGGATACCGGACACGGGTTATGCCGGCCTTAATTCGCGGCGGCACTCTTGGTGCACCAAGCAAACAGCTCAGTGAGCAACGTTGGTCACTACGGCTCCTGTTTCTTTCCACTTTCACTCCCACTTTCTCTTCCTGATGTCGGATGGCAAGATTGGTTTGAACCGGAGCCAATCCAATCCAACTGGTACAGACGTCAAAATAGCACAAGATAGGCGTCTCGTGTCGACTGTTTAATCGTGCTGCGCGCGCTTAAACTGTGCGAGCGATACTTTAATAGTGTATGACCGCACAAAGCGAACAAATGGCCCGAAACGATGACGAATGTGAACCCCTGTTCTCAACGAAGGATCGACAGATCAACTGCGCCTTCAAGCCATGCTACGCCAGCGGCTTCGGCAGCAGTGTGGAAGGTTCACGCAGTTCACGTTTCTATCGGTTTCCGCGGGATGCTGGACGATGTGAACAGTGGATAAACAATTGTGGAAACCGTGCCTTGTGCGAGAAATCTGTGGCAGAAGTGCACCAGAGTAATTATTTGTGTGGTGTGCACTTTGACGAGTCTCAGTTTGAAAAGGAAGGCTCCCACCGTTTGGTATCTGACGCGGTGCCCACTATATTTACGTCCGTCAATCTGCAACATGTGGAAATTGATCACGACTACAGTGTGCCGATGCACAGCGAAAAACATTCGCCCAATACGAAGTCGCAGTCACCTCTGACAGTTATGTCACAAGGAATAAGCACTGTGGAAAGTGAGCCGAAAAAAGCTTATCAGGCTTCGTCTGCAATGTCATCTGCAGTTTCTGACGCCAGTGAGAGCTCCACTTCAAGCAACTCTGCAAAGCCTCGCGACACCAGTGAAACAACTACTACTGAGCCGCAGCGAACGCCTGTGACATATTCTAAGTCCCAGGTTGTTGTGAAAGTACCGCAGACGGGTTTAACTGCTGGTTCGCAGCGACGATCACATGTAATTCGCACAAAAAAGCCTGCACTGCTTGCTCGCCGCTTCACAGCTAGTGCCAAAGAAACGCCTTTGCAAAAGTACATGCTACTTTGCGCAGATTTTAAGACCCAGTTGAAGTCATTACAAAAGCGTAAGGAGACTTTAGAGAAATTGTTTGGTGGTGTGCAAGAGCTGCTGTTTCAGGAAGCAGAGCTGCTAAATATGGAGGATGCTGCACTTTTAGTAGGCGCACTTATTCATTTTCTGCAGGAGCGGTATCGGCGAGAGCCCGACGGCCGAGCTGAGGTGATGATGTGCTCACTGTGGCAACGACATCAGAGCAAACAGCCTCATCTTGTGCGTCAGCGGCCATTTGCTCAAGTTGCAGTATTTGTTATGGACAAATCAAGGCCTGACCATGTCCTCCTTGGGAAGCGAAAGGACATCATTGGTGGAGGCCTATACCAGGTTCCCTGTGGGAAAATAGAATTTGGAGAAACATGGGAAGAGGCAGCTAGCAGAGAAGTTTTTGATAGTATAGCGATGAACATCAGTGACCTGTCAGTGTGCTCCGTTGTAGACACCGTAGAATGGACTGCTGGTTATCATGCACTGACTGTATTTATGCGAGGCACAGTAGATTCTAGCCAGGAAGGAGAGCCCGAAGCAATGCAGCCTGATCTCTGTGACTCTTGGCACTGGAGGACGTGGCAGGAGCTACCCGCCCCGAATAAGTTGCATTGGCCTCTGCGGGACTATAAAGCTGAGGGTTTGACACCATTTCCCTAATGCTGTCAGCTGTGCATTCCTACTATTGATCAGTTTGGCTGATTGCAACATCGGGTAAATTTGAGCCATCTGTGTACTAAACATTTTCTTCCTTTTATCTTGTGCCTTCTTTCTGGTACCATATCTGAACACTAAACAGCCTTTTATATCCTGCATAGGTCTCCATATTTGATTTTGTGTATTACACTTTGTTAATAGCACATAATTTGTTGAAGAAAATTTTATTTGGCAGTCTAACGAATGCAGGTTGGTAGAAAAGTCTTTAGGGGCCATTTGAGTCCCCTTCAAGGACTCTGAACAGGGTCGTAGTTTGTCAACAATTTTTTAACATGCTTGGCTGATCAGAGCAGTGTTAAATCAAGCATGTATGCCGAGGCTTCATCATGTCACCACATGTTAAGTCTGCTTGTATATGAGCCATCTGATAGTTTTGTACTCTCTAGGATGGGCAAAATAAGGGAACCTGTTTTTAATCCTTCTAATTCTTTCATTCCATATCTCTCCAAATTCAAATTATGTCCTGTAATATATCCTTGTCCTTTACATCGTTTGTAGGCATCAGCTTCAACCAGGTTTTTTTATAAAGGTGACATCTCATGATTGACAGACATTGTTGAAAAAAGGGCATTTGGAGCAATAAACAATGGGCCTCACTATCAGTGTTGGTATGTTACCCTTTGGGGAAGGCAAAAACTGATTTCATTCACAGCAGAGTTCATCTGATATTTATGTCGCTATCTGCATCGCCATCCCGCTTGCATACCTCCATCCCCCCTAGCATAGGAAGAGTATGAATTTTTAATTATGCATAGGCAGCTTGGCAAAGAGTATCATGGCACAAGATATTTTGGGTTACATGAGGCGTGGTAAGAGGCCCATCTTTCAAGCATATCATACCACGTAAGCCAGCCAGCAGGTCAGAGGTAGTCGAAATTTCCGGAGTCCTCCACTACGGCGTCTCTTTGGAACGTTAAACCCCACAAACCAAACCAAACCGAATGTTTGCACCCATTAGAAGACTAGTGGGTACCTGGCGGCACTGAGGATCGAGCTCCGGACCACATGCATTTAAGACAGGTGCTCAAACCGTTAGTCCACCGCTGCAGTCCTCGGTGAGTGGATGCATGGTCTATGTACAGGGGCAAGACCACTGTGGTCACTGCTCAGGCTAAGGCCAACTTGTGCAACCAAATTTGGACCTGATGCCCTTAGCTGGACTGTAATGCATAGTATACTTATCCCACATGGATATCCTCAGCCATGGATCCATTCAATTATTCAGGGACTGCTGTGGCTGTTTGTGTTTATGACCACTGACAATGTTCCTCTAATGGGGGGCCGCGGACCTCAGGAGGCCCGCGAAACGATTTTCGAGGTGCGCGAAACCCACGTTCACACACACACACACGCGCACGCAAACGCACACGCACGCACGCGCACGCACACACACACACACACACACACACACACACACACACACACACACACACACACACACACACACACACACACACACACACACACACACACACACACACACACACACACACACACACACACACACACACACACACACACACACACACACACACACACACCTGCTCGACACAATCTTGCGGGGTTAAGCACGGAGGTTGAAAGCTGACTAGTTTTTCAAAACGAAAGAAAGGCAAACGGAGAGCGCGTGCGCGACAGGGAGAGCATCTATACGGCGTTTGTTGATGCCGGCATCAGTGAAATTCGCTGCACTTCTGGTCGGGGCTCAAAACAGCCACGGACGTCGAAATTGGGGAAAATACATCAAAACTACGCGAAAAACGTGCAAAACGCTGCAAAGCTTTAAAGTCAGGCCTCGTCATTGTGTTACAACATCGAGGACAGTCAGTCAAGAGTAAGAATGGAAAGAAAAAGTAGTCAAAGAGAAGAAGAATAAAAGCAGCTAAAAAAGAGAGAAAGTAGAAAGAGTAAAAGAAAAAAAAAAGCAAAAAAGAAAAAGAAAAAATGAACTGAGCGAAAAAGCAGCGAATAAGTGCAAGAAATCGCAGGCCTTACTGCACATGGCAGAGATCTAAGTGCCTCCAACGAATTTTTTTATTACCGCTGCTTCTTATTCAGCCCCTCAGAGTCATCTAATTGTAGTAGAAAATGGAGAGGCACAGGAATGAATTTTATGGGGTTACTATTTAAGTTTTCCGGCAGTCGCATTCATTATAATTATAAATACCAATGATGATTTAATGCGCTGACACATTTTGAGTGATTTCTGCTTGGAACCTAGACGACAGGAGTCTTCGGGATGCATTTTCCTACAAACGCCGCCCCCTTCTTTCTGCATGCGCACTTTGTCACTGCCTCCTCTTCCTGAAGGTGGAAGACATTGCGAAACTCCTGGAAATGCCAGCCTATTTCTTATCCTTTTAAGTTGCGTCCCAACCACGAGAAGACATCTGTGATGTATGAAGGCGACACACTCGGGCGGTCTCTGATAGACTAGCTATGCAAGAGTTTCCCACTTTCGCATCAATCTTCCGTTCGCTTTGCCCACTTCTCCGTACGTCTGCGGTTAGCTTCGCTCCTCTTTTCTCGTCTGATTTTCTTGCGTCCTAAGTTTACAGGAGAAGCAGCATTAATTTCGTCAAAGATCAACCTATAAGTGACTGTTCGCTCCATTTTTCGTCTGGGGCATAACAGCTCCTGCGTCAGCTTAAAACCTCTTCGTGCTGACTAAATATGCAAAGGAACGCTCGCGACTTTTGTTATTGTGTCATGAGCAGGCCTCACTGTCCTCATCACTTCCTATTTTCGTTGTCTTTCCTTAACCTTGTTTTCTCCCCCCCCCCCCCCCCCCCCCTCTCTCTCTCTCTCTCTCTCTCTCTCTTTCTCTCTCTCTTGACGACTCACCTGTTCCGGGAGCTCTTTCTTTTCAGCAGGAACCTTTTCTCTCGTGATAGGCTCCCTTTTTAAGGCGCATAATGAATGGTTGTGGAGGCATCCGCGCCGCTTGGCGCCCACTCAGGCAGCACGTCGGCGACTTTTCAGAACTTGCTCCACCTTATATATAAATTATGCTGGCCTCGCGACATTTTAACTGCCCTCTCGCAATTCCTTACCATCCCGCCAACATCTTGCCCTGCTTTTGCGTTCACGTGATATGAGTTGTTGTTGTCGTCCTAATAACAAATGACACATACCCACACAGAGGGATGCTGATGAGGGGAAGGAGGAAGAGCTACTGCTACTTCCAGCCTTTACTTCAGAAGAGACTAGCGGCCCCTTAAATGTTTTATTTCGTGCTCTGCTTAGTGTGCGTGTCGCTAATGATAAAGAAGGTGGAATGGAGGCTGTATGAAGCGCCTGTCACAGTCTTCATTACTCTGGAAAGCAGCATTACCCGCCAAGAATGGGCTCTTGTAGGCTGCCCTTCAAAATATCGCCGCTGTTATCTTGGCCGATAGAGTGCGTGTGCTTGGCGGTAGCATGCGACATTTCACGTGAGTCCTCAATTGTGCCTTCATGTAAAGTTTCGACCTGAAAGGAAAGCAGAGCGCTGAACGCGAAACGATGCGTTTGTGAGTGCACATACGATTATCACTTCCGCGCGCACTCTTAAATGCTTCGTCAAGCTAACAACTGTTACTGAGCAAAACACTCCCAGCAAATAGACGGCATGATTGTATATTAAGCAACTGTAACCACCTGTTGATCTCCAGATGCAAGCGCAGCTCAAGCAATCCCACTAGAAGAATTCAGAAGTCGCCCAGGTGGTGTTGACGTAACTCGGTGGAAATAGTATTTTAAACTTGTATATCTGCGCGAACATGGTCGTTATACTGGGTGACTCTTGATGGTTGATGCAATAAGTAACGTAAGAAATGCTTTCGCGCTGACACAAAAGAATGCCTAACTCGTCTAGTGAAGTGTAAATTGTGTCAGACTGAGCGCTGGAGGAACAGTTAAAATGAGCAAAATGAATACTGTCATCCTTATCTTGTCCAGCGTCCACAAAGCTTCCTTATGCGCTAAATCAATAAGTGAAGCAGCACTAGGGTCATAATGCTTACTTAACACTGCTCGGTCTTTATCCCCACAAACAATTGAAATCTCCCATAAAAGGTATAATGAAAGTATAAGAAGAGAATAAGAATGGCACGCCGGGCAAGTGAGAAACATATCTTAGTTCTTGTCTAGCCTGGTGCCAACGCGTTTGCTATATAGACCGCCGCCGTTGACGTCATGGGGCATCCTAGCAACTAAGTGACGTCATGAGAGAGGGCGGCGGCGCGATGACATCTTGGGGAGAAAGAGGCGCGCGATGAAAAAAATAAAAAAATAGAGGGTCGTGAAAGCTTACATTTCCTCTCCTATCATTTACCTCTCTCATTTACCTATAAATAAATGGAATGGGGGTTTAAGAAGGTGCTCTCCAACTTTGCAAATCACACTTACTTTCTAAAGGCAATACTTAGTAAATTAGAAAACGTACCTTCATTACTAATAAGTAAATTGCAAAAACAAAAAAAAAAAAACAAAAACAAAAAAAAAATCTTTGCCTGTAGAGCGCCAGACAGCTGGCAGCTGTATACAAGTGGTTTCTCCGGACTATCTCAAATGTTTTATCTTTTAACCCTTGGTTAAAGTTAGCTTGGACACCCTGTATAATCATTCATAAAATTAGGAGCCACGCGGTTTCTGCAGAACCTTCGCAGCCAAGTGCGTGAAGCATGTACGTCACGCGAGTGACGCTGGTATACGTTTTAGTAAATCAGGTTGGCTTCATCGCATGGCAGCAATGTGGCGATTTCACAGTGATAGTGACGTCATCAGAAGTACAAGGCAATGCAGTTGGCTCGTCTCCGTGCGCGGAAGGAGATTGAAAAGCAGCATTAGAAGCTGAGCGCCCCCAGCAGGGGCGCACCGCGCTATACGATATAAATAATCTGCGAAGTTCGAGTTCGGTATTGCGTGACTTTCCCAGACGTTTACACGAGATATTTAAGGGAATAATGTAATTTCGATGTATCTAATGACTCAAGATATGCGAGTTTGATATATGTGGGCTCGGCTGTACTTCATTTACTGTGGGACATTATATAGGGTGAAGATGGCTGCCAAAGAATCGGTTTTATCAATGAAGAACTGTATTTTAATGCTAGGGCGACGTTCTGTGCGTATTATTGTTAGAATTTTAAGAAGAGGCCCGACATGCTGCCTTCGAAAGCTGGCAGAATGTGGCAAAATGTTGTATTACAGTGCGCATCCGTTAACGTGAAGTGATTTCATTTCGAAAGGTTGCTTTAGCCGAAGGTTTTATGTTCCTGCGATTATAATTCCCGTGCCTGCAAGACTTTCTTTTGTGCACTCAGTGGGATGAACGTCATACGAATTTCAATGCCCTGAAGGGGTCTTTGCTTGCTTGCAACAATATGTAATCGGTGAATACAGTATCGAATTTTTGGCTGTTACGACAGTTCGTTCAAGCCAAGTACGACCTTTACTCAAACTGAATTTCCATGTGGCCTGCCGTAAACGTAAGCAAATCCAGACGACCATGTGTCTCTGCTATGATTACTTTTACAGCTTAGATTTTGTTCCCCAAAGCAAGAACGCCGGTAGTTAGAGTATAGACATTACCTCTGCGTTTGAGAAGACATCGATAAGCTCTTGATTTTTGATGCCCGCTACGTTCTTAACCTGCGCATAACCATTATTACTGCACCTAGCACTTTTTCTTCTCTCCAAATTCTGTGTTACACCAGTTGTAACGCAGGACTTTGGAGAATCTTTATGGATAGTAAATCATCGCATGCAACTCGCACTGTTTTCACGACTGCAAATCGAAAGTTTTGCATCGGTGTTCATGCAGTGCCGCCCTGCGTCACATCTGGAAGTTAAACTAGAAGGTTAGACGTTTTGGTCTCTCTTTCTTTTTTATCCACACGACACAACGAGCGCTCGTTGTGTTGTCCTCTTCTCTCGTGTTCCAGTCACGTTTTTTGCGCTGTTACCTTATAATGAGTCACCAACAAGCCCAATCTGCTATTCTGGACGTCACTGCCGACTCACTCCTTCTCCCCAAGACTCTTCTTGTTCAAGCGCGTTCTCGTAGTTTCTAACCCTCCCTGACTTCGCTTCGACGCATTTTTGGGTTTACATGCATTTTTCGAAGGCGCATTTCGATCTACCCCTGCTGGCGCAGCGACTCCGGTTCAATTGTGTACCGAGGTGAACTGTATGAAGACGTCACCGTGAGGAAAACGGGCCTCGCCAAGACTCTGCAGCCGCCATCTCAACCCCGTTTGGTGCAGGCATCGCTCCATGATAAAATATTTTTTATTTATTTTTGTTTGCAGCTATATATTGCATCGGCAGCCGCCGCCTATCCTCCGCACCTCACCGTACATAGCCGCCGCTGTTAATCCCTTTGTTACTTTCACTCTTTCCTTTTTCTTCGCATTTGAACCCGCGAAATTCTATCTATACGAGAGCTCGCATGACGTCAATTGTTTTCTACGTGCCCGTAAAATGAAACGAGCGCCGACGTTCTGGCCGTCCGTGGCCATAAAAGCGGGAGGTCGTTGATCGGGTTATGTCCGTTAACAATGCGGCGATACTACCGTGATTGTGGTTGGCTCGCGGTGCACCTGCGTGCCGCGGGGCGTCGCGCTTTACGGCGATGCTCGTTAAATTTTTTCTATAGAACCGCGCCGGATGTCGCAAACGCCCAATGACTCGAGTCACTTTTTTTGCTCGCCTGGGCGTTTTGCTACGAGCTCTTGAGTCCAATTTCCTGGAATGCTTTAAAGCTGTACCGTCGCCTGCCACCCCCCCCCCCCCCAATCCTCTTCCTCCCCCCCGCCAAATAAAGTGGGTTGGTGTGTGTGTGTGTGTGTGGGGGGGGGGGGGGGGGGTATAATGCACTTCTGTAGTGCACTGAGATGAAACATAGATAAAATGCAAGCTACGTATGTACAGGTGCCAAAAGAGTAAAGAGGAACACTCGTCTGCGACAAGTCTGCGCTGATTCACTGGGTCCATGCATGTTTTTCCAATGGTGGCATGTTGTGTTCTGCTTTTGGGGCGCCCGCACATTACATTCAAAATCGCCTCATTCAAAACGTGCGGTAGTCATCTAAATACGCCAGTTCACTTTCAAACAGGCTTACAGACGTGGAGCTTAATCAATTAACTGGTTTTCTTTTTTTTTTAAGTATGATATACTTCTGCCAGCTCTCTAGCATGCGTATCTTTGCGACGAAATGAAATGATGAAATCGAATATATGTGTTATCTTATCCAAATGTCCTATATGCATGGACTCATGTGGCTGATGTGTGAGTCATCGCATTATAGTATTTTGTCAAATATTTCACGTCTTTGTCTCAGCCTCTGTTGCCTGCGTTCCACCTGCGTTACGTTTCCACATGATCCAGGATGTAGTGGTCTACTAACAGCAATTATCGCTTTAGCATGCGATGGTTGAGAATTTGTCCGTTATTTAGTTAACTTGCGTAATTGATACACTAGGAGTCTTATCATAACCCCTCCCCCCTCCCCCCCCCTTCATTTCGAACACACACATTGCGCAAACGCAATTTCGAACGCACACATTGCGCAAACACAATGAGCAAGGCCATCGGGACGAACGCAGCATCGCGTTACGGTACACAGAGAAAACGCAATGTTTAGAGCCGCGGCATGGAACGTATACCTCTCGGCAAATCTAGAAAAATTACCTGTGGTGTCGCCTCATGGTAACAGCAGATTACGCATCAGTACGACAGCACCGATCAAATTAAGCTTTCAGCAGCCTTAGCCGCAGTCCATAAAAGAAGAGACCCGGAGGACGACTGACCTCGTCTTGGATTTGACGCCTTGGAGGCACGCCTAGAATCGGCACAATTCTGGGCACCATCAAAACACTGAGCCGCATACCCTCTCGAAATCATAGTTTAAAGCTGAGAGCGCAGTGCGTCTATAGCAAATGAACTTCATCTCCGCTTAATGCTGGTTTGAGACGAAGGGGAGCATGCCAGAGGCAGACTGTTGGTGCGCCCGTATGTGCTAACCCTTGCTTCGGTACGCGCCAGTGCTTTTATTCACTTTGTTCGCAACAACGTAATTATTTTGCTTTGATTTACACATCAGAGTATCAGAATATGAGCGTATGTTATTCGAGAAAATGAAATTTTTTTTTCGGAATTTATTAACGTTGAATTGGTGGGAGTATAGAGTGAGCATTTTAGCATGACGGCAAAGTGATATCATAAAATTAGAAGTGGTTTTGTATGTCTGTTTCGCATAGGCAGCGGCTGGAGTGAGCGCGATGTCAGCAAACAAACACACACATGCGCCACGCGGAACTATAGGAATGGAAGTAGATCCATGTCGTCCATAGAGCCGGCCACGCGAACGTCGGTGGCATCCTTTTGGTCCTGCGATCGATGAGGAGCGCATTGGCCCGATATACGGGAGTCCTATATGTCTTTACAGTCGCACACATCAATAATAAATGAATTCTTTCTTCCTAGCTATATTCTTATATATATATATATATCCGCGGTCGAAGCGTGGGCGTATAGAACCGCCGAGTGGAAGCCTGTCAAGGTTCGCGACCAACTCTGGGGCGCAGCAGCATGCTTTTCCTATCATCTTCTCTGGCTTCGTGCGCGTTCCCAAACAGTAAGGGAAGTAAGTGCATCACCAATAGTGGGAGGCACTCCTCGGTTAAAACTAAAGTGTGACGTGCCGGCTGTGTTATATAATGTAATTTCGTGAACAAATGGAACAGTATGGACCTTAAAGTGTATATTAGTGCGCACGATGTTTTATTATGTAAAGGTTTTGATTGAGTGGAGATCAGTGATGTCACGCTTGGTGCTGACTAATAAGGAACAGTTGTATTCGAATTGTTGCATGTTCATTGTATTCATAGCCATTATAGTAAGAATTGAGTAAATCAGCTGGGCATGTAAACACGAGTAATTATGCAAGCACGGTGCGTGCGACAAGTTGTGCTGGGAACGGTTAGCATAAAGTGCCACGTACAGAACATTACCTGCGTTGTTTATATGTGTCCAATATAGATTTCATATATCTCCCAACTCTCCTAACTTATATATGGGGAAGCGATATGTGTTCGCCTTCGCAGAAAAACTACCAGTCATGACTTTTGTGCTGCTCCAGCCGTGTCCGACACTCTATGTCATGAGAACTGACGAAAGACGGGACAATTTTCATAGTATGCATTTCTTTTTGCTTTGTAGTTCTTTAGAAAGATTTCTATCTGAATATGCATTTCTTTTCTTTCGGTTGCTTCGGAAAAGAAGACCCCTGTGTCGGCAGAACTGAGTACACAGTCTGTCCTGACGCTGCGTGCTAAAAACTAAAAAGAGAAAACTTAGGCACACGGGGATAGAACGTGAATAATAGAATGTGGTTTTCATCGCGCCTGCCAGTGCCTATAATATATGCACCAATTAATGCGAGGATGTTAAAGTGCGCGTGAAATAGAGTTACTTAATTGCCAACGTAGCAAATCATTGCGCGGCATTTCATACATATTATGCATCTTACTTCTTTATTGCGAAAGCAATACTAATCTAGGTTTCGAGCCTTCAGCGTGGCGCGGCCGCACCCACGTGACACTAGGGTGAGAGCTGGACACGTTCATACGGCTTGGTAAAAGCGGGGCTTTATATGTGGGCTGGCAGGAGCTGCCAACTTGGGTCTCTCTTTCACATGGGACGGTTATGTCATAATCAGCCTGCTAGGGCCCTGCCATTCACGTTACCCCTATATGCCACTAAGGCACGTCCATACGGCTTGGTTAAAGCGGGGCTTTATATGTGGGCTGAGGAAGAAGAAAAAGACGCTCGGTCACCCGCAGCTAATGCTTTCGCTCAATATTTGGTTCAGCAGCGTTGAACCCTTGTAATTTTGTTTTGTAGCGAGAGCTACATTGGTCACAGTATCGCCATTTCGCCGTGTCTGTCTGTACCTGTCCGGTGCCTGTCCGAAGAGCGAAGAAAGAAGAAGTCGTGGGAGGCGGTAGCTGGCAGCTGACATGGCCGAGCACTAACTGAGCGTAGGGATTCCTGACACTACGTTTGGCAGGAACTGCCAACTCGGGCCTCTCCTTTCATATGAGAGGGTGATATCAGAATCAGTCTGCCAACACCCTTGCATTCACGTTATCACTAGGCCACGCAGGTACGTTCATACGGCTCAGTTAAAGCAGGGCTTTATATATTGGCTGGTAGTTTACACTATCGCGTCATCAAAGGTGGGAGTAAAAACAGAGAGAAAGAGGTGATGTAGGGGAGGGTTCAGACCACCGCGCGATAGAGGCTTTCGCCTCATCGCACTTTAGTGGTCAAACGTGCCCCCTATGGCATAAATAAAGCTGAAGCCATAGAGTAAACTACTATGTGCAAAAGCCATGTCTACTTTCAAGCCTAACCTAAGCGTAGCCATGCAGATAGCCTTCGCAAAACTCCAGGTTTAACCGCAAGCTAAACCACAGCTAATTTTCTTCTTTTCTTTTTTGTTGCTGTCAGTCGCGCATAATAGCGCCACAAACGTGTTTTGTGTAACACGACGCTGAAATGCATCCCTTCATGGCGAATCACACTGTCTGCAGTAGAGTCAGTCGACTGCGCTGTGTTCTAGCGATATACGAAAGAAGGTATTTGATCCCACATTCCGTGGGGTAAAATGAAAGATTGCATGAGGCTTCATGAAACGCCTTTTGAAAATTACAACTTGCTCAATCTTGCATAGAAATGAAATTAAGTTAGCCCAGAGCGCAGGTATATGCTCTTTGTGAGCCTATCCACGTGGGAAAAACTCCATTCAGGCAGAACCCAACGGCTCGCTATAGACTAGGCAGTTCTAAAGCGTATTAAAATTAAGTCGCTAGCTCTACATGTCATCGCTATTTTTTTTATTGGCTTGGTTTGATTTATAGGCTTCATCGTTCATAAGCGCCTCAGGCTGTGAGGGAGCCCGTAATGGAGGTTTCCGGAAATTTCGATCCCCTGGGGTTTCTTACCGTGCAATAGCATCGCTTAGTACGCGATTGCCTTGCCTTTCTAGCTCTCCAGTAAAAGTTTCCGCCTCGGCCGGGATCGAACCCGCATTCTTGAAATCAGAAGTAGAACGCCTTAACCACTGAGTCACCGCTGTGAGGTAGTGTCACAATGTACTCTACAAGTAACAATTCTTGCTAGCTAGAAAAAATGCGCCATTTAGGTTACAAAATACCCGGCGAAGTTTCTGGCCTTTGTACTTTCTTCCTATTCTCTCTCTCTTTTTTTACTCTTCTGCGATAGACGCCTATAGGGATATGACAGAAAGATTGGTGGCACATGCTGTGTATGAGGACGTGCACATGTTTCTTCAGGCTTCTTTCATTCCAGTCGACCATCAGCGTTTTCTTTCTGTGCGTTCGGATCAGAGCGGCAAAACTAATGCGAAATTTTGGGGCAGGCAATAGAATGATTACATTTAGTTCAAGCCCCGCAGAATACTATAGGTGTCATGCTTTGTCCCAGGTGTGGCTTCCTGCTAAGATAATTCGATACCCCCGCAGACCGCAATGCAAAACGCCCTTAAACCTTGCCTACGGTAAGGGAAATAACTCAGTGCAGCAAAATATGTTGCAGGGACGGACTACGCTGATTGTAGTCGTGATGTTCACTCTCAATAAAGAGAATTTGGAGGAGTTTCGTATTTATAGGTACGACATGACATCGTTAATGGCTCCCACCTGCGGCTCTTCGTTCACGTGTGTCCACCTTGCTACTTGCTCAACCTCTAATCCTTTTATTTGTGCCTCTGTTGTCGCACACATAATCATTAGCATGGACACGTAAGATACCAAATATGTGAAAGATCCTCGTAGATAGATATGGAGCCTCACTTTAACCAAGCCATATCAATGTGTATGACTCGGGGTGCAGGGGTCTCGGAGCTTTCAATTTCCATGTCAGCCTCCCATCTCAAAGAAGGAGCGCGAGCTGACAGCGCTGCAAACTCACCATGTGATATGATTCTGTGACGTCACTCAAACCGCTACACCAATCAGCGTCCGGCCATGTCACCTGCTAACTACCTTATTTGCCAGATACATGGTAGTTATTTTCTCGCTCCAACGCCGGCAATACCGACTCCGGATTGTCTGAAGAATAGAGCCTGAAGAATAGAGCCTTTAACTATATCGCGTTAATTAAGTTAAATATTAAGAATATTTAGTGGTGTGAACCTTGCATGCTTGATGTCTGACGCGAGCCGAAGTGTGTATACCTCACACGTTGCACGACACTCCAAACACGTCTTGTATGAAGTGCTTCGCAAAAGCAGGTATATGCGTTTCTTTCGCACCTTTTGAAGCCTCACTTTGTCTCAGGGCGGTTTCGCGGGCGCGCCCTTGTCAGACGGCTTCCCAAACTGTTGCAGAGGCTGCTACTTTACATCGTCCTATTTTGACGAGCATCAGAGTCCGAGTGTCCGTCGACACGCGCCGATTCACGGGATTCACGTCAAATTATAAAGAGAACTAGCGAAAAGTGACAAGGAACGAGATGACAGATGTACACTGCGACGACTGGACTAGGACTTTAATGAAAACAGCAACCCCACACGAAGGCTAACAGAGCATGCGCAGCACAATGAGTGTTACATTCCGGAAACTCGAAACTATCGCCGACCATCATGGGGAGGAAAACTCTTTTTCTAGTAAGCGCACTGAAATAGAACTGAAGCACTTATCTTCATGCTTTGGCATTCATAACTATTTAAATCAGTCTAAGTCTAACCCGCTTGAATGGTTACGTTGTCGCAGCACCAAGAAATGTGGCCTTCAGAAATTCACTACTTTCCGGCCACTTCACCTTTCACCAGGGATCACTCAGCAATTTCTCTCAGTGCTATAAAAATAGTAATGTCGTCATCATTTAGTTACTATGCAGGCTAAATATCCAATTATTTCGACTTAACGTTAAAAAAATTCTTGGGACACTTAAGCTTTGCCATAGAGGTTATGATAGCGTTAATGCCTTGCGTGAGCGGTTCCTCCTGCCGGTCTTCGCTCGCGTACACTGACACGCATTTTGCTACGTTCTCAGTCACTAATCCCTTATTTACTCTCCCTGTAGTTTCACACATACGTAGTAGCAAACAGACGTAATCTACCGCATGATAAGGTCATTTTTTAACTATACTTCAACTACACTAGTGTGACAAAACACCATAAGATGCATTGTAGTTTTGCTACACTGCTATAGCTGTAGGTGTAGGTTAAAAATGGTCCCTATGTGAAAGATAAAAACCACATTTTAGCCAGACTGTTCGACTGCACCAGCGCGGTACAGTACAAGAACTGGAGGACGTAAGGAAGTTTTGCGACCAAATTCGCGAATACCGGACTGGAACGAACCTTTATGCTAACTCATTTTTTGTCAGAATCATATCAGAGTGGAATGATTTGTCTCGTGACCATGTGTGCTGTACTAATGAAGATCTGTTCTTTTCCAAGTTGTAACCCCCTGCTTGTACGCCATTGAGCAAAGCGCGGGGTATCCCTGAATGAATGAATAAATAAATAAATAAATAAATAAATAAATAAATAAATAAATAAATAAATAAATAAATAAATAAATAAATAAATAAATAAATAAATAAATAAATAAATAAATAAATAAATAAATAAATAAATAAATATATAAATAAATAAATAAATAAATAAATAAATAAATAAATAAATAAATAAATAAATAAATAAATAAATAAATAAATAAATAAATAAATAAATAAATGTCGGAGGCTTATGCTTGAGCAAAAAAAAAAAAAAAGAAAGGAGTTTTAGAACAATCCAAGCTTGTATTTGTCGCCAAGTACTGGTTTGCCTTACTTATTTGTGAGGTGTTTGTATGCGGATTATTGGATGAAATGGTTGACGCCCTGACGTTTCTTACTGTGCTCTTTTCTCCAGCGTATCTGTATAGCGTCCATAGAATAGCCAATGACGCAGGTTGTTTTTTTTTCTTCGCCATCTGTTCGGCTGTATCGGCAGCATTGTCAGGGATTCCTTGACACACTTTTCATTTTCAAAGTGTATTAATAGAGTTTGCATTCCATCTGCCGCGATCTGGTTATGGAGGCGAAAAGCAAGGAGCCCGTGTGCTGTGCGATGTCAGTGCACGTTAAAAAACCCCTGGCGGTCGAAATTCACGGAGCCCTCTACTGCGGCGTCTCTCATAGTCTGAGTCGCTTTGGGACGTTATATCAACTATAAACTAAACGAAATTGTCTTCGACCACTGCTCACCTTTCTCTACACGCGAAATGCATTGAAAACGGCGCCGCCCCATACAATGCTGAACGGGAGCAATAACGTTGTCGCATTGAAAATTTGGTGGCACCAGGCACCAAGCGTCTCGTTTGTCCTACGCTTGAGACTTCAGCTTAACTGCTCGACCCCTAATGCACTGCTTGAATTGTTCGAATTAATATACTGCTCAAGGGCGCTTCAAAGACGGGACGAAGCAAAGACTCGGAGAAGGGCCAAATCATCAACTATCAAACACTGCCAACTTACGAAAACAGATGTCTTTGAACATCCTGAACACACTACCTTGATAGCTTAATACGTCAGACAACACACATTTTGCTTATTTATATAATTATTTATTTTGCGAGACTGGAGCCAGCGTGAAGACAACGGCCAGGCAAGGACGGCGGCTTCCACTTCTTGGAACGCTCATACTTCATCCCGCGTTGTGACGCCCCCGCATGCTTGCAAGATTGCTCGATACATGTTCGAGATGGAGAGCGCTCTCTGTAGGCAACATGGGACGAGCAGATGCACGCATCAACGATCCCGTCGCACCAGTTACGCGGGTGGGGACCCATTACTTATGCCGCATCACAATGAGGGTTACGAAACATGGTTACGAAAGAGCCAGCCCGCAGAGATTTCACTGTGTACGTTGTTTCGTATAGAAGAAAGACTCCTTGATAACGCGCTGGCAAAAGCAAAGGCTTGATTAGATCTCTGCGAGTCGCACGTTTCACTTTCTCTATAAACTTTTGCTTTAATACGTTGCGGTCTCCGCGGGGCAGATTCGCAAGCAGAATAACCACCTTTGTCGTTTCCTCATCATTGGTCAAAGTAATACGATTCTTTTTGTATTTCTGCGACAAATATTGAAACAAAAAAGGTTCAAAGCATTTCGCCAAAATGCTGCGAAATTTCGCCTGCAAAGCGAGGGCAAAGTTATAATTGAGCAGATATCCTACTGTTACTATTTGGTGAGGTATAGTTATAGTTCGTTATATGCCTTTGTGGCTCTGTCTTAGAGGAAATCTTTGCAGATCGATACGACCCTGTTATTTTTGGCATGACAGCACTCCGTGATTTGATTTCGAGACGACTGCATTAAAGCCGAACTGCAAATTGAAAAGCCACGAGGCATATGTGGTGTTTAATGTACTTACACGAAGATAATGCAAGTTTTCTTTTTCCTTCAGGCTATTGATTTCATATCGAATTTCGCGTTAAGGCGGTTTTGTCCTTTCTGCGCTGAAGACAGGTACGATAAGCTTCACGGTTAGACTTGTAAGCTATTTAAAGAAGCCAGCTTTCCGGCAGCATTAGAACCGCGCGGCGCTCACAGCTGAAGGAAATGGGGTTGATGAATGTGGGGGGAAAAATAAAAGAGACAAAAGTACAGTGAATGAGTTGAATGGTGTAAGGAAAGTAAAAGAAGAAAAAAGGGGGCGTCAAGCAATGCACTTGGCAGATCGAAATACGTTGCAGCGGTTGCACGACGGTCTGTGACGGTGGCCCGCGCGCTTCTGCGCATGCGTTCATTAAAGGCTTTGCTGCGCACGATGATGTCTCGCACATTGCCGAAGTTTTGCGTCTCAAATTATATCGAAGTGTCCGTTACTTCCGTATTCTTGCGTGACTTGTCCGTTTCTTCCGAGTGTAAGCCGGGGTCGTCTTGAAGAGACTGCGACAATGTTATAATCGTTAGGCTTTATATTTTTTTCATGAAGTCTAAAACCCTCCTTGCTCTACGTTCGTGGCCACGTTCTATCCGCGTAAATACTTTATCTTTAAAAAAAAAAAAAATACACAGCGCAACAAACATAGGACAAGCGAGTAGACGGGAACAGCGCTTTATCTTTTGCCATTTCCTGCTTGGAGATTATAGAGAAATGGGCTACTGCAGGATAAAACGAACAGAACTCAAACTAGACTGCATTTCATTCGCCCATTTTATACGAGAAGAAAATGTGTTATCTCCTCTCAACTTTCACAAGCATTCTTCGCTGCACAGTTGTTGAAAGAGGAATAGGCGCACGGCCATGTAATTATTTCCTTACAATAAGAACAGATTAAGAATGTTTGGTGTAAGTTTTTCTTAAGCTTTCGCATCAAGTTAAAGCTCATAGTTTTTGGTAAACAGCGAATTTATAAGGGAGCGAACATAAGCAACGAGATACTTGCAGCGTTAAATATCATGCTTCTTACATTTATTTATTTATTTATTTATTTCGCGCTTCTTGAATTCCATCATAACAACCGAGGCCTGTGGTGGATCGGACGAAGAGCTCAATGAAACATAAGAAGGGGAAATTCCGCAAGGAGCATTTGGAGAGGATCGGCGGAACAATGACTTCATCATTAGGCAGTAGGGAGTAATACCTTAAACAATACAACAAGCAGTATCGGGACAATCTATTATCATGGCTGCGAAAAGGCCCGCGGAAAATTCGCAATTAATTTGGCGCTACCTGCGCTCTTACCAGAATGGTAATGAAGCCGCTTGGGATTAATGTTCAGAACGGCGCGTGGCTAGCAGTGCGTTTCCTCGCTAAAGATTGCGGCTAGGCCTTGCTGTTATTTTTCCCTAATTAAAAACATGGCGGGTATTTTCTGTTGCCCGCTTTCAGACGATATTTCAGCAATAAAAAGTCATCATCTTATACAACTCTTATTCTTAGGCTTAGAAAACTTTGGTTCAATTACAAAAAAAAAATAAAGGAAAAAGAACTGTAGGCTAAACAAAAGCACCTTTTCAAAAATTATTTACCTATTCTGTCTCTTTTTCGTTTTCGTTGTTGTTACCGGTTTCTTTTGGTCGTACGGAATCGTAAGGGTGCAGATCAAGGGTTAAAAAAAAAAAAAAACCATCAAATATGTGCCCCGATCACAAAGCTTGCTTGCGTCGTCCGAGAAACAGAACGGCTTGACATTCAGAATTCGTATGCCGTTATGAAATGATGATCGCATTAATCAGCGTTGTTTTTATGCGGTTTAATGTCCTAAAGCAAATCAGGCTATATAGACGCCGTAGTGAAGGGCTACAGATAACGTTGACCTCGTCGGGTTGTTTAACGTGCACTGGCATAGCCCAGTACACGGGTGGCCTGCGTTTCATCTTCATTGAGGGGCCTTTACGGCTGGGATCGAATCCGAGCCTCTCAAGTAGTCGAGCATTCTAACCTCTGATAAACTACTGAGCCACCGAGTAATTTGCTTGTCTGCCGGCGGTCTATCGGATAGCGAAGTAATAACTCACCCAAGACAGTATCTGATGCTGTGATTGCGATTGATATCACACCCAACAGTATCCGGTGATCGGACTTATACAGGCGATTGGACGTGTACGTCCGCCGATTCAAATAAACGTGCACAAAAATTCGGCGTTTTTCAACATACAGCGCCATCTAGTTTGCCCTCATATATCTGTCTGTCGAATGCAGGTTTAGTTGGTATAATTAACTGGCTAATTCTCCTTCGAACCTCCCCTGGACTCATTTTCCAAGTATTGCGCTTACGCCTCGTTACCAAAACTCATCTCTAATCCGCGCTCAAGCTGCTATATGTATTCATAAAAATACTCCCCGCGCCCAACATGAAACCTCCGCGTTCTGCTCACTACACCAAGAAATCGTCGCAGCGCGAGTGCCATACAATCGCAAACATCTTGTCGTTGTCAGCGCGTACGTCCAACCCGACGCAAAGCCTCGCGAAGTCAGTTTTGACTGGATACAGAAATTTCGCGACGCTCATCCTAAATACGAGGTGCTCATTGGCGGGGAATTCAATGCGCAGCATCTAACATGTGGTTACAGCCGCTCCAGTCTTCTCGGAACATGTCTGCACATCACAGCCACAGAGGTAGCGGGGCTCCACGCTGGCAATGACACTGATTATCCGACACGACGAGGCATGCATCCTGGTCAACATGATGCGCGTGAGAGTAATAGTAGCGATGACAATGACGCTGCAATTTGTGACAATGGCAATGACGACGGAAGCGATGATAAGGACGGTGCATTTAGTTCATGATGATAATGGCAGGAAACGTGATGCACCGTGTTCAGCAGCAACTCTCAGGCTTTTGACTTTTTGCAAGAGAAAATTCCACAACGCTCTCGAAATTTTTCCAATTTCCCTTTAATCCTGTGGCTTAGTCTGGCCGGTACCTGCTATTTGTTTTGTTTGTACTTTTCTACAAGCTGCCTGCATGTTTTAATAATCAATGCTCAAGTTATTTGACACGTGCAACTTTGATATTTGCTCCATTCAAAAGTGTAACTAATAGCCTACAGTTTGATGCATTGCAATGTGCGATGTTTGGGCAGTTTATGTAAATATATTATTCTTCGACTCATTAAAACCAACCATTGTTTTCGTGGTAGTGAAATAGTTAATGGGTCATCAGCTTATATTCATGACGCCTTAACGAGTCCGACTGATGAGCTCGAGGGCGCTTTTTCAAGCCCTGCCACGGCGGCCACGTTTTAGATGAAGGCAAAACGCAAGGCGTCCATGGTGTCAATGCATGCTTAAAAAAATCAGTTTCGTAGACATCAATACCGAGCCTTCTAATAAGACGTCCATCATATCACATGTTGTTTCAAGACGCTAAACATATCGCTTTAATTTCCTACATCAGAACAGAACTTAATGACTAAGACTTCTTAAAGCAAACTCTCTACGCCTTGAAGGCTCTTTAAGGCAATTTTTATACCTTAGAAACAAGATGGGGGATTTAACAGTTTGGTATGTGAAGTTTGGCATATAGGGACCAAGACCTACGACATTCTGCAGACTCTCACAAACCGAAGGGAGCATGAAAAGGAGTTTAGAATGCATGAAACTACCTCTTCCCTTATTCAGCTTTAATACTGCGGATAAGACCTCAATGTCCCCCCCCCCCCTTAACCCCCCCCCCCCCAAGAAAAATAAATAAAAATAAAGCACCCTCTCGCCGTGATCATGCGTGTAATACGGAAATAACTTTGCGTGTACAGCCTTTCTTTTGTATGGCAGCTGCAGTGCTCGGAAAAGTGGCACTCGGGCAAATGGATCGCGAGAAGGGAACTATGCTGGGATATTTTGGGAAGTAGCTGGACCAAACGCTGAGTGTCGAATTTTCACATTCCAGTCGCTTTCTGTAGCGATCGGCCGTTCTATGTGTCTTTTGTTTTTAACGAATCGCTCTGATTTTTGTTGTGCAGGCGCTTACGTGGAAAAAAGCGAGTACATGGGCAACTTTGCTACCAAGTTCCAAGTGTCCACGCCGAGCCTGCGACTTGTTCTGGCCGGGAGAAATCGACTTCGCCACTTGCACCTGCAGTTCGTCGCGGCTCGAGTGAAGACCGCCGCTTGTGTGGGTGTGTTCTTTCTGAGATGCCGGCACATATCGACCGACTTACGTCTGTGCAAGCCTCTTATGTAATTTGGAGCAAGTTGCACTTTGGTGATATAGTTTTCGCCGTTCGAAAGTTTCTCGGCTTTAAAAAACATGAAAAAGAAAACTGCTCCTCCGAATGACGGGACCCTTGTAAAGGTCTGAAATAGCTGGTTATCGTGTTCACTACCCATCTCATATATATAAAAGGGTGTCACACAACTTTCCCGAATATCCTATTTTATTGTAACAACAGTTTCAGACGGCGGACCGTCCTTTTTCAGGGTAGAATTCTAGAATTTTCAATTCTACCCTGAAAAAGAACGGTCCGTTCGAAACTGTTGTTAGAATAAATTAGGATAATCAGGAAAGTTGTGTGACACCCTTTTTGAATTGCCCTGGCCCATTAGTCGAAAGCAAACTATGCAGACTATATATATATATATATATATATATATATATATATATATATATATATATATATATATATATATATATATATATATATATATTGAAAGAAGGCCAGGTCGAGACGCCAAAGTCGTGACGGCAAGGCAAGGTACGCCGTGTCAGCGTTTTAATCTGATGGTGAACCCAGGCGCGTGCTGCAGCCGGCGCCGCGGGACGATGACGATGGTATGTACAAAAGAAAGAAGAAGATATGATATGTACAAATGAAAGAAGATCCGTGGAAGGCTTACACAATCTTCCCGGGGGGTCGGAAGCAGCCAGCCTGGCCGCTCCTAACCAACCGATGCACCGCGGCGCACAAACGGCTTCAAGCGGGAGACATGAACAATTTCAGTTCCACGGTGGCGTCGATCGGCTGGGGGATCAACAGGTGTGACTTGGTAGTTCACGGGGGAAGTTTGGTTTATGATCTTGTAGGGACCAAGATAGCGACGCTGAAATTTCTCACTTAGGCCCGGGGCGCGCAGTTGTGTGTAAAGCAGGACTTCGTCACCGGGACGAAAAGAGACCGCACAATGCGTAGAATCGTAGCGACTCTTGCGGTCTTCCTGGCGCGCTTCTGTGTTGAGGCGGGCAAGATGACGGCATCTGGCCACACGGGATAAGAACTGGGTTGATACTGATGAGGAGTAGTCGGGCGTAGAGAAGAAGGAAGTGTCGAGCATTGTAGTGGGAGGACGGCCAAAAACGAGGAAAAACGGAGAGTAAGCGGTAGTCCGCTGTACTGCTGTATTATAGGCGAATGTGACGAATGGTAGAATAGTGTCCCAATTTCGGTGATCCGGTGTGATGTACATGGATATCATATCGGATAGAGTGCGATGAAATCGCTCAGTCAGACCGTTAGTCTGGGGATGGTAGCTTGAGGTTGTCTTATGAAGAGTGGATGAAGCATGAAGAACTTCGGCAACGACTGTCGATAAGAAGGCCGTCCCGCGGTCACTTAGAAGCACCCGAGGAGCGCATTGACGCAGGACAATTGATCGCAAAAAAAAAATTAGCTACCTCTTCGGCAGAACCAGTCGGTACAGGGGCTGTTTCAGCGTAGCCTGTAAGGTGGTCAACAACTGTTATAATCCAATGGTTACCCCCATCGGAGAGAGGTAGGGGACCATATAAGTCGATGCCGACTACGTCGAATGGCGTGGCGGGACATGGAAGAGGCTGTAGGAGGCCAGCAGGCGAAGAAGTCGGCCGCTTGCGGCGTTGGCACAGATGGCAGGAAGCGACGTATTTAGCTACGGTAGAAGATAGGCCAGGCCAAAAGAATCGTCTTTTCACGCGGTCATATGTTTTGTCAAAACCAAGGTGACCTGCAGTAGCGTCATTGTGGAAAGCCGCCAGTATACGTGGGCGAAGCGCATGCGGCACGACTGGGAGCCAACGAGTTCCACCAGGGCAATACACGTAGCGGCGTAGTATGCCATCTTCGAGTTTGAAATTGCGAACTGTCGGCGAAGCCTAGCATTGGGCGGGTTCGAAGCGCCATTAAGGCGGTCAATGATGGGCCGACAGTAGGTATCAGCTAATTGCTGCGAGCGGAGTGCGTGTTTGTTCTCAGAATCGTCAAAAGAAACTATTGTGATATGCGTCGGGGGAAGAGATGGTCGGCTTTGGTCAGAGGTGGAAATTCGTTGCGAAGAAAAACAGCAGGCTGATTCCGTAAGTGGGCAGCGAGAAAGAGCGTCGGCGTCTTGGTGTTGGCGACCCGATTTATAAACGACATCGAAATTGTATTCTTGCAGTCGTAGAATCCAGCGGTCAAGTCGGCCTGTCAAATTTTTCAGTGAAGACAACCAGCAAAGAGCATGGTGCGAAACTTTTGAACAGCCCAGACGACGGCAAGACATTCCTGCTCGGTAATGGTGTAGTTTTTCTCAGCTGGAGTCAAGGTCCGACTGGCGAAGGCAATGACTTTCTCACGCGAAGTTGCATCGCGCTGCAGATGGACAGCGCCAAGACCCTGACCACTGGCATCAGTGTGCAGGATGGTAGGAGCGCTGTCGCTGAAGTGGCCAAGAACGGGATCTGATGTGAGGGCGTGCTTTAGGTCGGTAAAAGCAGTGTTGCACTGTTCAGTCCACACTAAAGAGCTGCGCGCTTTAAGTAGTTCATGAAGTGGCGCAGCAATAATTGCAAGATGCCTTATGAAACGCCGGAAATATGACGCCAGGCCGAGGAAACTGCGCAAATCTGCAGTCCGTTGCGGGCGAGGAAAGTTCAAGACCGCGCTGATTTTATCTGGGTCTGGACGAATGCCGTCACGGCTAACCAGATGTCCCAATATTTTAATTTCCTTCTGTGCAAAGTGGCACTTCTTGGTGTTGAGCTGAAGGCCCGCTGAAGAAAGACACGTCAGGACTTCATTCAGGCGCGTGAGATGGTCGTTGAAAGTTGCCGAAAAGATAACAATGTCGTCCAAGTAACATAAACAGGTTCTCCATTTTAGGCCACGAAGTACCGTATCAATCATTCTTTCAAATGTCGCTGGTGCGTTACACAGGCCGAAGGGCATAACATTAAACTCGTAAAGTCCATCGGGAGTTGCGAAAGCGGTTTTCTCTTTGTCGCCCTCATGCATTGGTATTTGCCAATAACCTGAGCGGAGATCCAAGGTCGAGAAATATTCGGCGCCTTGGAGAGAGTCAAGGGCGTCATCTATTCGCGGCATCGGGTAGACATCTTTACGGGTAATTTTGTTTAGTGCGCGATAATCAACACAAAATCGTACCGATCCGTCCTTTTTTTTAACTAATACTACTGGGGAAGACCATGGGCTTGTTGATGGACGAATAATATCGCGACAGAGCATGTCATTCACATTTTCTTCGATTACTTTTCGTTCCGAGAGAGAAACCCGATAAGGTCGTCGGCGTACGATCGAGTTACCTTCAGTAATGATGCGGTGGTGTGCAACACTAGTTCGTCCTAGTGGAGGGGAAGTGGCATCAAAAATGGCTTGATGGGCTTGAAGCAATTTCAGCAATTCGTTGCGTTGGTGCGGCGTGAGGTCCGGACTGATTGTCTTCGACAGCATCGGAAGAGAGACGTGCGATGAATCACGTTGCTGAGGTAGCGGGGCGGTGAGCACCATCGTGGATTTAGGGTGAGCATCCACTATGCATGGTAGGGAAGTTCCTTCAGTCAGCACGATGGATTCACGGGATGTGTTCGTGGCAGCTACTATCGCTGAGCCGTTGCGGAATCGTACAAGACTTGATGGGAAGGCGATTCCACGTGCAAGATGACGATGAGATGGTGCGATAAGTACATCCCCGTCAGTGATGTGTGCCGAAATAACGGTAACAAGTTTTTCGCACTGTGGAGGCAATACAGTGTCAACTGCGGCGATGAGGGAATGACGTCCTTCAGACACGTCAGATGAAAAATCACTGTCTGTCATATGAATGACACGGTCGCCACAAGAAATTAACGCTGACGCGGTCGACAAAAAATCCCAACCAAAAATCATCTGATGCGCACACGGTGAAAGCACAGCAAACTGCACATGGTGGCGGACGCCGTCTGTAACAATTCGAACTGTACACTTTGCTGAAGGATGTAGAGGGACGTCATTTGCTCCACGAAGTTCAGGTCCATCATATGGTGTCGTTACTTTCCGCAAACGGTGGCACAAATAAGCGCGAATAACAGAAATTGCAGCCCCTGTGTCAATCAAAGCTTCGACCGGTAATCCTTCAGCTAAAACGGAAATCATATTGTACGGGAGATGAGGAGGACTTTTGGTAAGTTCGCAGAGTGCAGTTTCACCTCCGGAAACTGCATCGCTTAGTTTTCCGAATGACGGACAGGAACAGTTGTTGCTGGTCAAAGTGTAGAAACAGAGCGGCGGTATGGGAAAAGGGACCGGCGTCGGGATCCATGGGCGCCACTTGGTTCAGACGAGGATACCGGCGGTGGAGAGGATCGACGAGGTGGGCTGGGAATAGATCGTCGCTGATAATATGAGGGTACGTCACTTTCGAAGGCGTCGTAACCACGCCGCTCGTTCTGAATGCGTCGACGACAGAAGCGGGAAATATGTCCTCTGATTCCACAGTAGTAGCACACTGGGCGAGAGGGGCGCCAAGGTGCGTAATAGGGCGGCGTAGGCTGAGCCGTCGTCACGGCGTTGATGTGGTTGTAGGGCGGTGCTTGTCGTGGGAGGGGGGGGGGGGGGGACAAAAGGAGGATGGGATGCAGCAACGTGAGCATAAGTCGGCGCTGTACGAGGTGCAGGAGGTCAGGTGCGACAGGGTGGGTGATAGTTGCTAATTCTTCTTTCATGATGGTGCGGAGGCTGGCGTCATTAGAAGAGTGATCACACCCGTGCCGGCAGAAAGGGCTCAAGGCTTGGAGCTCCTCGCGGATTATCGCTCGAATTAGGGTTCGTAGATCGTAGTCAGTAGAGGGGGGGGGGGGGGCAGTAGAGAAGTCGGGCTGCAATCGGGAGGACTGCAGCTGTTCGAGGCGTTGACAGGTCGTAATAATGGAATCAACACTTGATGGATTCTGGGCAAGTAGGGTGTTGTAAGCCACAGAATTGATTCCTTTCATGACATGGTGCACGCGTTCAGGTTCAGGCATGGTGGGGCTAATACGTCGGCAAAGTGCAAGTATGGCCTCTATGTAAGACGCATACGACTCATCGGGACCTTGACGACGGGAAGCGAGCTTGTTCCTCGCGATCTCAGTCCGAACTGCCGGGTCGGCGAAGTATTGGCGGAACTGCTGTTTGAAGGTGGGCCAGTTAGTGGTGTGGGGCTCGCGGTTGATAAACCAATTCCTGGCGACCTCAATCAGGTAGAAGGAAACGTTGAGGAATTTTAAAGCGTCATCCCACCGGTTGTAGGCACTGCAGCGTTCATAAGTGTCAAGCCAGTCATCCACGTCCTCGGCGCAACGACCAGCGAACAGCGGCGGATCGCGTTGTCGTGTGGGCACAGTGGGCACAGTGGGAGGTGGCGGTGTAGCCGAGGTAGAGGGTCCGGCCGGGTCGGGACTGCTCTCGGTTGACATAACGATGGGGGTTGTTGCCAAACGGTGACCGGAACGTAGCTCCAGCGAAAGGCAGGGCACAAGGGAGTAAGGGGATCAAATTTCACCTCCACCACTTGTGAAAGAAAGCCAGGTCGAGACGCCAAAGTCGTGACGGCAAGGCAAGGTACGCCGTGTCAGCGTGCGTGCTGGAGCCGTCGCCGCGGGACGATGACGATGGTATGAAGATCCGTGGAAGGCTTACAATATATATATATATATATATATATATATATACTAAAGTCTAAATGCCCACAACTTGAAGCTCCACAACAACCACCTTTAGGACAGTAATATTTCGAAAAATTCTTCAGTGACTCCGAGTGTTTCATTAAAAAAAATTTACTTCATCCAGAAAGCTAGATGCTGCCAGCTCCGAGCTGAAATAGCCAGGGCCGTCCAAAACTTGAAGAAATTGTGGTCGCCGCATCTCTTAAACACTGTTTCCCACCTGAATCAGTGTCTGGAGACAAAGGCGTAATGACTGGTATACGCTCCTTTGTTTCTATCACCATGATTGCAACAACTTTAATCGGTTTGGCTTCATGCTGCTTGCTATGAAGTGGATAAAAGGGAACTCTTAGTTGTAGGTTTGTGCGAGTGGTGCCTTTAGAGCGCAGCTCATTGGCACTCGTTCCTACGGTTCGCGTCGTCGTCGCGGCATCGCTGTCCGCAGCTGGAGCAGCCTAAAATTTCGTCGAAAAAATTCAGTTCGACACAAGAAGACGAAAAGATTACTAAGAAAACCGCTGATGATCCTTACAGCAACGCCCTTTCTTGCATGCAGTAAATACCAAAGCAACGTCTCTGCTTTTCTTATTCTGTATGATTATCGTTGCGTACAGTAAGTATCAAATGGCGCTTGTCTATGTGTATTGTTGACTTTATTAGTCCTGTGTTCGCTTCAAAAGGACTGTGGAACCCTCGTGCTTCTTTTTAAATTCTGTTCCGCCGAGGAGAAAAGGTGCCGTGTCTTATGTGGCGCGGGGCGAGATCATAATGGAATTGATTATTTTTTCACAGGTTCATCTTGCATCATTAAAACAGCTGTTTGAGAGATTACACGAGTAGCAGGTACGTGGGAGCAGCAAGGCACAATACAATGCAACCTTTACTTATCGCATGCATTAGTTCCGTGAAAAATTGTTCCAAAGCAAACTTAGGGGCCATTGAAAACGCCCATTCAAGTTTAAAAATAGCATCAATGTGTGTACCCCCGAAGTCCTAATGCCATGGTGGCTAAAACAGAGTGGTGGTTCAAAATGCTGTGACCAGATTAGCGCCCTCTGGTCTAGATGAGAGGGGCGTAATGCCGTAGCGCTGAACCACCTGTTCAGTTGTTCCCTATCCTTGAAAGGAAACCTGACAATAAAGTGTTCAGTTTGCTTGGTTTCATTTGCCCCCAGGAAGAGTTCAGAGACTAGGAGGTTTTTGTTCAGACATCTTTCAGTCTATAGTCCACGCATAGCTCTCGTTATCTGCTACGTTTATCAAGTTCTACGCTGCCTATTTCAATTTCAAGACACACCCGACTGGACTATAGTATAAATACACAAAGCAATCAAATAAACCACTCTCCCTTCGGCGAACAGTAAAGCCTCGTCCCGGTGCCTGACCCTCAGAGCGAATAAACAACAAAAGAGCCGTCAATAAACCTCGAGTCACAAAGGAACTCCTGCAACGACAGCTGAAACAAATGACGAAGCGACTCTGCTAGACGACATGGTCTCCGTAAAGCTGCCGGCAAGAACGCAACTTCTGTAAATAAAGAGAGAATGAAATGCTATCGAAACAAGCGTAAACAAAGAAGGCAGCAGGCGATGGCGGCTGTTGCTTAGTGTCCTCAGGGCAGCAATTATTTGACATGCCAGCGAGAACAAACAGATGGCAGCAATTCAGACTCTTTGAGAAGCAGTACGCATTGTTGATACAATGAAGCTGAGTAGTGGAACAGTGAAACGAATCTTGCCTTCGGCATGTGATGAAGGTGAAGAGAAATAGAGTCCGTCCCGTAAATATCAGTCTTTCTCGTCCGTTATACTTGCCGAAGTACATCCACTGTCACGGACGAGGTCAGGTTTCTGGCGAGCTAAATAAAATAACAGCCTTTCCATCGAAGAGGTAGTGACGTCTTTTGGTGCGCAGATGAAGACAGCTTAAATACGGTCGAGAATCACAGGTCAGACGATGGGCGCGAAAAAGGGCGGGCTTATTTGGTTGCCCGCTTTTATCCATGAGGAGGCAATCGCACCGGGCGCGCTGTTATCTTTTCGCCGGGTGACTCACGTCACGACGCTGAAGCCTGGCCGTCCTCGATTTGCTCGCTGTTGTGGATGAAGTCATGTACCTACGTATGTTCTGATCGTTAGGTTTAATCTACGCATTTCTCAACCAAGTTGAATTAAAATGCAGGTGCCTATATACTATGCATCCAGAGGACTGTCTGTCACTACCTTCCCGTTATTGCCTTCTTTGTCCCGCTTGGGCAGTGGCAGCGAGCACCGGCGAGAACAGCAGCAAGAAGGTCGCGTGGCACTTGCGACATTGAGTGACGGCGCTGCGGGCGATGCATAGAGCGCGGGTTTGTCGAAAGCAGGCGTCTTTCGGCTCGAGATAGCTAAAATGTATCGAGCCGCCCGTAACAAGAATAGTGATGCTTTCCAAATTCTATAATTTGGCATGGCTATTGCTAATGGCCGGTTAGAAATTTCTACTGAAACTAGGCGTCTAAATGTAATACTTAAAAAGCTATGGTTTAACTTTGGGTTTCGCTTCTCTGGGGCCTAACGACATTGACTTGATTGAGTGCAATGTCTACCGAAAGCTACTGCGCCTTTGCGTGCAAAGCCATGAAAAACCGTGGTTAACCGAACTTTCACTCGTATAACTAGGTTAAGCCCATGCTTAAACCTTCACCATTTTCAGGCTCCAGCCAGCATAACTGACCATGGGCTTGGTTCGCGCCACCGCAGTAGCCTTCTCCCCTTCTTTCCTCCTTATACTTCCACCTTTCCCTCTTCAGCCACTGCCCCCACCCTTCATTCTTGTCCTTCTACCGGGTGCGTCCTTCCATGCGCTCTTGCCATGACCATCTGCTTTTGCGGTGATCATCCTTCTGCTTCTTCCAGAAGCACAAGCTTCAGTGTGAGCACATGCTCCAGGCTCCATCTCAACATCCTCCTTTCACAATAGCCTCCAGATCTCACCTAATGGCAGCCCCATTGCGGTTGAGCATTCATTGAAATCGCCAAGTGCGCTCGCGCGCAGGACGAAACTTTCAACTTAAGCATAAATGCCATGGTCAAGGCTACTTGGACTAAAGAAAAAGTAATTGCTCAGCTCAGTGAGTGAATGGGTCCTAATAAATTGAGTCGAAATGAACGAGCCCAGATCACTGAAATAGACCAGATGAGCCGGAAGTCTAAATGAGTATGATTGAGCCCAGGTGAGTCATGAGTGGGGAAAAGTGAGTGAGCCCAAATGAGTCGTGAGTCGAAATGAGTGAGTGAGCAGTAAAGAGTTGCAGTCATAGTGAGTCGTGGGTCACTTTGAAAGGTTGACTCTGGATTAGTCATGAGTCGGAGTGAATTAATCCGAGTCAGTTGTGAGCCTAAATGAGACCGAATGGGTATGGGTCTGAGTGATGCATAACGTTGACCAATATTTTGTGAACCTGAGTCAGCACTATTGAGTTTACCGTAGTATGCTTGTTATGCAAGGTGTTCACACAGTATAATACTGTCGTTCGCTCCAACGCATACATTAACAAAGTGTTCGTTGGAAGTTACTTACATGGCCAGAAAATTAAGGAGAGAAAATTCGCTGTGACAACTCTGAAAGCAACTCCTTTTAGACATTAGCAACGTATGACGAAATATCAAGCACAAAAAGCGTCGCTAGTTCATAGTAGTCCAAGTAAATGTATGCTATGCCATTATATCCAGAAGGAAAACAATGCTATATTATAATCAGTTACTGTCCTGTCATCATTAAGTTACTTTTCTGGGATGGTAATTGACCTCTGCAAACAGGGAGCATAAATTTCAAACAGGGTAATTGCGATTGTCTTCGATTACTTATTTTCCGTAATTTGCACGTCACTGTACCCATGTAGCAAAATAAATATAATATGGTTAAGAGCAACGCGCACGTAGAAGAAAAATGAATGCGCGTTCGATTCGCAATGTCTGTGCAAACAATAATAAGAGAAGATGAAAAAAAAAAAAATTCTTTTCAGAGCCTCTTAGGTGGAGAAAGCATGAAAACAAAGCAATAGTAGTCGAATAGAACGAACTCATCGCTCTTCTTTTTAAATTTTATTTTGCTTCATTTACAATTCCCAAGAACGACAATGAGAGCCTTCTCGCGGAAAAGAGCAACTGGACTAAAGTGCGACGGCAACTAAACCTTGAAAAATGGCCTAGGTTTCAAACGCTGGCTTGACGCCCGAAGCACTTGATACTTAAAGCAAAACAAAAACAGTTGGATGAAAACTGTTCTGCGCTGAACAAAAATAATAACGGGTGTTCGTTCACAATAAAAGCTGGATCAATAAAAGGAAGGCCCCTGCGACGCAGTCACATTCATTAAATTTTCAGAGCTACGCTGCACCCATCACAGATCGTGACCGCGTTCTGGTTAGCAATGAGCAGTTTTTTCCGCCGGCCCAGTAGACGACATGTTCGCTTCCTTGCAGGCAGTAACTGTTCGGTATTGGCAACTATAGAGATGAAAATTTGATGACAAGGGGAACCTACTGATCGACCTATCGAGCGGGAGTATATAGAAACCATGCCGCGTTTTCTGTCGCAGAAAATATCGAACCATATTCCCGAGGACAAACTTGCAAAGAATTCTCGCATAGAGCGTACGCGGAAGTGACAACCATAAGGTACCGTACCTCTAAATCATCTAAGCGGCGAATACACGTACGTAGAGAGGTCAGAAATACCACATATCCTTCCTGAAGTTGTGGGTCATATCATATGTCTGGTGATATACAGCGATTCGTTACGTTGGTGCACATTTGCGAACTTGTAACAATATCAAAAAGTAGTTAGCGGCCAACACATGGGACGCGGTGCTTTGCAGTGACTGTTTTCATGCGTACACGTGCTGCGGCTCCCTAGAGGAGCTCAGTTTAAAATGGCAAGAAAAACGTACGCCAAGAACATATATAGGTTTAACCTCAGCATATATACCGATTCCCGGTTTCAGCGGAGAGATTACATAAAGGCTTCAAATAATTACGTCCATGCCACTCAAACAAGCATATGTTCCTTTGCAGAGTGACCCTAAGGGGAGTACCGATCACGCTAATGCAACGCTAACGCCTAGTCTGGTGTTCGCCATGACCAACCAGGACAGACTCACGTGAATTACCGGGTTCGATCCCTCTCCACACACTCTCCCTTCTGACTCAAACTCACTCTGAAGGCTTCTATAATCTCTCTCTTCAAAGTATACCCTCGTATCTTGTCAAGCCATGTAGTTGTGTCCCGGACAATTCGCAGATACAGTATCTGCTTATCTGATACATCTGATATAGTGATATCTGGTGCATCTGATACAGTGGTGCTTGGCCAAGAGCACGTACGTTGGTTTTATAAAACACGAGGAGGAAAATGCCTTCTGCCTTTTGATTCACGCCATACTAACTTGCTCAAGAGGGGGCAGGCAATTTAGTGTCTTAGGCAGACGCTGAATAATTCCTGTCTGCATCTGATGGGAGAGAGTGTCAATCTACAGATGGAGAGATATCCCTTATAACGTCGCATTCGAATACAAAAAAGCGCAGCTGGCATCATCGTTGGGGAAACGGTCTGTCACAATCTGTAAACCACTCCGTTTTATTTCTGCTGTACTTATAGCCTTTTGGAAGATGTTTGGAGTTATATTCATGAAAAGTTTGAATTTGTTAGGAGCGCGCTATGTGATTTAGACCGGAAGCGGCGATGGCTTACCACCATAAACGGTGAGGCGATATCCCTACCACAACTATTGACAACCGTGTATTTCACATCCAGAACTCATTTAAGACATGGCTTGTACATTGACGTTAGCCTTTTTCTTAGGAGCTTATTACCTATCAACATTCGCTCGATTATTACGAATCTCTGAGCTAATCTGTCCTCTTGGTTTCACTTTTTCGGCATTAAATAGTACAAGAGGAGCACTATTCACATTTCATACCAAATTGCAGCCATCCGCTGTCGCTGTTAAGTGCGTTTCTGGTATGGACCACGAGACACCACGCCACGAGAAGACACTGTTGACTAAGTTCCTCACGCCGCTAATTTCTGACAAAGTGGACCGCTGCGTACCGGTTGAGTAGAGGGGGCTGCTTCTCAGAAACGTTTATGGCTTGCGACGCCAATATCCACTGGCGTTGTGCAGCGGAGTGGTTCAGCAGAAGCCATTAGCTCGAGCTGAGAACAACAGGCAGCTTCCAAGGCACCGGCACGACACGCGAGCTAATTACACTCGCAGCTTTTCCTTCACCGTCTCGAGTTGTCGCGAAGCAAGGGAGAAACGAGAGTGCAGTGCAGCGTCTTAACCACATTAATCGGAGGCTGAAGACAAGACGAAGGCTCGCACCACCTGGCCAAGTAGCTGCAGAGCTATGTTAATGCGGTTAGCGCTGGGCTGCGCGCTTCGTTAGGCGCGTTGCTGACACGCTGGCGGCAACAGCAGCCCGGCCATCAGCAATACCTGCTGGCTTTCAATAGGTCTGGTCTGTAGCATGATTTCAACATTTTTAAATATAAAAGAGGGATAGAAGAGCTATTGTAACACACACACACACACACACACACACACACACACACACACACACACACACACACACACACACACACACACACACACACACACACACACACACACACACACACACACACACACACACACACACACACGCACGCACGCACGCACGCACGCACGCACACGCACACGCACACGCACACACACACACACACACACACACACACACACACACACACACACACACACACACACACACACACACACACACACACACACACACACACACACACACACACACACACACACACTCGCGCGCACGCATGTATGTACATATACTGCTTCAGATGACATGAAAACCGACAAAACGTTTTCCACGTTTGAAATCCGGATTCGACGTTTTCGCTGCCGTGTCGGTCTTTGGGAACTGACCCCTCGGGCATCGGTCTTCGTGAGCTCGGCTCAGGAAAACCGCTCAAGTTCGGGTAGAAAGCGGTTCCTGCGCAAAAGTAAAAATGTAGAGATGAAATAAAGAAAGACCACGTCTTCAAGTGGTCCGGCGCGCATTGCTTCGGCGCGCGCATTGCTTCGAGGAGGATCCATCAAGACGCACAGAATACTAAGGACAGCTGTTCATGACAGGGACTATATACGCTTCAGCCGTCAACGCTGGATGCTGTATTTTTGCATGCATGCCTTCACCCTGTCACTGGCATGCCGCACGCATGCACCTTGCATCGCTCTATGATGCAGCACCCTAACTGGATGCATCTCCTCTTGTAAATCGATCCAGCAGAGCGTATACGTGCAACACTCCTGCCTTACTACACCTAAGCGCAGCTATCGAAACCCGGACTGTCACCTCCAGGTCTGCTGCCAAGTTGAACAGTATGTTGGAACCTATTAGCAGTTAGTGACTTGACAGCTGCCTTGTTTGCTGCACCCATCGAAACAGTGGCTAGCCAGAAGAAAAACGTCAGTGCATAACGAGCCGTCCGTGGGCGCACTAGACCGGCTTTGTGGGTTATGTATTTGGTAGGCTTACGCCAGCTCCAGCCTCGACAACCTTGCATGCTTATCGTGCAGCAGAAGATGCACTATGCTGATTGTGTGATGAATGATAGCGTAAGATAACGTGACCGGCGTGGCGTGGTCTAAGTCAGAGCTTAGCTAGCCTGGTCGAACTTAGTGTCCAACGAACTCCTCTAGGGGCTCATAAAATCTTCATGCGCCAAATTTTAGTTCGACCGATGGTGCCAGTGTCTGCAGTGTGATATGCTGTTTCTGTGTCAGTTTTTTTTTGCACATAGTGAACGTGACGACGGGCCCTTGTTGTACTGTTAGTTTCCAGTGCAATACCGGTGCAATACCGGTCACCTAGAGGCTTTGCGAAGACGGCGTGAAATCAAGTTGTTGGGATGGTTACGAGCATATTGCAATGGTAATTTATACGTAGCAAATTACCGATATATATCCCGACCCCAGAAGTAAACGACAGGGGCACTTCTTCAGTCTTTCCAAAAACTGGTCTGAATAGTTTCTTGGCAAGTTTTAGATAATACTACTGCTGATGTTTCGCTGAAGCCTTTTCACTTTTATAGCGAGGAAAGAACGAGCCTTAAACAGAAGTCAGCTCTTTGGTGACTAACTAGTTTGCCAGAGTAATATTACTCCCCCAAAACTAATTGCGAAAGGACACCAGCCGCATGTAGACGCTTCATAAGTTAACAGTTTGCCGCAAGTCTAAGCTTTGCATTGCATCCATTTTTGTAATTTTTGGATAAAAGACATGGGCCCGAACTGCAGTAAGTAACGTCGCTGCAGCATTTCCGGTATACGTGCGTTTTTATGAGTTTTCGGGAAGGTCTAGGCGCTCGACTTTGCCAACGTGGAAGGAACGGTAATATTTTAATATCATAAAGACGCTAACTTGAAAGGAGTGGGAAAGGGAACTACGACCTGCCAAAGCATGTTATCCCCCCTTTCCCGAAGTTCGGACCGCTGTTCACTTAAGCAGCATATTTTGGCCTCTCATCTCTCTCTCACTAAACGTAGGCGTCAATCTGCAACTAAGCTTGGAGTGAGGAGAAAAAATCGCACAACGTGGCGAGCTTTTCGCTGAAGAGCATGGCGCCAGCACAAGCACACATACCGCGAAGCTTCGTATGCCACTGTTCTTCTCGTTCGCTGTCCGCTTGCGCTAGTATCACGCCTTATGTTATAGGAATAAGAAGATTGCGACACACTAATTCATTTAGGCAGCCCTGACTGATTCAGTTATTGCACACGATACGGCACCCTTCTTGCGTCTGCAGTTTACGCAGGCTACCATTCCTCCGCAGGCTATCATCGTAGTTGCCTCCGTTATCACGGACTGTGTTCCTCTTCCCTTTTTTTTTAAGCCTTGATGCAGTAAACGCGCATTCAAGACATCGATGCATGTTGAGTAGGCACGCCATAACCGGCGTATCGGCATCAGTATTCATCTGCTAAGCTTGTACGAGCACTTTTTCTTCCGCTAGCATTGCCTTACTTCGCTGGCTAGCTAAAAGTATAACACTAAGACAGGCGAATTAAAGCTATAGTTGGCTCGCGACGAATATTCGCTTATATCGGGAGAGTCGTCGCCGTTCTTTTGCGACTCCATTAATCAAATCAACTCCCTTATCAGCGCATAGGCTGGTCCTCCAGCATGGTGCTAACACCTGTGTGCCTGCTCTTCGCCGGCTGCACTTTCCTTTCTTCTCTCCATTAATGTATTCCTACTATAATGGGCGCATCTCTTATATTCGTGAACAGTTCGACAGAAGGCCCGTTAATCATCGAAAAAAGCCACAGTTAAGCTTGTGTGCGAGGGAGCGCGCGCATTATATTTTACCTAGCCGGGGCGGGAGCCAGTGGTCCGTTCGAAGAAATAGCGCGGGGAAACTTCTGCTAATGAAAAGGTACCGAAATCGCATTTATCATTGCCTGTCGTCGCGAGTGGTGCATAATGAACTGCGGAGAGAAATCACAGCTCTGCGAGCGTATCTGTACCATTGTTTTTCTATGCTCTCAAGGTATGCGCATTTTATCGCAGAGGCAGCCGGCAAAAACAGAACGCGCTCATTAGCTTACTGAAGCAGCGCTGGTGAAGTTTGTTCTTAAGCATCGTCTGGGGGCAGGAAAATACGGAGCCGCCCCGCACTGGGGGATTCATCGCGGTGAATAATTAAACAGTGGCTTAAGAAATGGGTCAATTACGGTTTACGCTGTGATGAGCATCTTTGGAGGGATTAGTGACTACGTCGACTGTAGAGTCTGTGGAAGAGAGATTTGTACGCGTTGTACTAATCCACGCATTGTAATAATGAATGGGTGAGAAGCATGATGAGTTCCTGCGGATCATGCGTTCAGGCCAATAGAAAGGAGGTCACCCGAGAAAGGGGATGTCGGTCTCAGCAGTAATAATCATGCAAATAAGGAAAGTGCAAGATCTCGACGACTTACAGCTTAATCAGGCTTATTTTATTCGACCCAGACGCGCTAATCATGACGTAAAAAGGATCAACGAGCAAACAAGCAAGAAAGAGGTCTACATGCGATCTGAACATATTTGGTGGCCATTTTTAATGTGCACTCATTAGAAGCTCATCGGTCCAAAAGTCGGTGTGGGCGTATGTCAGTCTGTGGTTGCCTTCACCTTCCACACGGATCTGACAGGTGTCAGGTGGAGAGAGGGGTAAATCTCCTGTCCACTTCTAGGGGAGACGAGAGAGAGGCCGTAAGGTGACTGGCAGGAGAGGACAGGACACCCTCCCCCATCCTCCACTCCCAGCTCCCTACTCCCCACCACAGCTCAGGCTTCTCCTTTCATTTGGGAGGGTGACATTAGAATCAGCCTGTCATGACATTTGAATTCATGTTATGCCTATGCCACGCATGACGCGTTCATACGGCTTGTTTAAAGCGGGGATTTATATATGGGCTGGTAGATATACGCTACCGCATCATACCCTTAAAGGCAGAGTTTGCGTCACCCATAATTTTTTTCATTGCTACGTTTGCCTGAAGTGCCTTGTGCAACATGTCTAACATAGCTTTCTGCGTGGCAGTATAACGGCTCAAGAGCCCCCACTGAATAAATTTATGGCTGAGCGTCAGATCATATTTGCTTTTAAAACATTCACACAAAATACTTCTCTAAATGGCTTCAAATTTCGAGGGAAGCCATTGCGAGCCATTACCATGTCGCAGGCAGTTAGGCTGGCGAGATTTCCTTGATTTCGACAGTGTGGAATCCACAAAGATTGTACGACGTACGCACCTACGCTCGTCTTCTTCGCGTGCTACCATAATACTGCGGTAAGCGGCAGTGGGCCTTCGTATGAATTAAGTCACGGTAATGCTTATCGGCCTAAGGGCCCTGATCCTGCTTGACAGGATCATCGACCCGTGTCGCTAGCTGTGGCCGGTGTTGCTCCTTGGCTTTGGGGCTGTGATTGACCCTGCTGCTGATGGGCGACTCCTGGACATATGCCATGCGGCTAGGAGGTACCTAGAACAGTTTCATGTAGGTAAGCAGCAGCGGGATAACGAGCCAGGTGACCAGTAAAATGAGCCAGGCACTGACCACAATACCGCGCCACTATTGGAGCAGCCGCATGAGGCCAGCCGCGAAAGGGGCCCGCTAACAGTGTTAGCATTTCCACCTTGTGCTTCTTCTAGCCACCAAGCAACAGAATGACTCGGGAGCGGTTGCCTCGAAGAACGCTCTTCACACCTTCTAGAGACTGCCGCTCAGTCAAAACGCAGGGTGCTGGACACCAATGTGACTGAAAACTGCAGAAGTCCAGTCTCCTAATTGGTACTTTTTCTAGAAGAATCTCAACGCCAAAGGTACAGTGCCATGCGAACAATAGGGAACGTTGCATATCGGCAGAAGTGAGCTCAATGTTGAAAACTGAGTTTAGAAGGCGAGTGCATTTTGAGAACGCGGCCACCGGAATATATTCCCTCCCACCGGTTCGAGTGAAGCGGATCAGCACTTTAAGACAAAAGTGCCAAGAACCAGAAAAAACCCCTAGGTATTTCAAACACCAGTGCGCTGCGTGTACCTTAAAGCTTTAATAAAGCTGCAAGTACCATAAATAGAGGCTTGTGGCGAGATAGAGCCAACGGCGCTTATCGGCGATTTCCAAGTTCGCAGAGTTGGAGGAATTTAACTTTGCCGCAGAGGCCCGTGTCACAGAAACGCAAAGCCACTGAGGGACGCTGTTCGCGCTTAGACCGGCGCGTCATGATCGGACATTCGGACTGATGAGATCGGCCGCATCGATGAGGGGGGGGGGGGGGGGGGGGGTGCAAGCCGGGAGGTGGGTGCAAGCCGGATGGCTGGCCGTGCAGGGCTGGAAATTCGTCGAATGGAAGTCACGACCTCAGCGACTACTGCCCAATTTACCACAGGCATCTGGCTAAAGCGCCAATTGGGGCTATGTTTGTTCGATTGGCTGCGTCTGACTGGTAAGCTTGCATTTCAATGCCATGTTGTCCAGAGGCAGCATCACTCGAGCAGTGTCCCTCAGCTGGGCATGGTGTCTGCGACATTGTCTAACATCGGTGTCTTGCTCAGCCACTAATAGTAGGTCTTCAGGTGCTTGGATTATACCTACCGGTCTCCAGCATCCCCCCTCATTGCTTTCGGACTAGACACACTGGCTTCTGGGTGCGAAAGGGAACGGACAGGACATCACATTATCGTACAAGAGAGCGAGACTCAAACCCAAGTAGCATGGAGGCAGGAGTCTTCCCATTTCGCGTTGGTGTACGGTGATGCTAGATCAAGATCCGGTCCTACTTCGACTGCAGGAGCTCTTGCGTGTTCCTTTTAATAGTGCTCTTCAACATTCCTAAAGCTCTCATCCCTAATTCATTCGATTGCGTCAATATTTAATCACACATTCACTTGAAAAAGATCGATGTTAGTGATTTGTACGTTATGGCTTGCTGTCCAAAACCTTATTTTGCGGTAGGTTTAACCTGCTAAACATATGTAGCGCTTCAACCATGTTCGTTGCGCTGCCATTTCTAAATGCGATTGCTTACGTTGTGATGTATACAACCATAAAACATCCAATCCTTCCGTACTCCAGTTCATGCTCCTGATTTCTGTGTGGCTAATTACGCAGACTTTATATTCATCCACTTCCTCTCCTGACTTCCCGATTGATCAGATATACTATGTGAACAAACAAATGTGCCGGATATATTTCTGTCATGTTGGAGCCACTAGCAAGCATTTATGCTTATGCATTGTAAGCCTCTTTTCCTTTGAAGCCTAGATGATACAGTTTCGCTATCCTTTGCACTCTTCCTCCGCAAACTGGCATACATTCATCATCATCATCAGTTGGTCGTCTACGATAGCGGGACCCGATGCGCAGCATGCGCAGGCAAAAAATAACACATTGCTACATATGGGGACAGAAAAGCAACTGACCATCGGAGTTAATATTTGTAGGACATTGTTGCTGTACTAAGCTGTTTAAAAGGCTCGGCTCTATCGATCGTTCATGGACAATAAAAAAAAAAAAAATAGAAGCGAGCGTACTTTCAATTGTGAAAAAGAAGGCCGAAGTGCAGCCGCTCGTGCGAGGCGCAACAGCAGTTCGAAGCAGCGACAATCAATGTAGCCATAATCGAGAAGAGAAGAAACAGCGGCAACCCGGACTCAACCCGAGCCATGAGGCTTTCGCCGCTGCATCGAGACGACGGAGACAACCTCGTGAGAGGTAAGCTTGGCTTCACGCCGTCCCTTCGTCTCATCTGCGCCTCTCGGACAGCTGGCTACTGACTGTGGGAGCACCAGTGCTAGCGTCCCGTGGATTTTTTTTTTTTTTTTCTGGACGGAGGGTCCTTTCCTTAGCTTGTGTTTGGGATGAATACCAGCGGTTGACATATGTAAAGGTGCTGCCCGTAAGCTCGGACTTTGCTTGCGTGGGTGGGCAGCCACAGGGATAGATTCAGGTTGCTTACCGTGAGAGCAACTTGGCCATGTGCCTGTTTGGGAAAGCCGTTGCTGAGCACCAAGCAATTCCATCGACTAAATTATAAAGGCCCGTCAGGTTGACCAAACTGCAGAGCGGTGGGCGTTGGCTTAATCTGCGTCCTCAATATCAGCATCTTCCTCTTTATTGACTATTATGACTAAATTCCAGCGTCCACTTTTGGTTTGTTTAGCAAATCATGGGCCATTATAGCGCGAATTCGAGGAAGCGAGTGCGCTTCGAACTGATGCTTGGATAGTACCAAGGAGTCACAAACAAAAGAGAAAAAACAAAACAGTTTTTATGCCTCGCTATTACTTCCCGTCCCTGCGCTTACTTGGCGAGTTATCACACTTGCCTCCTGTTACCACGCGCCTCACCCCTCCGCAGCATCCCGTGCGGTTGCCGATCCGGCCTGAGCGTGTATGGCGGGGCTGTGGGCGCCTCCTGACGCCACCATGAACGAAATAGCGCCACCGCCGAAGTACCGGCTCAACCTTCGGGTGGTGCTCATGTCGGTGCTCATCTGGATGGGCACCTTCCTCGTGTTCGCGGCCATATCTGTCACCTTGGCAATAACCACCAATGCCATGTACTTCCTCTTCATCATCATGGGCCTGGTGGTGTCCACATTCGCCATGGCCTTCTACAAGCCCGAGGGACCCTGGGAGCCACTGGTTCCATACAGCAAGCTGTGCGAGCCCAAGCTGGAGACGCACGCACCCGTCTACGTGGAGGAGAAGTCGTCCGTGTACCCGCCCTCGCCTTCCATGAAGAGCATGACCCGATCGGACCCGTGGCTCTGCACGAGCGCCAAGACGACGTTGCGTAGCTCGTTCTCAACGCCACGCCTGCGCTGCGCCGCCGCCGACGACGACACGTGGCCCGCTCCCTCGGCACCACCGCGTAACCCGAAGGCGCATCTTCCCGAGGGCTTCCTGCCCCTGGCACCCTCGGCAGCGGCGCGGAGCCAGTCGTCGTCCTCGCTGGACGCTCACAGCCAGTGCGAGCAGGTGCGCTGACATGGTGATCGTAAAACCTAAAGGGGAGGGAGAGACGAAGAGTAACAAAGGGAAGGTGAAAGATCGCCAAGCTAAAATTCTAGCTTTTGAGCACAGCCTCATTCATCCAGTTGTAATAGATAACGCACACATTATTTCTTTCGCTCTTTTAGCCGGAAGGTTCGCTGCTTTTTGGCAACTTGATTCTCGGCTGCCATGAAAGGCCAGGAGTTTTACGCCGGCCAGCTAAGCACTCTAGAGCGACTAAAATTGGTCTACTAATTGAAAAGCATATTTAATGAGTCAACTCGTCAGTCTGGTGATCCATGTTCGGTATCCTTAACCTTTTCACAACATTCATAAAGAACTGCAATCAATCAATCAATCAATCAATCAATCAATCAATCAATCAATCAATCAATCAATCAATCAATCAATCAATCAATCAATCAATCAATCAATCAATCAATCAATCAATGAAACATGTAATTAAACAATCAGTCATTACCAAATTCGGACGCTTAATTGTCATTTTGCAAAAAGAATTTGTTATCGTTCGGATTTCTTGTATACGTATTTTGCCATATATTTCTTTACTCATTAAATTTCTTCGCTCAGCCTATCTGAAGAAGCCACTGGGAAAGTTGACATCTTTGCAAGAGTCATCTCAAGTGATCTCTGTTTCTGCTGACTCATTCTTAGTCATAATCAATCATACAATGTTCATCTCGTGGCGGCTGCTTTCTTACTTCCTTACAATTGAATAGGCAGCAGTTCTCTCTCTCTCTTTCTCTCTACCCAATTCACCATCTGCCAATCGCGACACGTAGCTATTCCGTGCGTACGCCTGAGTCGTTTCGGGACATCAAAATCCACACGCTACCTCCTACCAAATCCCATCACCCACCACCCACTATCCCGCCAACAGCATTACTAAAATCGGACGCCGGATTTCCGTCACGATGGGGCTCCTACTGATAACGTATTAAAGCCAGATTCCTGCATATGAATTATACTACGGAAACAGTAACCAGTCGTGTAGCACCCAAGCGAAAATTTCTGAAAAATTATAGCTACGTTTCGCGACAGCGGATGTAGAGAAACCTTGAATAATTCTGTAGGAGCTGGTAACTTAAGCCGCTTACGAGAGCTGAATCGTTTTAGAATGCAGTGAAATTTTGCACATTCTTGTCTATTACGTGCGGAAAACATAATATAATAGCACGTTTACTGTCGGCTAGGGAAAAATTTGCTTTCTGGGGTATGGCTTCATGCAGGTGACTACGGTCAGCTGTCACCAGCCGTACGGTTGCTACGAAAGCCGCGTCTTGAGAACAACGTACGAGGAGTTCCACAGAGTCAGCGACAATGTCGAGGCGATCGAGTGCGTCGAGAGGTCTGAAGTAGTGACCTTGGAGACGGTCCCTATGCCCGAACCTCCCTCAACAACGATCCAGGTGGAGGAGCCAGTAGAACCGGTTGCGCCAGAAAAGAAAAAGCGCCGGCTACTGTGGAACATTTTCAGCCGAAGTGACGACAAGACCGTCGTAAAAGAATTTCCCATCGACAAAAACGAGGACAGTGAATCGAAGGCGGGTCTGCTGGACGAAGAACTCACACGAGAGATTCCATCGACATCGAAGCCGAGAGGTATCGCGGACTCCCCAGAATTTTCCAAGGTTGTCGAAAACATCCACCGAAACATTCAAGAGGCCAACAACCCTTACGGAATACTGCAGAAGCCCAGGCCGGAAGGGGGAGTGGCATCCCAGCGAAAGTTGTCTAAGGAGCGCAAGACGAAAAGCGCGTCGAAGGGAAAGCAGACAATCGAAGCCTTGGGCAGTACGCCCGACCTGCAGAGCGCCAAGGTGATGGAGATACTCAGCTCCTCGGACTCGAGCCGATCATCCAACGCCGCCGGGGGGTCTGCCATGAGGCCCTTTTGGAAGGGGCAGGAATCGCCGCAAGAACCTTCTCCAGGAAGTAGCAGCCCCATGGTGAGCGGGGCCGCTTCAGGAATGTCATCCGCAAGCCAGATTTCACTGGCTGGTTCGACACCTAAGGACATCGACCACCAGTACCTCAACGAGGCATTCCTGAAGTCGCGCTCCAGCTGGGACGAGCCTTCGCACCCAGAGTCGACGACTCCCTTCAGGAACGCAACCGAAGGCAGCGCCAGCCAGAGCAGCCATCACACCGTCTTGTCCAAGAAGACTGCATCCATCGCCCACTCCGACGAGAAAGAAATCTGGGGCTCGCCCAGCTGGAACCCTGCCAAGAGCAACGCGTGCAGCGAAAAGGCGAGCCAGGCATCGGTGCCTGACTTCTGCCCGCAATCGAGTGGCGACGACAAGCAGCTCTACCGAGTGGCGCCGCTGGTCAAGGCTGACCTGGTCGAAGTCACGGTCATCAACAACCCCCTGCCTGAGAGCGGGGCCACAGCATGCCAAGCCAAGCTTCCGGGCGTCGATGCGGCCGAGAGGCCGCCTCAGCCTTCCAAGTACGTGCAGGCCACAAGCAAGACAGCCGACACCGGCGTGCAGATGGTGACTTGCGATGGCGACAACAACAGCCCCACTAAGAAGTCCAAGAGGAAGAAGCTAAAGCTGGTGCCACGATTCCTCAAGGCAAAGAAGAAGAAGTGATGTCATTGCCAGAGGTTGCTCCCATGACGTCAAAGGGGGCCAAGTCGAAACCGAGACTGCCTTCGTGACTATTGAGAAGTTCAGTGGTGGTAGGGGCCGCGCGTTGCTTTTGTTGTTTTGAGAGCGTCGGAAAACTGTCTGGGGGAGGAGGGAAAACCCTCAAGTTGTAGTCAAAAAGATGTGTTTTGTGTTTACTTTTTTTTCTTTTCTCGAGGGAAAACCCTTAGGTTGTAACCGAAGTGATGAGTTTTGTGTTTCTTTTTCTTTCCTTTGTTGTTTATTCCTGTCATGCTTCTTCTACAAGTGATGTTTCGAAAATAAAAGCGAAGAAGCATATTTCGGTTTCAGTGAAGTGATTCCGGCTCATGCCTTGCTCGTTTTGCTTTGAAGTATTGCCACGTAGACATTTCTTAAGCTAAGACCGCTAGGATTAAATTTGTTCTAGCCCAGCCGAAATGAGCCTGCGGATGCAAAGAGTTGCAACACATAGCCTCTCACTTCAAAATTAGACTTTCCAGAATTCAACGGCCGGATTAATTTTGCCGCGAAAGTGACGAACTATACAGTGCATTTCAACTTAATTTTTATTTTTCAAAAATAAGCCTCTTAATTGTGCTAAAGTTGTTTGGTGTGTTATATATACGACTAAAGCGAAAATATTATACTCAGTCACTGATGTATTCGTGCGATTTTCAGTGGGGGATTTCACACGCGGCGCATATCTAGCGGATTTGGCCGGGACGGCGCACAGAATTTTATTTTTTTAGATACCCTAAAGGCCTAAGTGGGAATTGCATAGGGGAGATGAGGGGGGGAGGGGGCATAAACATCACAGTACATAATCTTGGCACATATTAGCTAACAAATGCACTTAAGATCTATACATACAAATTGAAGTACACAGCACTGAATTCCCTCGCGGATACATGTTGAGGGCACAGCACATAATGCTTAAAAAGGAAATAGTGAAAACAATATCATGGTAAATATAGACAACCAACGTAAATTGATAATTTTTTTTTAAATTCTTATAAAGCAGTTTCAGTTGCTACATCATTCGGCAATGAGTTCCAGTTTTCCATTGATAACAGTAAGGGTCAGATTTGGTAATTTTGCGTTCGTGCAAATATGAACTGCACGTTGCAGGGATGATCAGGGCATGATGAAATATGATGGGCAGGAACGATGTGGTCAGCTGAAAATGGGGAGTCACCGTAACATAAGAAATGAAAGAGGGATAAACGGGCGAACTTGCGTCGAGTGATAAGGTCGGGAATATTGAGAAATTGCTTTGGTAATGATACACTTTGCTACGGTGAGTAAGACGAAAGGATGAACCTGACTGCTTTATTCTGGACACTCAAGTCTGTTAACTAATGAAACGCTGCTTGGATTCTATATTACGGAAGCAGGCTCCAAAGTTGACCTTATGAGAGTAGGATAGTCGTGAACATTTGTCTCGGAGTTGGCAAATTATAAACGAGGTTTGAAGTCGCAGTTTTGGAAATGCTTTATTTGTGATTTGATTTACATGGCGCTCCAGCTTGAATCAGCACTGAAAAAGCACCTAGGTACCTGCACCATAAACACGCTGCTCACGGTTACCGCTCCGTTTCTTGCGCTGGCGACTGCCACGTGGCCACATGTAACTCGATATCATGAAGCTCACATGTGGTCAATCGCAGACCGCGATAACACACGCTGCGATTGAGTCACGACTGCACAAAAGCAAACCGCTAACCATCCGCGACAATAGAGCTATCGCCATTCGCAGGCCGACTAGAATTGCGGCGTCAGGTGGTAAAAATCATAGCATGCGGTGCAGGCCTGCCTGAATGTCAGCTTCGATGAAGCGACACAAACGCGTCTGCGTTTTGGCTGAGAAGATTTCATAGATAGGTAAGTTGGTAAATCGTTTCGGTGATCTAGGGCTGGAATCACACACAGACCGCACATTGGGTACCTGCCCCTGAATGCCATATGCTGCTAGTACAATTACATAATCATTATTAAACTTTGGGAACTTACCTCTGCGTAATAGCGGCCTGCAAATTGATGTTAGAAGTGATTCTTTTCTTATGCAGAGTAAAATTTATTGCACTGCTTGATGTGTTATGCATTGAAGTGTTGCGCGTCGCTTTACATACTACTCTTTTTTAATGCTACACTAGAATTTACCGTGTCCTAAGTGTGATTTGTTCTTGGTGTATAAGACGCTGTACCACTTCCAAACTTTCTTGCACGCTTAAGTAGCCCAGGCAGGTACCGTGTACCTAATATATGCCCTTGCCTTTTTAGTTTTTTTGCGAGTTGAAAACTAAAAGATTTGGAGGAGGAAAAAGAAGGCTTAGCAATTATTTGCTTATCTGGAATTACTTTCTTTAGTGAAATGAAAGTAACTTCAGCTTGAATAATCTCTTGAATTGCTATACCACCTTGAATTGCTATACCACCTTGAATTGCTATACCGACGCCTTAATACTGGTCGCACCATTTCGAGTATAGTGAATAATGGTTACCAGACAGTGCTACGTTCTGCAACTACGCGTGGCTGCATTTCATTTGCATTCGAAACTGAATTAAAATGCCTTTGAACTAATGACCTCGTCGTTCCATTCCAGGCCGCTACTTTTTCATCCAACTGGTTTGAAAATAATGAGAAAACGGCCGAACATAGTTTCCATGCAGACGCTGTTTGAAGCGAGGTGTTTTTTTGGCAGATGCTTTTCCCTGTGTAGATGGAACACAGACATGTAAAGCGTGGTTCCTTGAAATTGCCGCGGCATCCTTAGATTTAAAAACGTCGAGGCTTCAGGTCTCCCATAAAAATGCAAAATAAGCCTGCTGTGTACATACTTATGAGAAAGCACTTTTAATCCCATTGGTGTAACAAATTGGGTTCACAAGCTTTCTCCTTTGAACCTTTGAAATATGCACGAGACTTTCAACAAAGTAAACTTGATTTTCATAATCCGTTGGAAGTGCCCCCTTATGAGAAAGACCGCTCCGAACGAGCTCTGCGCTGTTGGTTGCCCTTGAAAGCGAGCGCAAAAGCATTTCAGAAGGAGAACGGTGTTTGAGGGAGCTCCGGTATTAAGGGGATACTGGCTGAATTAAAAATTATACAAAACAAGGTTTGAACACATCTCATTATTTTATTCTTAAAAACGGTATCATCGCTGTTAAAATTGAAGAGACTGCATGATTTTACAGGCGCTGTCGTTACAGCTGGAATTCGGGTAGAAGCCTAAGGCGTTACAGGGTATAACACCACTACGCAACACACAGTGGTGAAAAAAATATTAAATGCGCAGTAGCGCTCGCACCGGATATAAATTGACACTATGAGACTTTTAAAGCGTCTGCCAACAAGTAAAGACGTACGCTCTCCGTTCATGTGCCACGTCAAACAATTCCCGCCTCCTTCTATATTCTCCTCTTTTCCATGACTTGTCGATGACTAAAGAAGCTCATTCGATGCAGCATCAATATACCGCCATGGGGACAGCGAGCTTTGAGTGGGCAGGCATTACTTTCTTCACACAAAGCAAAATCAAACTGTAGTGAGGTCTTGGAGTGATGCGTATACAGAATTGATCGGCTTTTGCTGTCGCTGAAGCCCAGACGCATAGGGTTGGGAGAAGGAGGAGGAATAAACTTTTATTGTCTGACTGATAAAGGCACGTAGCTCCTACACCCCCGGTTCTAGTCCTGAGGGTTGTTCAGAGTGTAATTCCGCCTCAAATGCTGTTCGGGATGTCTTGTTCCTCGGCGGCCTCTTCGGCCGGAGGAAAGATTATTCCTTTTTTCACTTGCACATGCTAACTTACGTCCCTTAAAGCTGAAGTCCACTGTGTCACCCGTGGCGATACGGGGTGGGCGCTTTCATATTTTTCTTTCTATTGGTGTGAATGTACTCATACGACGGTCAGAGCCGAACAACAATCTTGCTTGTGCTTGACACCCGATTGAACCGCCAGATCAGATCGTGACGTCACAGTCCATGTGTCCTGGCCCCGCTGTAATTCAAACAGTGCTTTCACGCAGTATCATCCGTCTAACCAGGTTAAACGCCGGATAACTCTTAGCAAAATCGTCTAACGCTTGTAGTACATTCACAATAAATAAATAAATAAATAAATAAATAAATAAATAAATAAATAAATAAATAAATAAATAAATAAATAAATAAATAAATAAATAAATAAATAAATAAATAAATAAATAAATAAATAAATAAATAAAAACCATTGGAGCAGCGCGGATTCGAATTCAGTAATTTATCTTGGCAAGCTAGTACGGAACGTCATAGATACCGCCGCAGCCGATCGCCCAGGCATTCATCACTTGCTGTGGGACTGCCCAGCACTGAAACCAACAAGAATCCGGCAACTGATGATAGCTGGCCTACCAGCAAGCAATGCTGCATCGTATATCGCCTGGGCACAGGTACCACATCATCGCTCACTGCTGGATTTCAAAAATCAGCCAACCTTTTTTCATTCATTTAATCATTTCTTCATCCTTCATCGCATACCGAACTGATGCCCTGAGGCAATAAATATCGTTACAAAAAAACATTTGAGCGCAATTCAAACCTGCTCTTCACGTCGAGAGTTTTCCCACGTAATAAAAGCAAGAGTTCAGTCGTGCAATGGAGGAACGCCGCGCGAAACAGCGGTTCGAATGCACTTCATGGAACACGTTTTCAGCACCCCTTTCTATTTTTTTTTTATTGCGTAAGCAATACTAAGCGAGGTTTCAGCCCATCGCGTAAACTTGGCCGGTAGCCACGTTTGAACTTTAAAGTGACCAAGAAGGAGAAGAAGAAGAAGAAGAAGAAGAAGAAGAAGAAGAAGAAGAAGAAGAAGAAGAAGAAGAAGAAGAAGAAGAAGAAGAAGAAGAAGAAGAAGAAGAAGAAGAAGAAGAAGAAGAAGAAGAAGAAGAAGAAGAAGAAGAAGAAGAAGAAGAAGAAGAAGAAGAAGAAGAAGAAGAAGAAGAAGAACAGAAAGAGAAGCTACGTTGGCTTTGCTTACGCAACCTACCGCGTTTAACTAAAGCTAAACCCCAGCTAACGTTTTGCAATATACCACTATAAAATAAATAAGCACATTTAACTATGTTGTGCTTGTTTTTATGTCGTATTATGTGATGTTTTTGACTATATGTAGCCGTAAAACTAGCGGTGTACGAGCCTGGAGGCAACATCAAATGCTCTCGTTTGGCAACACTTACACTGCTTAATGCTGTAACTACTCCCCGCATTCAGTGTGTGCGTGTGTGTGTCATCTTTAGGTTGCGCTCAGAGACATTTCTGCGTCGGAATCACCGGTTAAACTCGCTCATATGCTACAACCAATGAGGAGAAAGAAGTTCAGGGACCCTACAGTTGAGATATCGGAAGTACGCTGCCCCACATGCTGACAGCGACACAATCTCGCGCTGTGCATTGCACGTCTTCGTCTCCGCCTACTTAAATGTGTGCGCAAAAGCTTTCGCACATCTTACTAGGTTTAAGTACGTTAAAACCTTACTTATATGCCCACGATAACACATGTAGCTATGATCGAGCCAGTGGTAGAAATCTCAATTAAAAAGACAGTACTTCGGAGTGATGCCGCCACGCATGTGCCTATACTTGTGATCTATAAATGATGTCTACTCCTCGCACATGAACCGGAAAACAAGGCATCTGTGAACGTTTACAAATGCTCCCTAAATGCAGAATCTGAACAAGCTATTTAAGCGTTTTTTTTCCCCGATGTATTGAGACAATTGAGATAAGCTTGTATGTATCTGGGTGCAGTTACAAAACACTATTTTTCTCACGAAGCATAGACGCTTTCTCAAGAAGAAGATAAAGAAAAGCCACGATCAAGCGGCGCAGAGCTCGTGGCTCCTCCTCCTCGTTTCCCGAGAAATTCTTTTTGGCTCGTGGCTCTCTTTCGCTCGGTTACGCAGGCGACGGCGACGCGGTTTGACCGCCGAACGGGCGCATAAGAGCTACGCGTTAGAAAGTAGTGCTTTGCCTAATGGTCTAATACCTTGCTAAAGCAGTTTTGCTCTTCTCCCGTCTAACTTTGTGCATGCAGTCGGTTGACGTGAGCTGATGTGTGATATATGTGTAATGTATGTGTGATGTATGTGTGATGTATGTGTGATGTATGTATGATGTATGTGTGATGTATGTGTGATGTATGTGTGATGTATGTGTGAGATGTAAGTGACGTGAGATGTGTGTGCATGTGCGCGTTGTCGGTGAGATGCATAGTGATATATACGAGATCATTGATGTTTTTGGTATGACCCCTTTCTCAAGCATTTCACCTCAGAAGAACCGAGCACCAGGCCGAGGGAAATTTGTACCCTTGGAAACCGGTGGGTGCCCGGGGGTCGAACCTGGTACCTCCCGAATGAGAGGCGAATGCTCTGCCACAAGGTGACGCCCATGTGTTCAATTAAATCTCGTTTTACTCCGAACTACATCTCACGCACACGCACGGGATCGTTCAGGGGGTGTAGTACAGGTCATGATTAAGTCACTGCACAAAACATGCATCCACAAACACAACAAGGCTGGCAGTAGCAAGAGCCATGCATAGAAGTTCGCAAAAACTCGAAGACGTTTTATATATAGATGCTGCCTGTAACGAAGACGACCTGCATATGTTTACTACTTGCGGGGTTATACAACCCAAGATATGAAGAGCGGAATAACTAACGATCTGTCAAAAAACCCTCACAATCTTCTGCTCCTTTGCAGCGGAAGCGGCCAACACAGCGGCTATAATGTACACTCGAGCCACCGCCATTATGAGCAACTTTAAGCATGCTGTATACAACAATATCAAAGGAAGTATCTCTCGGGACGTACTCTTCAAGCCTGACCCAATTGAACAAGTAAAAGAAACTTGATCCGATTTGGGTGGCAGCACACGCAGGGAACCCAGGCACCTATAAGAAGCCTGATCTACGCTCGAGTAGCAGCCGGCCGAGCTGTATACGTCTTCTTGGACAGGGACATCTTAGGAAAACGCACCACCTCATACCACAATTCACCACACACTACAGGTTAGGGAGAAAAATTTACCCACCACCGCAAAGCTCACTATCCAGATAGCAACAGGTGATGTGGAGAAAACTTCAAACTGATACATTCCTTAATCCATACATTTCAAAATTCCTTAACTCAGAAATTAGCCTAACTTGTCGCTCCAGCGAGGAAATAGCATCATCAATCCTTCAATTTAGTATTGTTTGGTTCATCTACCTTCCAAACAATTCATTCCTGATTCGTCCTTAACGCGCGGAATGACTTAAAGGCCAGCGACGACCCGGAAATCCAATCCCGAGCCTTGGCATGGGCCCCTGTTACCCGGGATCTTAATGGTCTCAGATGCACGTGCTGACCACCTTCCTAACCCCCCCCCCCCCCCCCCCTCTTTCCACAATAAAGTTGTACTTCAATTCACTGTCAACGGAATCATCCCCCTCGTGCACGTCTACGGCCTTGTCTTCCTCACTGCTTTGAGGCGATGAAAGCGCCTGAGCGTTGCTATGCGTAGCGTTGCTATGCAGCTGCTCCGCAAGTAGGCAAGATAAAATTTGTTCGTGGAGCAGACTCCAGGTTAAAGCTCTCACACAAAGATTATCTCTCCCTGCCTCCAATCTGTTATTACGGCTTTTGGGAGGAGAAAATAACTAAACGTACATGAAGGATGCATCATTTCCATTGTGCAGTGCAGGGAAAAACCTTCCCGTTAACGAACAATTTGGCCTGTCCCACACAAACTTCGCTTGTGCGGGTGCTAGCGTTTGCGTTAAACCGGCACGCCTAATTTTTTTTAGCGACGAAGACAGAGCACTTTCAACTTAGAGTGCCGCTAACTAGAGTTACTGCTTTTTTCCACAGAGCCGATATTTATTTTTCTCTGTACGGACAACTGTGTGGAGCTGAAAAGGATTCGGCCTTGCGCAACGAAGATTTGGCATCCTCACTAGGACACAAGAATAGAAAAAAAAAACAAAAACAAAAACGAACGTTATAGAAACAACAGCGTGAAAAAAGAACGAATCATTGAAGCCGAAAGCCTGACAGCGAACCTCTCCTAAAGAGTTGGACGTACCGAATCGCTGCGGACAACGGAATCTTTCCCTTTTTTCCTCACGCACCCAACACGCCCCGGCGGCCTCGCATTTTCGCGCCGTCGACCGAAGTGAATGGCAACGCGAGTCCGCACTGGTCTACAGTGCAGGCCGAAGGCGGTAGGGTGCTCAATTATGCAGGTGCCTTTTGCATGCCTTAAAAAACACCGGTCGAGTCAGCAGTGAAATGACGCTGCAGAAGAAAGAACCCTGGAAGTACGGGTGCGAAAAGTAGGAAAAGAACACAGGAATGAATAAGTCGGGGAACGAATAAAAAAATTACAGAAGAAAGTAAGTTTAAGTAGTAGTAAGGGGTGCCAAAGAGGGCGAGAGAGAAAGACAGAGAGCGCGCGGAGAGGAGGGTCCACGTAGCGTGCCAGGAGAAATCGAACGTTCCCTCCGTCTCCGAGAGGCTTCAGAAGCAATCCGCAGACCCGGCGCCGCCACCCCGCTTCCATACCTGTGCGAGGAGTCGAGTTCCTTTGTTCATTTCGTCCCCTTGCTTTTATTATCTCCGCTGTTTCTCCAGTGCCTTTGTTTGAACTGGGTCACCACGGTGACAATGGTCGATGCCCAAGCGAGCACCACCCAAAGAAGAAACATCCAGCGCTCGCAAGCGGGAGGCACACTGCTGCGCAATTCTGGCGATGCAAATGTGCGCATACGTTTCACGCGCCTCTACTCTGCCTCAATATAACTGTGCATCGACATGACGGAATAAGAACTAGTTCCAACCAGTTAGTGCCGATCATCCACAATAGAAAGGTTCTGATCACTGGCGAGTTCCTAGGATGCCGCGATTGGCTGGTACATATGAACAATGGACTGAAGCAGTTTGTAGTTGTGCACAGAATTGTGCGATTGGTCGGACGCTTGCTGCAGTTTCCGAAGCGCTGCACCGATTTAAGTGGGACAGGCACAGGAATGGTCAACACGTGCACCTTCGTGCCTGTAAGGACTGCTGTCGTGTTTTAACGGCTGCCATGCGGTGGTCGCTGTCGAAAGTCGTCGCGCAATCACAGAAACGCATCAAGGGATTGCGTTGTGGGCGCCACACTGTACGCCCGAGAGCTGTGCACTCGATAGTGTTTTTTTTTTTCTAATTTTGCCCGATAGGAACAAAGCGAAAAAAAAAAAAATAAGGGCAGTGCAAACGGTTGAGGTGGTGAACTTGAGAAACTCGCCCATCGCCCTTATCGGAGTGCAATAACCTTTCGTTTTATCGACAGTGAATGGTCCATCAAGATTAAATGGGCGGAGAAAATGCTTGTCTTTCGGGAAAAGAAAAAATTATGTGCTCAGGTTTAATACGTCTGTTGCGTAAGTGTGCCGTCTGTAAAACATTATTTGAAATTTATTGAAGTAGATTCATCCCGGCTAAGCCTGCGGGTAATCAATTTTGTTGGGGTTCTTGAATGCAATGTCTTCTTTCGTAAGTTTGTAACCGTTGAAACATTCATCGTGCATAATGTATGCGTGGGAGCATTTACAGTCGACTAGCAGGAGGCCAACTGGCGAACGCACCCGTTGCGTATATTTATCTGCGCATTTCCGATGAAAACACTATGATCAAGAAATTTTTTTTGATGTGCCTGCTTTGTTTGGGAACTATTCAGTTGAAGCTCTAGTTTATAAGGGGTAAAAGTATTTTTTTTTAATATAAGACATCGATTTAACACAGATGGATGTTACTTGCAACGACCCGCATTTCCGAGCCGTAATATCAGACATCGTAGGTGGGCGGTTCCGCAGCTAAGAAAAAATGTTGACCCATTTGTAATTCTTAGTTTGCGTAACTACTGCTTTATCAGAAAACTTACCGCACTTGACCAAGAAATCTGCTATCCAAATTTGTAATCTCAAGAGCACCTGAGCTGAAAAAACTGTGCTGATGTGAGTGTCATGGTTGAGTAAAACAAGACATTCATCAAACAAAAGTTCGTAAAGCGTGTACAGATTTTGCTAAGAGCTCCTCCAGACCGTGAGCTAGGGTAGGAACATTATCACACCTCAGCCGGTTCTATGAACAACGTGTGACTTCTTGACTTTCTTAGACAGGGGATTAGCCTGCAGTAAGTGACACCAAAACAGGGTGCTAACACATCGCCACCAAAGTTTGTCATCCTCTTAGCCCTTTGTAAAATTATTTGTACAGTTCCATGTCTAACTTTGACCCAACGTCGAAGAGAGGAGATTTAGGTTGCGCTTCATACATTGCACATGGCTGACTTCAACTTTCTCATACACGCAGCTAATGACCGCCTGTAAGCCACGGGGCGCTTCTTGCCCCGCCGTCTTTCCAGAATTAAACAGGGGCCCTGTCTTCTTTCATCAAGCTGCTCTTAATCCCATCGATCTCGCTAGCCATCATCAGTCACCCTTTTGCTCATTCCTAGATAACTTCCACATCGCCCCACTCAAATGTTTTAACAAGACAGCGTTAGTCTTCTTTAATTGGTCGTTAATTAGTAACTTAATTAGTTAATTAGTTCACGGAAAATCCGACGTTGGGGTTGTGAGCGAAAAAAGAACGAGCAGGGCGCTGGTAGGCGATAGCTGGCAGCTCACATTGCCGAGCACGGACTGGGCGTACGGTTGCCTGGCATTACGTTTGGCAGGAGCTGCCAACCCGTGCCTCTCTTTTAAGGCGAAAGCCTTTAATGACTCATGCTGTCGTGGAGAAAATGTGTCCCGCTTTTGCGGCGGCTCTAATTGGTCGAGGCGGGATGACGTCACAGAGGTTTCGACCAATCACAGAGCACCACTACAGTATGCGCGAATGCGTGCCTTATATGATCATATGGTAATCAATGATCATTTACTAGTTAATGTCTAATTAGTTTTGAAGTTACTAATTAACGACTAATTAAAAATGTATTATTAAACTGATTCATTACCTACTTAATATAATAAATTATTTATGACGAATTACTTAATTACTGATTAGTGCCAGTTGCATAGCAGAATGCTGCACTCAGGCTTTCGCCTTTCACTACTTTAGTCGCAAAGTACCTCGTAATTTTTTCACATGGGAGGTGATGTCAGAATCAGTCTCCCAGGACTCTTAAATTCGCGCTACTCATATGCCACGCAGGCAAGTTCATAGGGCTTGGTAAAGCGTGGCTTTATGCATGAATGGTAGCCTACACTATCGTGTCATACCCTCAAAGGCGAAGCTTAAAATTCTCGAAATAAAGTTAAGAAGTGCTTGAGATTGAGCTAGTTGGAACATCTTCTCACAAATGCTGCGCTGATTAGTTTTACACGAACAAAGGAACTGGACAAACGCTGAGGTTAAGCGCAAACTCGAAGTAAAGTTAAGAAGTGCTTGAGATTGAGCTAGTTGGAACATCTTCTCACAAATGCTGCGCTGATTAGTTTTACACGAACAAAGAAACTAGACAAACGCTTTATTTCGAGTTTGCGCTTAACCTCAGCATTTGTCCAGTTCCTTTGTTCGTGTAAAACTAATCAGCGCCTAAAATTGTCTCCCATTATTTTTGAATTATGATTTTCGCGGCTCTTAATTCGATCGATCTCGCCAGTAATCATTCACCTCCTTTCCCGTTACCAGATAACTTTCGCATCGCCTCTGCTAAAAAATTCTTAATTAGATTGCGTGTGGGCAGCGTGAGAGCATTAGAGGCTGTTCATAAATTAAATATTGAAAAAATTACGGTGGATACTTAAGCACCGCCTTTAAGAGTATGACTCGATAGCATTAAAGGGTTTTGTCTGCGGCTCCAATGCGGCGGTACCTTGATCGTGTACATGTAGTCTTTCCTTAATTTACGCCTCTGATATCCCACATATTCTTATTAGCATACGGTCCTAAGCTACCGCGCTTTATAGCTATCGGTGGCAGGTGCCCATTAGACATAGATATAAATCTTCGCTTTAACAAAGCCTCACAAATTTCACTCAGTGGCCTAGGAGCAGCGCTCCTCAGTGGGCATCCAAGAGACCAGTCGATTCTTATTCAACCTTCCCACCTCAGATCAACAACCCAGGTAGGAACCTCCTCCAAACCCTGTAATATTACGCTGTCTAATGAAGCGGCGCAACGTATCCACGGATCAGTGGTCGGCCATGCCAGCAGCCAGCTAACGCCTGACAGAGCGATGCCCGTGTTCCTTTTATTTTTTTGCCCACAACGCCGACAAAGCAGGATTTTCTGCATAATGGCATATATAGCGCTATCTCGTTATAGTTGTTTTGGAGGAAATGAGAGACGTAGTAGTTGCCTGACTTTTCAGCGGAAACCTGAACTTCACCTCAAGAAAAATGCGGAAGGTAGGAGTGAAAGATTAAAGAGGTGACATAGACCGCCCTGGTGGTACAGTAGTTAGGGTGCTTGACTACTGTGCACAAGGATGCGGGATCGAATCCCGGCCACGGAGTCCGCTTTCCGATGGAGACGAAAAGCAAGGAACCAGTGTGATGTGCGATGTCAGTGCACGTTAAAGAACCCCAGGTGGTCTAAATTTCCGGAGCCCTCCACTACGGTGTCTCTCATAGCCTGAGTCGATTTTGTACGTTAAACCCCATAAACCAAACCAAAGAGGTGCCATAGTGGAGGGTTCCAGATTAATTAAGACAACAAGTGGATGCCCAAGTTATTCACTCACATCGCAGAGCACCCGGGGGATGTTTGCATTCCACTTCCATCGAAACACGGCCGTCATTGCCGCATTCGAGCCCAGCGCTCCGGCTGAGTAGCCGAACGATCTAGCCATAGAGCCACAGCGACTGATTAACAGACAATGCCTTGAAATCGTGTCTAAGCCATTCTTTCATGGTTGCGGTTACGGAGCCCTTCTGTACACAACCAGCCATCCATTCGGGTCATCACCTGGCGGTTAAATAATTCCTTGGAGGTGTTCAACGCATAGTTTCTGGTGACGTCGCTTCGCGCCAGCCAATCACCGACTTTTACAAAAATAACTCTTTTTTTTTTTTTTTTTTTTTTTTTTTTTTACACGGGGAGCCTAATGTCATAGCATTAAAATACACTGTGGCCGATTCTAAACAGCGCAGATGCGCTGCTTGTATGATTCCGGACATCAAACTCATCCCATAAATTCGAACGCCGCTTCACCACCGGCCGTCAATTTGATGGCGCTTCAAAAGCTCAGGCAGCATCTACATACCTGCTCCATTGCTTTTGACAAACAAATGGTTGTCACCACCACCACCACCATCACCACCACCATTGCTTTTGACAGTCAGACCATGACATACGCCCCGGGCCCTAGCTTTGGTCCACCTCTTGCTGCATTTCTAGAAACCATTCCGATAATCACCAGCATGCAAGACCTGTTCCAACATACCTTAGTCTCGCCAGATAAATGATATACAATGATTTTATGCAAGCCCGTATTCCGGCCCCTAAAAGTGTCAGACCTTGCTAACCTCGGTCAAGCTGAATGACCGAATATCTTTAATGACCCTGATCCTGAAAATTTTTGAAGCTTATTGTTCTGTCATGATAACGATGTCTTTGTCATTTTCTTTCTAGTCTTCGTCTCTTGTTCTATCCGGTGCGCGGACGCTTTCTAATGCCACCGAGCTTTCCCCTGGCCTATGCTCGGTTTACATGGCGCAACCAACTATAAAAATATAAAACGTCTATAACCGAATCATGTGCAGACCAAAAGCACTTCAACCACGATGCCCTGGCAATGTTGTCATAGTGACATTGCAATAAAATGATCTGCACAATCATTATTGTCAATATTTCTTTCTTCATAGTCAACATGGCAGTGTTTTGTCGAGTTATGATAGGGCAGCAAGTAGGGCCTAATTCGGGGGGATGTTCTACAGCACAGAATCCCTCCTTCGGGGAATGAATATCGCGTTCCAGACAGTTCTTGTTTTTCATGACTGGCTGTACCGACGATAATAGAAGGACGTCAACCGGGACTGCCAACATTGAAGAGAGACGTCCGCGTTAGTTACACATCACTAGGCTGCCTGTGACCTACAAGGTTTGCCTCACGCGTTAACGCCACAGCCCGTTGGGACGTCTGCAATGTGCTGCCACGTGGTGAAATGCTTGGACTCACCCATCCATGCGCGTACGCGCGTACCGCACTTTTTTCTTTCTCTCCTGCTCTCTTTTCCTTTTATCGTTCTTTTCATGGAGTGCATTAGTGTCCAGCCAAAAGCTACGGCAACAGATGACACGATTTCCTCTTTCTTTTTTAATAACCCCGTTGTGCTCCTCTAGTTACACGCAAGTCTTAGCAATTACCGACTAACCAAAACTTTGCCATTTTTGTTTGTGGAACCGTTCTGTTCAGTTTTTTTTTTATTGTTTTTCCAACACGACATGTCCTTGTGGTCGTACTGTCTTAGGTTGCTGCTAAGTTAATATTTCTTACGTCCAGCCTTTATATATATTTATATTTAGCGACATGTTTTGCAGTAAGAAATCATTGAACAACCTACCGCAGGGTAGCTTTCGCTACAAAAGTGTTCCGCTGAATTTATATCAGTAGTCTATCACCCATTGGAGACTACGACCAGAAGAAGAAGAAGAAGAAGAGTTTTCTCCCCGTCCCGAATTCCTCGTTTCCTCGTTTATTTGCACTGTCAAGTAACGAAAGGTCTATTACAGGAGTGGATAAGTATACATTACAAAAATATGCTACGTAGAGACGATTCCGTATATATCGAATACGGATAGAAATAAAACAAATATTTGGGGCAAATATTTACTCCAAACTTGTGATTGAAAGCGCAGATCAAGGAAATGTGCAGAAAGGCAAGTAAAGTGCTATGGTGCGAAGATTGTACACCACAACCTCTGAAGGGAAAAACTTGGCAAATAAGGTAATAGTAAGGCCAGTTATTGAATTAGCTGTGATAGCATGGAATACATGCAGTGACCAACCGAGATAAATTGGTCAGAGGTCAAGGACTAGCTTCTAGGTTTATTTTAATATGTGTCTTTGCGCTCACTCTTCATTAAAGCTATGTAAGACCTTTTTTAGAGCAATGACCTACGTTTGACCATTAAAACTATATTTTCTAGTCGTCCATAACTTATCTTACTTCTAAGTTGTTTCATCATATCAAATTTCTAGGTATAGCTAAGCTTGTACATACAACCACCACTTACAAGCAAAAGTACATTAAATAAAGCTTCTTTTATCTGAGAGTGACCGACCAATAAAATTCATAGCTAAATCCAACGGTCACTTCTTCCCTCAAGGATGCTTTTACGTCTTAATTAGAAACTCTCTTTTTAACTGGGAACCTACCATGTTAGGACGCGCCCTTTTCTTAAGACACTCGAAACAGTGTTTTCTGTCTTTCTTTTTGTGGATGTCTGTTTTTGAATATGGGTACTACTACTATTGTTCTGATTCGTGGTTTTCGTATCGAACTATCACATCGAACTCTCACATTATCCATTTTAAAATACCATGCAAAAGTATAGGAGAGGTGTTCGCGATTAATCGAACTCCCTTTCGGCGGAATATTCGATATATCGACTACATGCCATACCCCTGCAAGGTGCGCTTCTCGAAACGGCGCCTCGTGAACAATTTTAGTGCGCGGAACCGGGTGTGCTGCTTAGCCCTGGACACTTACTGGTAACGCTAACGCTGTAAAGATGCACGCTTGACGAAGTAAACGCCCAGTAAGCTCGAATGTGGCCCTTGGTCTGGCGTTCTGTTAGTATTATTAGTATATATTAGTATACATGTCCTGTTAGTATTATTAGTATATATACTTCAGGATTGCCTTCTTATTTGGCGATGCGGATTAAGAGCTCCCTTTTCGTATATGCTGTCCAGTATACGCCCATGACACTGTATGATTTCTCAAAAAGACCTTAATTATTCTTTGTGGCCGATTTCTTAGAGAGCAGTCGTAGTGTGGCCCTTTTCATTTCCATTTAAAGGCGTCTCGAACCCCACTCCCTTTGTTGTGGTCAGAGTCGTGGTTTTTCTAATAAAAGTTTCCGCTCTTCCTCTCTACCTCTCTTTCTAACAGCGCATTTTCTATTTTTCTTTTCATCAAGTTAAACATATGCCCTGCCAAGAATGACACAGACTGTGTTATTTTATTTTCATTCAATGCAAAGTTCGGATTCGCCTGATACACGTACGCGCTCCCCTTAGACGCGTAACTCAGCTTTGCGCAGACAATTTTGTGCCTCGCTATAAACGTTGCCGGCCGAGAGCTAGCACCCTCTCCGAGAGAACTGAGCTGTACAATCGAGTGTTTGGAGCCACTGATTATACTGTACTAGCAACGACAGTATGAAGCTTACATGCTAAACATTATGTCTGACTTGTTAATCAATGCTTCTGGCAGGCATATTTGCAAAAATTAAAGTGACTGTGACTTTAAGGAAACATTACCAATTGCTGAACAGGCCGCCATGTGTCTGGTAAATTATAGACGCAATTACCATTTGCTGCGAAATCGCGTGATTGTCGAACTACACGCACGTACTCTTCTCAGACTGGTCGAGGTGCAGTTCCCGTTTTGGAGACGTTGCACGCGATTAATTCAGGCGGGAATGCAAGCCCAGTTGCCAAAGGACTGAGCTGCTACTAACGAGGTCAGGCTGGTCAGGCCCGCTTCTCCGCGGTGCTGCCTACTGTCGCAGTTAACCTGGCCACACCTCTCTGTATGCCCTCTGAGGTAGTGCAGGAAAAACGTGGGGAGAGAGAGAGAGAGAGAGAGAGAGAGAGAGAGAGAGAGAGAGAGAGAGAGAGAGAGAGAGAGAGAGAGAGAGAGAGGGAGAGAGAGGGAGGGGGGAGGAAGGGAGGGAGGGAGGGAGGGAGGGAGGGAGGGAGGGAGGGAGGGAGGGAAAAGCATGTCATTAGTAAAGGTGCATAATAGAAGAAAATTAATGAGGCCAGCGGGAAGCACTGCACCACTGACCGACAGACTGTACACGGTAGGAATACGCTTCGGAGACCAGCAGGAGAGACTGCAGCAGGGCGCATGGATTGTGATTCCGAACGATTCTGGGAGGCGCGCAGCTGGCTACTTAGAGGAGAATCCTCGTGTCTCCTCCTCTGCTCCTGCTTCCACGCGAAGCCGATACTACCACCGCCACCGCAATGACACCGAAAGGGCCTTGAGTCGTACTTATAGAGGCAAGGATCTGCGTGATCGAGAAGTAGAGGAAAGAGGTAAGCCTGGTGCACGTCTGGTAAGAAGATGCCGGTTGCCCTACACGACGCAGTAAAAGGGCAGCCCCAATTTGCCTTGACGAGGTCTCCGGCTAGTGGTAATCCTCATTCCGAATGCCTGCATAATTCACGCCTCGCGAAGAAGCTTGGGCGGACACGGACAAGGGTGCATCGTTCTGCTTTCCTAAGGGAAAAAAGGAAGAGAGCAGGGGAGGCAGGGATATAAGTTGGAGTTGCGGAGCCGTTTGGCGCCTGTTCCACGGCGTATTATACTGTACAAGCATCGTTCTCAATAGTGATCCTTTGTTTTTTTTTTTTTTTTGGTTTTATCTTTTGCCCTTATTCAACCGTATCGTTAGACTACTCCGTGCTCTCTTTGGAGTAAGAAGGAGACTTGCGAAAACTTATTCAATGTTCCTCCTCTTCCTGCGAATCCCAAAAAGAAAAAGACATGGCATACTCGGCAGATTCATTTTTATGGTCGGCGGAAGTTAGAGGAAAGACAGTTTTAAAGCCTTTCAATAACTCGTCGGTTTCACCGCTAGAAATTCTCTCACTTTTTTTTTTTTTTTACCCGCGCTGAGATAAAGACGTTCCATTTTCGTTCGTCTTTCTAAGCCCTCTCGACTTCCCGGACGTAATGAGATGCAGTTGCGAAAGCAACGCGACGAACGTACCTAATGTAACATCGTCGCTTCCAAAATCGGCGGCGCTATTTTTCCGTTCCCCTCTCTGCTACACGTTTCCTTCTTTGCTGCAGAACAGTGTCAATTTAAGACGTTTACAGCGACAGCAGCTGCTAACCGCGTAGGATTGTAACAACGACCATTACGCTCTAAAAATGCGATAGTTTGTATCTGCTCCCAGCCTCTTCTTTGGCGTTCAGGAAGTTCTGCTCCTCGCTGGAAATGATTCCTGCACATGCTCCGTGATACAGTGCTTAATTCTTCCCCACTACTAAAAGTGCTAGAGCTGTTTTTTTTTAATACAAAACACCTTACGCTAGCAGCCAAGATTTATGAATGCAATTTTTTGTTCCGTTGTTGTCTTCGATGTCGCCTAGGACAAATCACTTGGCATGTAATACAGTCTGGCGCAACTGAACGCGCAAAGAGGCCATGCCAGATCTTCAGCTACGACGATGATGCATGAGGCAAGAGTGATGTAAAATCGAACTTATTTGTCCCACGCCTGTAAAGTCAAGGACGTCGGGCGTGGAGCAGCAAACACTGCACAGAAGCAAACGAAGTGCACATAAAACACAAAGCTCCAATTTGTGTAGGCTGAGTACACGCGCGGGATGAAGAAAAGAGCTTAAACACCACCTCAGTGAAATTTTAACGCTTCGCATACTCTTTTACATTGTTACACTTAAGTATATAAATTAAATTACATGCTTGAATCTTTGCTCCGACTCTGCAGTATTCGGAGTGTCTAAACTTCACGAGTACTGGTTGAGGAGGTCCAACTGCGCAATTGATAAAATTAGTGTTCTCCTTTCAGCGTCGCAAGCTTTGCGGATGACCTCTTGGGGGGGCGACCAAGGTTAAAAGCCTTGTTTAATGCCATACGCGGTGCGAGCGAAATGACGTATGAGCGCGTTTTCGCAAGTATTTCGCTTTTGTGCCTCGTATTTTTTTCTCTTGCATGGTCAATTTCGTGGGTGGCCACCGTAAATAGGCTAAGAGCAAACTTGAACGTGCCAAACCTTCGAATGGCGTGGGAACACACACACATGTGGTGCAGCACTACTGAAGCAGCAGCCTGCCGTAGCTTTCGATCAAATCATTGACCTGCTGTCTAAAGGGCGAGAGAATGCTGGGGGCGGCGTTATGCAGTGAGACGAAAAGGCTGCGGAGACAGGCGTTGCAGACGTTCCCACATGTAGGCAGAAGGATCTACGAGGACTAAGAGCGGTCACTGACCTGTCCGTAGCGAAATTAGTTTGCCGCGTCATTGATCGACTTTTGTAAGCAGAAATTCAGCCCACAATTCTTCCTTCTCTGAGCGAATCCTGCCAGTCCTCCGTAGCATTCATGCCTTAGTTTTTCAAGCTGCCTAATTGTCGCACCGGAACACCTCATAATTCAGATATACAGAAGCAGCGACGTACTTCATACAGCAAAAGAGCGGACTAGCAGCGATGTCCGTGGTACACAAGTGATATTGATTTGAGCTAATGAGCACGCCTGTGAAAAGCCTGAATGGCAGAGTTCGTGAGCACGTGGGCACATTACAGGAGACTACTCGGAACATTTCGTAAATGACACCAGTTAATTAATCAGAAAGCAAGGGGGAGAAAAAAAATACAGGCAACGGTGATAACATTTTCCTGCGCATGATTAAAAGACGGCGACTCCCAAGGTTATAGCAAGGCTGTTCCGTCGAAGCAACAATTACTTAAACTTGAATGTCCTGGGCTCACCGGGATGTGTCACGTAAGTAAGTGATATTGGCCTGTGCTGGACGCCTTTTCCGATGGAAGCAAGCGAGGGACTGGTGAGCCCTTGCTTATATTTGGACTTATCGGAGGCTAGCTCCTCTGTAATGATCAGAATCACTGAAAATGCGGCCGTCACGCATGTCAGTTAAAGATTTGGGCGCCTGTACAGCCTTGTTCCGGTTCCAATTCCTTCCTCATTTTAACATTGTCATTTCACATACAGCGAGTTATACACCCGGGAGAGGAGGCTGTGCTGGTGCCTTCCTTGTTTTCTAAGTGCGCGATGTCGATGGAAGACTGAAAATAAATGAACGAAAGAACGAACGAAAGAACGAACGAAATAACAAACAAACAAACAAACAAACAAACAAACAAACAAACAAACAAACAAACAAACAAACAAACAAACAAACAAACAAACAAACAAACAAACAAACAAACAAACAAACAAACAAACAAACAAACAAACAAACGAACGAACGAACGAACGAACGAAAGAATGAATGAATGAATGAATGAATGAATGAATGAATGAATGAATGAATTAATGAATGAATCTATTTGCTTCTTATGCTGGTTACAGAAATCGAAGCAATGTGGTCAAAACTCAACAGCGCCCATGCACTGTGCAATGGTTGAGCAACGTCTGTGCACATTAAAGATCTCCAGGTGGTCGAAATTATTCCGCAGTCTTCCACTGCGGCATTTCTTTTTCTTTCTTCTTTTACTCCTACCCCAGTCTTTCCCCTCTCAGCGCGGCTAAGGGATCCATCGAGAGGTGAGACAGTTAATCCTCTTCTTTTTATTTAGTAATAACGAAGTTTGGTTTTACCTTTTCGTTTCGAGCATGTAACACTATAGCTTCCATTCTCGGCACGCTGCTGCTGACCCTTCGTACTAGAACGACGGAAAAACACGGAGGCGAGCATGAAATAAGTTTGGCTAAATATTTATTGGCATTTTGGTATCTTATGAGATCACTGCTCCGCAGTGCGATTGAAGGGAGAAAAGGGACTTGTGATAAGACGTGTTCCACGGCGCATGTGTTATTTCTAATTTGACAACATAAAATGGCCCGTTCTGCAGAATATCTGGGCCCGTATTCTGAGTTTGCGTCGCTATCGATGTGTCGTTATCTCACGTGACCTCGAGTCGTCTGATTGGTTGAAACGCCGGTACGGGGTGTTCCCAGCACGGAACTGGAGGAGGTGGCAACATCATCATCCGGCGTTTCCACCAATAAGATGACTCGAGGTCGGGGATATAGCGAGACTTTCGATAATGACGCAAACTCGGAATACGGGCCCTGATGTTGTCGGCGTCGCCGCGGTGAGCAAAACATCACGGGTATATCTTTGGCAGGTGCTAGCTTGCAGGTGATATGGCCGAGCACTGATTGCTATAGTCGGACTGTGTAACGTCTGGAGACGTGACATAACCTGACATATAATCAAGCTGGCAGGAACTACCAACTCGTTCAGTTATTTTGAGATGTGAACCGAACAGAATGAGACATACAAGCGTTGAGATGCGGAAGAGTTGGTTGCTCATAGTGGATTTAAACGGCGTGAAAGACAAGGACGAAGACAGAGGACTTACACATAGAGGCACTGCTGAAAAAGCGGCCTGCCTAGGCGTTCGATCAAATTCTCTTAATCAAATTTACTGTTTTTGTACCTAAAGATCACCGGAACCGCGCTCCCTACTTCCAAGTGGATCTTAGGAAAGTTCGGTGCCTATTAAGTAGTAACAAATCAGTCATCTCTATAGACGATGACCTGCGAGTCTGCCAGGAAAATAGTGTTCATAAAGGAGAGTTTATTGTCGAACAAAGAAGTGAAATATGTAAAGGTCAAGCTGTTCTGACTTCAGAGCTATCTAGAGCACCAGAGGATTGCAGACGCTTTGGAGCTTTTTGGAAGCCGACAAACTGTGGAACTAGTGGAACAGCTCAGGGACGGAACATGTAGAGACGGCGAACTGTGAGGTCTCGCCCATGCTCAAGAACCTAGTGTTAGCAAGTACGACTCATCAAGGCCTCCACTGAGTCAAATCTCTGTACCCATGAATAGCTGGGCGGGACACACTGGCCCTAATATTTCTACTGAACAACGAATAGGCATAACTTCTGTCGAGTGAGCGGAGATGGCACAACGGGTGAATGCGCTCAGAGCCTGCTCCATTGCGCCATCTTCACCGCTGGAGCACAGACCAATGCCGTCTCTGCTGTGTTCCACTGAGAACGGTTCGCTGCCGGCTATAAATGCTACGAGCGACGTGCCCCACTCGGATTTCTGGGTGAAACTTGGCCGTCTCGAAATATGCCACGAGCAACAGCGCTCGTTTGAATTGCGTACAGTAGATGAAATGGTGTGTGTCGGCGTTTATGAGCGCAACGCGTCCGATGTGGAGGCCATAGAAACGGAACTTTAAAAACGCTGGACAATGCCTGTCCAACATGCAGCCACCAATTCGCAGGTGGGCCACCCCATTCTAGAGGTAGCGCTCAATAAATCAGGCATCAAAAATGGCGAGCGTAGCAGTGATTTGACGAAATCTTTTATAAGCTCGTGAGTGTCTGTCCGCGAAAAGTGCTACACTTCTTCGCGAGATTCTATGGGATACCGCGATATTATTACGTAATCACCTGGCGACATCACCGGCTATGATCGGACGTGACGTCATCACTACGATCAGGTCTGATCCAGGCATCCGAGCTGTGCCTTTCATTTGGCGTTTCCTCGAACGCCGTACCACGCAGCGTACAGAAGAAGGCGCAGTAAAGCAGGAATCAGCGGCGTTTCAAACAAAGGCTTTCGCCTCATCGCACTTCAGTGGTCCAAGTGCCGCCCAGAAATTCAGTTTGCTATCCTTCACGTTAGCGATATGCGTGATCGCCGACTTCTTAAAGAACCTAAATGTCAGTATGGAAGCCACACAGGAAAACACGCTGTCCTCTGATGACGATACAAAAGCAGCTGTCGAGCCATTTTTGTCACAATACCACGCTTTCGTTACCCACTCGAGAGGCTTATCCGGAGGGTGTGTGCTGTTCCTATGCAGTTCACTGGAGATGAGTGGCATGTCGTATTGTGTCGAATAGATAATGAGAAGTGACCGATTTGCGTTGGCCATGCTATTTCAAATACACATTGAGAACAAATTTGTGTTATTGCACTAGTAAAGCATTGAGGTATAATGCCTTTATATCTGGTATTGTTTGACTATTTGTGCACAGATTGCTAAATTCTGCCCTTGAGAATTTCTAGATGTGCATTTATACGAATGTAGACTGAGCAGTGTTATGAAAGCGTTATGACCCTAGTGGTATATTATATACTGATTTGAAATGTGAATATAACTTTTTGTATGTCGTGTAAAAAAGGGGCGGTGGCAACGGTTTCCCAGATTTTTATTGTTTCTTTAGTGCTCGGCTTGAAAGTGTTTACAGTTTTGCAGACACGTTAGCAAGTCTGTTCTTTGTTACTGAATGCGGGCCATAATCTTAAATGTCGCTGCACGTTGCCTATACAGATAGAAAGTACAACTGGCTCATACTCCCCAGATAGAAGCTATGCATGCCAAATAAATCTTCGTTCTAAAACGAGACCTTTCAACATGCCGTACCTACTCGATTGCAAAACGTGGTTACGCTATGGTCTTTCAGTTTCTCCAAAAGTGAGTCGTACTTAAACAAGAAACCAAAAACCTGGCTTTCGAAGCGTCGGCAAGAATTACGTTTCTGAAAAGGCATCATCTTCGTGACTTCGTGCGTGCTCAAATTGAGCTACATAAGCTTGAGAGGATTACCCCGGTTGTCTATATTGAAGGTATCGGTAGCGCAAAAAAAGGCTAGCCTCAACAACTTGCAACAGAGCGGTATGAGGATCGATGTACTGATCACATCTAAATCCCGCAGGCTTCTAGGCGAAGAACCATCGTGTTGTGTAGGGAGTGATGTAAGGTAAACTACTCTTTCAGAGTAAATATTGAAAATTTAGCACATAGGTTGCAGGCATAGCTGCGAACATAGGTAAGCAGAGCACACTATTCCGTTCAAACTGCAATAATGCCTTCCTTATTCGCCATTAAGAAATATGATTTGCCCATCAGAAATCGCGCTAGCGTCTACTATCAGGATGCATATCACACATATACAGAAAAAAACAACAACAACAAATTTAAAGATTTACTGAAAGAACGCAATTTGCACTGGAGTTAAATTTAATAAAAATCTAGGAAAGAAACAAATTGACCCACTTTATATCCCCGAATAAAAATAAATGATACCTTGAAGCAAAATTGCCCATGGGTAAAGAAAGACGGAAAAACGAATGCGGTCTTGCCACCAAAGCATATAGAGAGGAGGCTCGCACGCAAAAAGAATATCAAGAGGGAATCTCTTAGCGGAAGGGCCTACCAACATCACCGTCTCCAATTTCCCAGACTTTCACCGCGCCAAGAACGAAAGGGCCGGTGGCCCAACTGCATCAAAGCAAACAACGTGCAAAGAGAACAATAGTGTCTAAGAATCATGGCTGCGGACAGATGGTGATGGGCGACTAAGGACAGCAGGAGTAAGCGCCCGAAGACGAAGAGAAAAGCGCAGCACTCCGCCTGCGGTTGGCGTGCTTTCTTCTCAGTGCGGCATTACGTCTCCGGAGCTATTGTTTGTTTACGCTCGGTACTGAACAACGGGAGCTAGCTGTCCCATCACTCCAATCTTTGCGGAGCCACGACACAGCGAGTCACAAAAGCTGTCGCGTGGTCCGTTTTGTGTTGCTTTTTTTCTTCTTTTTGTTTTCCCGTTTCCTGTCTTCCGGTGCCCTTTCTTTTAATCTTCGCACGAAGCCATGGTTAACCGAGTGCGCGGCTTTAGCATGCTCATGCATGCTAAAGCAGAACTGATTGTTGTTTCTCGCGCGCTGTATGCACGCCAGGTGCACATGCAACCTGCGTTCCGCTTGACGTTAGTTGCGGATGCTGTTTGGAATAACACTGCAGAGACGAGGGAGACAAAGAAGGGAGACAGCGCGGGCGATGACTATCACCTGAAGTTTATTGGAAAGAAACACGCAAAAATATACTATTTTCAATACCTGGAGCGCATGAGCAACACCAGACGCCATACTGATAACTCAGCCTTTAGAATCAAGATATATTAGTTCAAAGTCATGGAAAGTTATGGAAGGGGCGTTTACACACCAGTCATGGTTTTTGTGAACATGAAACGTTTCACTGATTGCTCTTGTTAGTCTATCTTTGTGTTTGTACAGGATGCTAGTTTAATTAAAAAAGAGAACACCCGATTTTTCAGGAGAATTAGGTTGGTTGTTAAGCGAGCAGTTCCCGTAATGCTGAGTAATATTTGAGGACAAAGTGTTGTGGTCACGTAGCGTGGTTTCCTTCAGTACGTACCGACTAGCTCAACTCTGCTTTTTATTGAGCGAATATTGTTGGGGATGTTATAGTATAGAATGGTAAATCTAATAGGTAACTCACTCACTCACTCACTCACTCACTCACTCACTCACTCACTCACTCACTCACTCACTCACTCACTCACTCACTCACTCACTCACTCACTCACTCACTCACTCACTCACTCACTCACTCACTCACTCACTCACTCACTCACTCACTCACTCACTCACTCACTCACTTGATCATTCATCCATTGAATACTCACGGCTTGCTCGCTCAATAAATCCCTTTTGACTAACTCACTTATTCGCAAGTTCGCACGCTCACTCCTCATTCAGTGATTGACCCGCTAAAGATGGATTCACACGACGAGCCACCGACCCGCGGACCATTGCGGATCAGGCGTCACTTGATTTCCCAACCTTGTTTCTCGAGGTTGATGTTCGGCTTCCCTTTTTGGTAAAATATGGCGAAAGACCATGCCTAAATCTTCTGGCTACCACTTGCACAGGTGGTGGTTTGAGGAAGGTGCGATATCCGGATTTAGACATGCGGCGGCTTTACAATGCCCGTGGAGGAGGCTCGGGAACCACGAAGCGCAAGAAGGACGCCACGCGGCAAATGGTCCGCGGGCGAATTGTCTGTCTAATGAGTTATTCATTTCATCAGTACGCTCGCTCGGTCGCGTGCTCGACCGCTCACAGAATCAGCCTCGCTTTGTAGCCCCCTACCCTTTCTGTCATCTCCTTAACCCCTTCGTCAATTTTTTGCGCACACCAGCAAAACAGTAAGGGGTGGGGAGTGATGAGCACATAGGTGGAGTGCAGAGCCCCGACACAAATACAATGTAACCAAAATGACCGTGGAAGCAGCGACCGCTTTTTTTTTTTTCACGCAGGGCCGATCATCTTGCATACCAGAACTAGCTGCATGCATCACGAGGCACTTGCCTACGTTTCCGTTCAGCTGTGCAAGGCAGTGACGTACCGGGACCGATGACCTGTCTGTCTGCGCGGAGACAATCTGGGTAATGGTAGGACGGGAGAGAGTGGTGCACCTCTTGCTTTTTGATGCTACATGGATGATCTCGGAAATATTACTCAAAGAAAAAAAAAAGGAAGAAGGAAGCTAACAACAAAGATGCGGTGGAAATTTATTAGAAGATTTTCCAGCGTAGCTGTCGCCCAGGATATTAATACACCATTGACTAAAAACGTCATACGCGATAAACGTTTTTTGAAAAAAAAAAAAAAAAAAAAAAAAAAATTACTCAAATGTTGCCCTGCCTCATGGCCCAGACGCTTGGCAGTGTTACCAGCTTTCAGGTTGTTAACACTATCTGGTAACGCCTGAGGCGATTGGCTCGCGTGACTGCCTCGAATCGATATCTTTACAGCTCGATAGTGTTGAATTCCTTTCTGTGGAGAACCCGGATATATAGATGGCCTGTCGAGAAAACCACGACTGTTCAAGAGGGTCGTGACATCGTAATGAATAGGAAATGAATAAACACCAAATTAATTTCTGGGGAGATCGGAAGGGAATCGAGTACATGTGTCCCTTAGTTCGCGAGTCGGACACTCATTCCCTAAGTCACACAGCCCTTGTATGCTTTGCGGTAAATACAAAATAATGAAAGAAACAAACACTGTTCACGCCTGTGAAGCCATATGCAAAGACTCCATGTTGCTGAATTATTGGTTATAATGTAGGTATCATCCCTAGATCCGGGAAATATTGGCATTATTCAGAGATAGATAGATAGATAGATAGATAGATAGATAGATAGATAGATAGATAGATAGATAGATAGATAGATAGATAGATAGATAGATAGATAGATAGATAGATAGATAGATAGATAGATAGATAGATAGATAGATAGATAGATAGATAGATAGATAGATAGATAGATAGATAGATAGATAGATAGATAGATAGATAGATAGATAGACAGATAGATAGATAGATAGATAGATAGATAGATAGATAGATAGATAGATAGATAGATAGATAGATAGATAGATAGATAGATAGATAGATAGATAGATAGATAGAGAGAGACAGAGAGAGAGAGAGAAAGAGAAAGAGAGAGAGAGAGAGAGAGAGAGAGAGAGAGAGAGAGAGAGAGAGAGAGAGAGAGAGAGAGAGAGAGAGAGTTGTTCAGTTAATACTTCGGAAAACTGTCGTTCGAAGCATTTTTTTTTTTTTGTGAAGTCAGTGCACGTTCTTTTTGGTGGTTCTTCCCTATGCTTGCAGGATGAAGTGGCGTCGTTTTCAGTTCAGCCTGTGCGCTCTATTTAAGCGGTTAGGCGACCGCGGTCAGTTACACCTGGTCACGCTTATGGAATAATTTATGCACGAGTAGTGCCGTTAGGAGCAGACCTCATCACAGTTGAAATGTAGACAAATTGGTGGGGAAGGGCTCCTAAACTCCCTTAACATTACGATACGTGCACCTACATAGCTGGGTCGGTATTTCAGGGCAGTTGCCGCGGCCCAGCGGATGGAAAATTCGCTCGTACTGCTGGCCATTGCTGTACCTTCGCGTTATTGTCAGACACTTTTTCACGGACAGCTGCTCCTGACTTGGGGCATTGCTAATAAAAGTTTTTCGCTACCAAAAACAGTGCCTCCTCACGCCGCTCCAGTTGCAATTAACGTTGATAGTGGCAGTACCGACTAATAATCACACTGGAGGTGAAATTAAAGATTAATCTTGAGCGCCTCATTTTGCATTATGCCCATGTTTATGCCATCCTCTCTTTGCAAGGCGCACATTTTCGTAAGCTGCTTTCTGTTAGCAGGGACTGGAAAAAACTAAATAAATAAATTATTCATTTTAATTCACAATCGAATGGGTTCTTTGTTCCGGTTTCACTGGTCGAACGTTGGTAATGGCGAACAAGGAGAGTAGAGCTCACATAAGCCATAAAAAATTACAGTATAATCGCTGCTTCCTCGCTCAAGGTAAATATTACTCATACGCAAGCCTGCACTCAAAAAACGGAAGGATTTAAAAAAAGAGAGGGAATTGCTATCTTGCACTTTTTACGTCTCCCGATACCGCCCTCAATTCGTACGGTAACCGCCATTGGGCTGTTCAAGCCGGAACCGGCTGCTCATGAGGTAATAAATTCTTCAATTAAAGATAAAGTAATATGTCTCAATTGTGAGCTCGAGTACATTCGTCCCACGCTCAAACCACTAGATCAGAGGAGGCTGTGGAATTGGTAAACATAAGGCTCATGTAATAATCAAAGGCTGAGGCGGAGGTTGGTGGCGTCTTCTCGTTCGGGCGATGATGTTCTACTTGCAGCGTCGCGCTGCTACTGCGGGCGCTATCATAAATCACGGGACTCGGCTGTCGGCGTTCTTCGCTCGACTGTCAATGGAATATGGGCGTAGCGAAGCCACGCGGTCCGACTGTTGTCACTGCTTAGCTGGTTGTATGGAGGCATGGCGAGGGGAGGGGGGGGGGGGGGGGGTGGTGTTAGACTGCATTTACAAATCCCATCCCAGGAGTGCGACACGATGTTGGAGGCACAGAAGCTTCGCCAACGACACTGCTTTAGCTTTCATTATGGGCCTTTACTTCCTCCATGCGGTGCTCTCTGATTCAGTTGCTTGAACGTGTTAGTTAACGTATCTCTAAATTATCACCTGAAATAATTGTACGGTTCATCTCCTATGGTCATTTATAAACCCTGCCCCAGTTGACGGTTAGCGCGTGTTACTGCATTGTTTGCTTATGATCATAAAATAGAATAATTAGAAAATATATTTTTACAAATGTAGAGCTATAAAAGTTGCTTTGTGACAAAAATCACGTGCTTTATATATATTTTTTTATGAATGTCATATAATTTTAGGCCGAAATGTAAGAAACATTGAGGCGACACGCTCCACCTTTAAGGGTATGACGCGGTAGCGCAGGCTACCAGCCCACATATAAAGGCTGACTTTAAGCAAGCCTTATGAACATGCTGATTCTGATATCATCTTCCTATGTAGAAGGAAATTCCCGAGTCATCTACTCCTGTCAAAAGTAATTTCAGGCACTGCTATATACGGCCAGTCAGTGCGCGGTCATAAGTCAGCTGTCAGCTACCGCCTGGCATTGCCATGCTCGTGATTTTTTGCTTACAACACCAGAGACAACGCAGATGCCATATTTTCTGGTGAACGGGATCTTTAATGCTGACGCGTTAATAAAAATTACAAGGGTTCAACGCTGCTGAACCAAATATTGAGCGAAAGCATTAGCTGCGGGTGACCGAGCGTTCTTCTCTTTTTCTTCTTCCTCAGCCCACATATAAAGCCCCGCTTTAACCAACCCATATGAACGTGCCTTAGTGGCCTATAGGGGTAACGTGAATGCCAGAGTCCTAGCAGGCTGATTCCGACATAACCGTCCCATGTAAAACGAGAGGCCCAAGTTGGCAGCTCCTGCCAACTTGGAGTCGTCTACGTTGGTCGTCTAAAGGTCAAAGGTCAAACGTGGTTACCGCCAGGACCACGCTGACGGCTTGAAAGTGCGAGTAGCATTGCTTTCGCAATAAAACCTCTTCCTGAGGTTGGCAGCACTGCAGCACTGCGCTGCAAGGACCATTAGAGGTATCGTGCCATATCCTTAAGGCCGAGCTTAAGTGTCCCCAATTTTATTATCTCACACACCTACACCAGAGTACTTTTGTGACCGACAGTGCGCACTTGCCACCTGTAACATGCTGCAATGGCTCAGAGGTTATGAGAGAGCGTTGTTTAGCTCACGAGCCTGGAAGCTTGATATGTTGCCGCAGCGGCCGGTGAATGAACAGCAGAGAATAAACGCGGAGGAAGAGTGCACGAAGAAGACTGCCTTAAGGACATAGTTCTCAGTGCAAAGGCACGCGGCCAAAGGAAAAAAGAAGAAAGAAGACTAGGGACGAACACAGCGCTGTGTTCGTCCCTAGTCTTCTTTAAATCTAGAATACCAACTAGCCCAACAACTAACTCTACTGAAGACTTTGCTGTGCTGCCTAGTAGAGTTAGTCTGAAGCCATCCATTAGAGCCCTTTTCGGAATCGATAGTGCATTTTCGAGATGCAGCTGTAACACGAACATGACCGCAATATTATTATTTATATCAACGTCCAGGATGTCTTGTCTGCAAGTTACAAAATATTGAGATAGATATTCACCACTTGTTGTGGGTTTGCCCGGCACTGAAGCCGACGAGAATTTGCCACCTGACTGCAGTGGGCCTTTCGCCGAACAACTCATCTTCGTACATTGTTCGGATGCAAGGACCTAATCATCATTCTCTCTTGAGCTTTATTAGAACATCTAGCCTTGTTTCTTTCATTCAATGCCCCTTTTAATTTTCGTTTTACATATTTTTTTTTTTATACCCCGAGGCAATAAACAAAGTTATTAAAAAAAAGCGAGGATGAAATAAAATGAAATAGAGGGAGACGAAAAAAGAAAAACGTGACAAGTGCAGATAGTATAGAAAAAAATAAAAATTGTAGTCAAAAGAAGAACCTGAAAAAAGAAATAGTTGAGGAAGCGAAAATGAAGAATGCAAATAAAAAAAAATAATAAAAGAAAGGAACTGTAATCTACGCCTGCTCTTGGAGGTTCCCGCAAATATCGAAGGGGAAATTCTGCACGCGATGTCGATGCCGCAGCGCTTGGGCAACAGGTATAAAAAGATTAGCACATTACCACTTTAAATACATAGTTCGGAAACTCAGTGTGCACAGGAAACGGAAATGGTTTCTCCGGGGGTATGACACGCGAAGGCCCGCCTCGCAATGCGGCCGCATGATCCGCTACGAGAGTTGGCAGACAGCTTGTATCAGCTGCTTAGCATTACACCACAGTGCAGCAGACGAGGTGCCGCGGTGTTGGCGCCCTTTCGAAGCTGGGAGCTTAGTTCGCTTGTTCGCACGACACGGGTCAAGAGGCTTCCTGCTGTCTTGCAGGAAGTAGGCCTTGTTTTCAAGCAGGACATGTGGCTCCCCAGAGAACGCCCCAGACTTTATTGCTTCGTCGGCCTCTGCTGAGAAATTTCAAGCAACTTCGGGCTATACGCGTTAGTATGCGTCCAGCGTGTCAGAGTTGGTTTTGAATTAGACGTTTATATAAAAAAAAAGGTGTTTTTATAGACCTACATGATGCAAGACCCCTCGAAAACAAGGGACCCCGGTGCAATCCCGAGATACATGTGAAAATTTCTTCCAACAAAACATGAGGCGCGGACACTTTGTGGACACTTCAACCGCAACTCGAGGGAAAGGATGTTGGAGGAGTAGAGTGAATAGAGAGAGAGAGCTGTTGAGGAGGGCTCGAAATAAAATTCGACGACGATGGTGCTTGTGGACGTGCACTAGACGTCACACAGTACACGAAATTCTTTCTTATTTCGAAATGTGCACACTACCCTTCTTCTGGCAACAGAATAAGAGTAGTGCAATTGATTTTTAATTTGTCCTCAAGTCCCAAAACAGATGCATTTGAGAGCTTCTTGATTCGTTCTCCTGGATTGGCATGCGGCCATCACTGTGGGAATGAAACGTTTTTGACTTCTTGACGGCCAACCAGCAAAATGATTCGACTTTAATGTAGTCACGGTCGACTTGCGTGAGCCTACGACTCCGGTCAGTAGGCGCGCGCGCACACACACACACACACACACACACACACACACACACACACACACACACACACACACACACACACACACACACACACACACACACACACACACACACACACACACACACACACACACACACACACACACACACACACACACACACACACACACACACACACACACACACACACACACACACACACACACACACACACACACACACACACACACACACACACACACACACACACACACACACACACACACACACACACACACACACACACACACACACGCACACACAGCACAGCACAGCACAGCACAGTACAGCACAGTGCCTTCTTGTTTAGCTCCACCTTGTACATCCCATCCGTTCTGTGCTACGCAAGCAAGCCGCTACGACGCAGAAAGCTTTGTCGATCGAGCATAGACTGCACTGCCTGGAGGCCGTGGTCCGCAGCCGTCTCTGCTGACGCTGCGTCTGACCAGCGCGGCTCTGCTTATCTACGTTGAAAGAACAGGATGGGTGGCAGTGTACACGTGCACAAATTGCTCGCTCTCCGCTCACTAAGGCTCGTGCGTATTGCAGTGCGACAAGGCTCACTCACTCACTCACTCACTCACTCACTCACTCACTCACTCACTCACTCACTCACTCACTCACTCACTCACTCACTCACTCACTCACTCACTCACTCACTCACTCACTCACTCACTCACTCACTCACTCACTCACTGATCAATTAGGCATGAAGGTGGGGGCTGATTACGGTACATATGTAAAAATAACAGCCGGTGTACAGAGGATGTTATGTCGAATTTTCCGTACGGCACGAATGATTTTCAGCATATGTTGTAGACATGGCAGAGATTTCGGGGTGGAGTGACAGAATGGTTTGTTCATTTTCTCGAAGTTTGCCGTAATATACGCTGTTTCAACTCCAATATGGAAGAGTCTTTAGTCCTGTCTACAGGTATAGCTAGGATATCACAGTTTCACGGGCGTGCATTCGTTCAATCACTCCCTCAGTCAATTGCTTATTTCCGCTCACTGACTCGTTCCTTCGCTCAATCGCTCACTCACTCATCAAATACTCTTTCACTCTTCCTTTTTCTCACCGATTTGCAGAAACTACTAGGGCCTACTCTGTACAGAGAGCAAACATTTAACGAATCTTGTACCTGAAAACGTTCAGGGGTTGTATTCTGCTTCACAGAGGTTCAGTGATCTTAACACAAAGGAATGCAAGGATAGCGCGTGCAGATAAATTCAGGAGAAACAATGGAGATTTGTTCTTTCATATGCGGGCCTAAGCAACCTTGAGACAAAAGCTTACGTGAACAAGCACGCCACAGACACGCACGCAAGCACGTACATGCGTGTTTGACCAACACGGGCTACGGCATCGTTTCGATCGAAGCGAGTGCAAAACGACCATGTATTAAGATTTTCTTCATGTTAAAGATATTCTCTGGAGTTTGAAATTCTATATGCCGAAATTTTTTAACAAACAAACAAACAAACAAACAAACAAACAAACAAACAAACAAACAAACAAACAAACAAACAAACAAACAAACAAACAAACAAACAAACAAACAACAAACAAACAAACAAACAAACAAACAAACTTGGCAGCGGCTTAACTCAGCTAAGCCAGGATGTACAAAGCGAAAGCAGTAGCAGTCGTGGATGAGACCGAATAGTTTTTCTGTTTTGTCCTGATCGCACCTTCTTCTCTGCAGCCTTGCGTCGTTGTTTTGCAGGTCTCTCTTCTCACTCTTCGAGAGTTTCCAGCGCTAGTTTAGCTCTCGCAGCTTGTTCACTTTTCCTATGCGCAGCTTCTTCACGGCGAGCGATGTTGTCAGGATGAATAGATTCGGCTTGTATGCGAGCGGAGAGAGCGCTCGCGCTAAGCGTTGTTGCATCATCCATGGAACAACACTACACACTCGCCGAAATTCTCAGCGTATAGACGAATACCGATCTGTGACGTAACCAAGATGCGGTGGAAAAGAAGACTTAGCTGCCAAAGAAATACACAGAATGGAAAAAAAATTCAATGCACTTTTATGATTTCACAGTCCGCCTGTGATGTCGTAATTTAGTGCAGAGTAGCCACGAGCATCGTAAGAGATTTTGTAAATTCAAAACTTTATTAAAGAGGCAGAAAAATGTTGCGCCGATGTGTCAGTGATTCCTTCCGCCATCGGACAGCCATAGGTCCGCCTCGTGCGGTAGGCACCCATTATGTGGCCCTTTTGTCGTTGATGTGTTCGCGGCCTTTGCAGGCCGAAGTGTTCGAAACTTTTTGCTTATGAAGGGGCGCAGTATAGTTAGCGGAGTCTCTTCCAAGCTCATACCCCTGTGAGAGCCGGGCGCCAGGCCGGGGAATGCTTTTACCCATTTTTCAGGTGGGGTTCGGCGGCGGGTTTCAAATTAACCGCCTTAATTCACAGGCGCTTCGCGAAATTTGAAAAGGAACAACATATATTAACAGATTCGAAATATGGATTACGTAATCCCTCGTCTGCTGAGAATGCGCTATTAGATCAGAAATAATGCAAATTAAAACATCTGGATCAAAATAAAATTGGTATTGGCATATTTATAGATTTTGCAAAAAGGTTTGATTTGTTGTGTCATGAACTTCTCTGAAAGCTTCATAGGTATGGTTTCCGAGGTCACGCAGGATCTCTTGTAGAGTCTTATTTAGGAAATCGAAGACTGGCTGTGAGTATTAAAGAATATGTATCAGAGACAGAACTGGTTTCTCGCGGTGCTCCTCAAGGCAGCATATTGGGTCCTTTTCTTAAAAAAAATATCTTCATCAACGATATTGCGCAGATATCTGCTCATGTAAAGCATATAATATATGTTGATGATACAAGCATTTTTTTTTTTTTTTCAGGAGCTGACGTAGTTGACTTAATAGATATAGTAAATTCTGCATTTTTCCTTTTATACGATTGGACAAAAAAAAAAAAAAACGTTTACAAGTTAATACCTAAAAGCTAAAGCAGTCACCATTAAAGCAAAAAATAAGCAAGTTACACTAACAAAATATATTTACTTCAGTAGTGTTCGTTCAGATATAGCACCAACATTTAAGACGCTGGCTGCTAGGCCTGCTTTTCACCTATCAGTTAGAGTGCACTACTATTCTACACACCGTAAGTGAACTATACCCAAGTCTGCTGCAGCGTCGCGAGCGCCCCCTTTGTTTGTAAAAACGGTGTTGGTCTACATACACGCCTTCGCAAGCGAGCGGCTGCTCCACGGCTGATATCCCCCGCCGCGGCGTAGCAGCTGAAGAACACCGCGCATGCGCAGTGAGGCACACAGCTAATTGATGACGTCACGCGTGGCGCTCCGGATGCAATCTGTTTGGCTGTGAAATGTTGGACAATCTTTTGCAGCTTTTATGCCTATAGGTAAGTGGAGAAGTGACTTGCCCAGCCCTTCACTTTTCATGCATCGTATGCGGCTTGTAAACTATCTATATAATTCAAGTATAGCAATACTTATTTAGGTATAGCACGCAGATAACAAAAACACAAGGATTGAAAAAGTCTTTCAGGAGATGCACGACTGGAAAGCATACGCGGTATCTTTCGCCTTGATTGGGCAATCTTCGCTTGTCAAGTGAGTGCTGCTACTTTGGTTATGCGACTAAGAATTGTAAAAACTCGGTGCGTGCTGCAGCTCCTTCTCTGATAACTAACTTGAAATCAGTGTCTTGCAAAGGAAGGAAGGATGGAAGTCTCGTGACACACCTTTGTAGCTCTTCCTACTTCACGCTGTGTCCGGTCAACTATATACAGCTAAGCTTTGTTAAATATTTAGAGCAAGTTTACCGGGGAAGGCAGTTAAAGTCGCTCTCTTGGTTTGCCTAACAAGGGACCAGATGTCGCACTTTAAAATACGCGCATGGGGAAAGGGAGGGCAGGCGCACCCACCTGTCCGACGTTGACCCGCGTTAAGCGCCAGCAGAAGCAGGGGTTGCCGCCGCGCTTCCGCGTGTTGCGTCTATGCGCGCGCGCGCGCGACGCTAGCGTCGTCGGCGCTTGCGGCCGCTCTGCTCTTCGATCGCACCGTGAGGGTACAGCCCAGCACACTCGCGCCCGTCAGACGCTGTAGAGCGCGCGAACGCACCGGTCGCAAGTTCCGCAGCTGCTACCTCCCCTCCTTCGACCGCGTTCGGAGTCCTGGCCCGACCTGTCATCGGATTTCTCTGCACGTCTCGGCGCAACATACGGGACCGCTCGTGTTACAGCATACGTAAGCACCCTCGGATTCCTTGAAAAGTGCCAAAGCAGCCCGGTGATGTCAAACCGCGTCCCATCTGGCGGAAATTTGAATCTGAAAGAGGAACATTTTCGAGTTGAGTGAGAACTTCCTCGTGGTTTGTGCACTTTGGACACTCCGAGATTCCTTGGTGTCGTTTTATTCTGAAGGCGACGACAACTGAGCGAACAATAGTGAAGACGCATATGCCCGAGGTGTGTCACTTTGTGGACGGAGTTCGTGGTGGAACAAAACCTGTGATTCTTGCTTTGCACGGATCGGTCGTAGCGCAGCTGTTCGTGCGTGTGCGCGAGGGAACTTAACGCAGCCCGTGTGCACTGGTTTATTGAATTGTCCGGCCCAAGTTACTGCAGTTTTAGTGGGAAAATTTTGTTCCAATGTTAGGAACGACGGCTAGAACATTTCAGCGGCGTAACGCGTTGCTTACGGGATCACCGTAAACGTTCTGCTTGCTGAGACTCCTTTCGCTTTCTTGGGAGGAAAAATTCTGAGCCGAAATTGGTAAAACTGGTGCCAGTCCGAACAAAAGGAATGTAATGTTTTATATTATATCCGGTTGTACAGTATTCCGAAGCAGAAATTAGCCCGAATTGTACCTGTCGTGAAGGGAGACAGCTTAGTTTCGGGCGTTTATTTGAACTTCAGGTGAGTTGGGGCACATTTTACGCGGTACAGTGTTCAGCAATAACTCGTGAGTAAAAAAACAACAACAAACAAACAGCTTAAGATATAACATGCGACTAGATAAGAGACATTCTCAGTATCCCTGTGTCGAGGAAAAGAGACACGCTTTAGGAAAGTAGCACTGCAAACATCGTCTTTCTTCAGCATGTACAACTGAGGCCAGCTGCAGGACCTAACAGCGGTACAATTACGAGCGAGCGAGTAGCTACGAGTATCTAAAAATGCCTTAGCACCGCGTGTTATGAACTCGCACCGGTTTTAATTTCACGCGGCCAATTCTGCTCGGGTTTCGTCGCTCTGCCGAAATATACATTTCGAGCAATCAATACGCGTGTTCCGTCGACAGGGCTAGGCGACAGCAACTTCGAACTGCCCTCCTCATTTATTATTTCCGCTGGATCCTTTATATATGTATACGCATTTTTCTTTCCCTATTTTGAAAAACCAAAAGAAAACACGCAAGATAAAGGGGGTCAGGAGAAGGTGTCGTGCGCGGCTGTCAGTGCCGATCTCGTTGGTATGGGCAGGGTGACATCGACCAGGCCCGAACAGAGTGGTGAAACATAGCCGCCGCCTGCGCCGCTGTAATGACTGCTAGCGAACGCAATTCAGTCCCCAAAGGTGTACGCGTTGTAACGCGATAGTCTTCGAGGAGGGGCGGGGAGGGTGAACAAAATCTTTCTTCGTGAAAGTTTAATGGTTCTTGCCTTACGCTTAACGAAGAAAGAGGGTGTCGTAAGGAACTGATCGCTTGCGGAAAGGAAAGTTTCATCAATGATAACTCCATCGTTCCGTCTTAACGAGCTCCGACACGAATGAGACGGCATGCTTCAATTATCTAGGCGTCGTTCTTTGGGAGGTCTGATCCTGTGAACTTTGACAGTGCGAGCGAATTCTATGCCAAAAATTAGGGAGTTACTAAAAGTCCTTTTTTACTCATTTTGAGACGTTCTTGATTTAGGCACGAGTAAAAAGAGCGCTTCGAACAATTGCACGAATTTTGAAAACGAGAAGCAAATCACTAATGTCTATAGTGGCAGGTTAATACGAGACATACGGCCACTCAGAGGTGTAAAGTTGGGCTAAAGTTAAGCTAGCCAATCCAAAAGTAATGTCCTTAATCAAATGAATGGTTTAAGAAGATTAAATTAATGTTGTCCGGCATCATTGAGCACTAGCTCGAGCGCAACCAGGCTAGTTGTACCCGAACTAAAATCCAGATAAAATTTTTAATTAAGGAGGTTCTGAAAAAGAAAGAAAAACGCAAGACTTCTGTGATATGTTCGCACCAACTACGTGTGCGCAATCTGACTGACTGTGAACGCAGCTACGGATCCAGAGTTTTCTCGGACTAAAATCATCCATGAACAGTCGAAAGAACCTTGAAGTGCTTTTGTGGCGGATGCAACAAAGGAAGACCTCAGTGTTTTCTGAACGAATTCATCACGAAAGCCTTGAACGACTTGTGAAAAAGGAGGAGTGAAAGCGAGAGGGATACGACAAATTTCAGCGCACCAGGGAGACCGGTAGAAGTGGGAAAGCATAGTCTCAAGAAGGCTCAAACTTGAACTGCTCCTGATTGACGTTGATCGTACATGACGTCATCTTAAACCAGCTACGCTATCGCAGCTAAGGTGTAGACGCCCATAAATTTCACCAAGGCCCCTGAAAGGAAGAACTGTCTTGGAGACTAGAAGAAAGTGAGGAAGGAAGGCGAGCGCCATGCGCCGTCGTCTCGCCGCTCGGTGGTCCGAAGTGTTGAACTGCCACCGCCTGTGCGGGGCCTGCTGAGTCCGAGGGAGCGCGAGGCGAGGCCGCGCCTAAAAGCCATGTCAATGTTGGTCCGCAAGGGAACCATGCTGCACCGCAAGGGCAGTCGACGCTCTTCGCAGCCCAACCTGCGCCGTGCTAGTATCGCGGTCACCGGCGTCCCGTCGCCCTCTTCGCGCCGTCAGTCGATGGCGGTGCCCGCCTGGTCTCCTGCGGCGGCCGGCAGCTCCTCGTCGCTCAGCCCAAGACACAGTCTGCAGCCCGGCGCCACCGGAACGTCTCCTCGCGGCAGCCTGACGCCGGTGTCGCCCGTTGCCGGGCCGTCAGACTTGCAGTTGTCTGCGCTGGGCTCGGCGCGCTGCGTGACGGTGGCCACGCCGACGGGCGCCGCGATCAGGTCGCCCCGGGTCTCACCCAGGCCCTCGCCACGGGCGTCGCCGCGCAGCTCGCTGTCCGTGCCGGAAGGGGAAGAGCGCAGGCGATCCAGCTGCACGGTGAGTGATGATAATGCACGTTCTCGATCACGCGATGTGCGCACAGTGCCGTGGAAGATACGAGAGCGAACGGCGATAACTGTTCTTACTCGCTCACGAAGCAGCCGCACGCACGTCGAATCTGACGGATCACGCTGGTGTCCTGGGCAGCAGAAACCTCTCCTCCGCGAGTGTTCGCTTATGTTTACTAGGTGCGTGCAAATAGGTACGACAAAGGCGCATGCATTGTGACCATAAACTGCGTCGCTCCTATATTGGTGTTCTCTAGAGCGTTCTCTAACTGGAATGGCTCAAGAGAGGTTACACGCAAATAATAGAGTGCTACCTACCTGTCTGGTGCGGCTTTACCGATGAGGTGTAACTTCCCAGTTTTAAGGTCGACAAAACCAATTCGCGCATCTGTCAACTGTCTGGCGAATGTAAGTGCGCTTATTTACTTGATTTCTGCTAATATGCTGGTAGTTCGGAGCAAAAATTAGGCGTCATCCTATCCGTTTTTCCATCAAATGTGAAATTGACTGCCGCCTTAACCACTGTTGAAGAGCCTGTTCAGAATGTAATCTTCCCCTCATTTTCCTCCAAGAATGTAAATGTTACTGAACATTAAACATCAACGTTTAATGAGCACGGTGGACTAAACGTTCTCAGTAACTTGATCGTTAAAAGTAAAACAACTTACACTAACAGTAATGAACTATAAGAATTTGTTTTTTATATTATATGTGCTCATATAGTGCCTTTTCAGTAAGGAAGGGGCAGCCAGTAATGCGTAGCAAAATGCATGGATAAAAGATAAGGCATGTTGTCATTCAAGACTTCGGGCCTCGTCAGTTCACTTACGGCAACCCCACTGCTTTGCAGCATTCTCTATTTCCAGTTTCACTACACAGTTGTTGGAGAGGCTATAGTTTCAAATATAGCGGCTGCCATCCAACCCTTATCCACTGTGCGCGTGTCCCTTTCGCTTAAGTGTGCAAACGCTGAAAAAAGAAAAGAAAAAAGAAGTATCTACAGTCCAGGCTTGCTACATCAATAGAGAGAGACCAGCCGCGACGTAACTCGCAAAAAGGAAACTAAAACCCCCACAAAGAGGAAAATAGAAAAGCTTTTAGACACCACTAAACCACGATGGCATTCCTGATCCGAACCTGCCCTTCGCATTCCGATAGTGCAGCGGCATGCAGTCTTCTCCTGTATTCATTTTGCAGGCATTTCGCGTTAGTGGCCGTCCGTGTAGATTAATTTTCCACAGTAAGATAATGCATAAGAAAGTGAAGTATCAATTACTGCCTCGAGTATTAAGCGCAGCATGGATATGTTTTAATTCTTGACGCTTAATCAAGCGCGCACGGAATTATTCCTGTGTTAGCTTTGCTATGTCAATACTCCTACTATATATTAAGAATATGTATTCGTATACTGCTCTATTATCTTAAAAAAAATATTATACAAGGATTGAATATTGGAAATTGCTGTGTTCAATAACTTAGCGCTGAGAGTCGGACGAGCGGTTCAAATCTATTTGAAAGCGTTGGATCAATTGCTGTCTGTAAAATAGTAGGCTTTAAAAGAGCTTTTTATCAGTTATGGATTTTCAGAAGGCAGGATGCGCTGCGGTTCAGACGAACCTATGCTAAACTTGGTTTGGAAATGCCTGCCTTAATGATTGCCTAGAGTTTAAGAGTGCGCGGCCAAAACACTGTCCCGACGTGTGTATGCGGACGCCGTGATCTTGTGACAGGGCAGCGGCCTCGCTACCCGCCGGTTTTTCAATGGGTACAGGATTCTGCCCGGCCTGGTGCGTGCCACTTCTGGGCAGAAAATGATTTGAAAATGATCTTGGTCCAAATCGACTCAGCTCATTCCCAACCCGCTTTTGGGCCGACGCTCGTTTTCTTTTATTTGCGATAAGTTTTGCCTGCGATAACCTCTGACTTGGTGCGGGCCACTCATATTTATTTTAGGATTTTGTGTCTTCTTGAGAGTTTTACAATTAAAGGGTTGGCTATGCGGAGAGGAATTACTCTCCCTAGAAAGGTATACGCGGACAAATGCATTTTGTGGCTGCGCCTTGCCTCGCCATGATCAAAACTATATTCATTATTTAGTCCCTCTTTCTACAATACATGCAAATATTTATTGTACTAATAGCCGAAGACTGGTTACGCCTAGTTTTAGAAGTGCCACTTCTGTCTCCAGGCGGAAATTATTTTTCAAAAAGGCAGAATAAGAGAAGGGGACAAAACATGAAAGGCATAGGCACAGGACTAAGTGCTGTACTATCAGTTGATCATTCTTGACGTTGAGAGGGAACTTATACACGTGCCTTCGTGGGACTGGCATTTGAAGGCAAACCACTAACCACAACGATGGTGTAGAGTTGAGATGAATCGCATTAAGTGTAGGTGGAGCTTTCATATTACGAAAGGCCTACCTCGGGCTCTTAAAAAATGCTGGCCCATTTGTACTACGTTTTAAATGTTACGAAAAACATCTATAGCTTACAAGCTCATAGTCAGGCCGTTTATCGACGAAGTATAATCAAACAAAGGAACCTTTTGAGCATTGTACCTCACTATCTCGAACGAAAAAAATATATCCCCCGCACGTAGATGAATCGAATGGCGCCCGACACAGAACTGATTTGTTTGGAGGCCGCTCAAGGGAGCCGGCGAGAAATGCTGCGGAATGAAATACGCGCGACCACAGTGAAATGTTAACGCGTTATGTGAAAGCCGTCCGCAAAGTTCAACACGTGCCGTTTTGTGCGGAGCTCGGCTTTGTCATTTTGTCAGCCAGAAGCGAGCGCTCGGAAAGCATTGAATGCGTTTCTGCACTCCCGTGCTACGCGCTGTGCTAAGCTAAAAAGCTCTCTATGGCGAGCTAGGAACAAACGTGTCAAACTCCCTTCTAGGCTATAAAATTTCACAAAAGCCAACAGAGAGAGAGAGAGCGAGCCCGCATGATTTCGGGCGCACACATACGTCGTCGCCTTTTGAGAATAACGCCTTCTTCGTCGTATTCAGCTGCTGCCAAAGTTTTTATCTTCGGCTTGTCTTCTGAGCAGTGAGCGCCATGGAGCACATCAAGGACAGCCCAGCGCTCGGTTTGTTTCGAAAGTCGCTAGGGAGACGTACTACGTCTCGCGTCCAAGACCGTCGAATAACGCGTCCGGCTTTTCGACGGTGAAATATGCAGCTGTTGTCAAGGGGCGGAAATTGCGTTTATGGAATATGTATGGCTGTCTACAAGCTCTTGCGTTCAGAGTGCTGCTGAAAAGAATGGCGAATCCGGATGAGGAAACGATTGTTTACGTAAATCTCGTTCGCATACCAGCTGTGTCCATCTCTATGCTGCTGCCATGCTTATATAAGGGTGGAAAATATTTTTTCTACTATTGCCTTTTACTGCTGCCTTTTTTCTTCCACGACTAAATTTCGATTACTACGCAAAGGAGAAAGAAGAGTACGAAGTTTTCTAGTAGTTGCCAACAGCACAGCCGAATGAATGGGATCTGTTTAACCTAACGTCCGACAACTAAGATTACAGAGAAAAAAAAAAAATAACAGCTCAAAATAGGCCTCTCAAGACGACGATCAGGCAGGGAGAATGTGTGCGGACGCAATAGACGATGAGAGTGAAGATGCCGCCGCCTAGAAGCTGTGAAGTAGAGAAACGAAAGACGTAATATTGGATTTCTGATATGATTCGGGTAGTGTCAAGAACGTGACAACACGTCTTCACAGCTGTAAGAAAAAAACGGAGTAAAAAAACACGATACAAAATTGGCAAATATGGGTTACGCAGATATGAGAATTCTTGGTTCAAAAATATGGTTTGATAAAGAGCATACATCAATCCGGAAGTAAACAAACGAAAAGGACCGACAGCTTCAATGGGGTATGTCACCACCGACTTCAGAGTGCGTTTTTCTTTTTTTTTTTTTTTTTTGTGGAACAGTTGGAAAAATGCCCCCTCGTCGTCGAAGAAATTAGCTTACTGGTAGCAACAAGCTTGATGTTCGGGAGCATTCCTGGCGTCACAGTGATCCGTTTCCAATTTATTTCGAACACGCCAGTTTGACTGTCAAGCTACTACAGACGCAGCCAGCTCACTTCTCGCCCTCTCACCCCAAGCTGTTTCTTTCTTCACTTTCTTTTTGAATAAGTTGACTTGGATGGAGGGGACACAAAGGCTTTTTGCTTTAGCAGTATTCGAAGCGCCAAGGAAAAGGCTGGCTACAATTCATGGACACCGGGAGCTGACATACACTTAACGTGTCATTGATTCATTCTGGTTATCAGAAACGACTTCAAACATTGGTAGTGTGGAAAGCCTACGTTAGTTTTGAAGGTAAATAGTTATGAAACGATATAATCGAAGCGAGTTGGAGTGATGGTTGATATGCCGCCGAGTGACAAATTTCATCTTCGAAATAACGAATTTTTACTCGAACGTTGCACAAATGCTTAATTTCACGCAATCTGAAAGGAAAAAATTGGTCGGATTTGAACTTTCTCGCCCTATACACAGGCGCGGCATCTCTACAGCGCGGCATTCGAAATTTACACTGAAGTAGCAGTTTTAATTGTGGAGTAAGAGATCTGAAACTTCAAGAACTAGTATACAAGATGACGCATGAGTCATCTAGACATAGCTATACAACTGCTTCGCGCCTCGCATTACGACTAAAAAGAAAAGCGATGAAGTTTGCCGGAATATTACTTACGTGCCTATGAGTGTTGTAGGTAATGGCTGTCATTTTTCGTACAGTGAAGCGGAATGCTCGCACAACCATAGCACGCAGAATATCCCCAGCATCGCTTCTATTGCGCAACTTTCCTTCTTACGCAACTCCTAACTTGCGCATGGTACACACGTGAAATTGACAACGTAAGCTCCTGAACGTGGAGGCGTTCTCTTGAGGCAGACTGGCTAAGCTTATTGGTTGCGCCGAACATTATCGCTCTGAATTACTCTAGCGTGTTATTCTTATGGTATGGACACCACGCGTTTTGATGTAACAAGAAGCTGCGGCTGACGTCGTAATCCAATCGCGTCCGATGATATAGGCCGAGAGGATAAGAGTGCACTCCCGAAGAGAAGTAAAAATAGAAGGAAAGAGACAGAAACTAAAACGTTAAAAGCAGAAACACGGCAGCGAAAGAAACGCGAGCGCAACGAAAAAGCTCCGAAAATGAGTTTTGCCAGATAATGCACTCGAGAATTCAATAATGCCGGAGCTCCTGCTGGTAGTGGAAAAATTTCTATCACCTGTCCAAAGAAGTTGGGACCAAGGCGCCACCCTTTCGTTGCGCCCAAACTAATGTGCTTTGTACGATATTGTCTTTATTCCCATGGGCGTCTCTAGGGTATCTGCCGCGCCAGTAAATAGTTCCGCCTTTTCCTTTTCCTGCCGCCTCCATCCACGATCTAGGGCACGATGCAATACCTCCGCGCGCGGTGGAAGTATATAATGTTCGGGACTTGTTCCGGAAAGCAACTTTTCGCCAAAGCTTCCGCACCGCTATGAAGACTGGCCATGAAACAATTTCTAAGACTATTGTTGGCTTGTAATGGATATTGTGAGCTATAACGACGCCTCATCACGATTGAATGGGAGTGGCTTGCAAGCTAGCTGGGAGTGGATCGCACGATCACAAGCGCAACTCACGTAAGCTGAAGCGAATGCTTTTAGTGCCCGCAAAGCCCTTGTCAGTAATAGAGTGGGCAAAGAGACCTACAGCGTGCTTAGAGCTGCTCTTCTGCATAACATCGGTTGTACGCAAAATACAAAGTATGTCAAACAATAGCGAATGACTCGTAAACTTTCATACCACACGAAACTTTGCGCGCCCTTTTTCAAAAAAAAAAAAAAAAAAAGAAAGAAAGAAAAAAAAAAGCAATGGGCCTCGAAATTCTCTACAATTAGTCGAATTATTATTTCGTCTTATGTAAGAAACGTTAGCCCGGAAAATCAACTTTTTGGTTCAGTTACGTGTGATAGGCAGAAATAATCTTGTTAGTGTACCGATACGCTGATTTAGACGTAGAATTGTTGAATTAATATCTCGAAAACGGAATGGGCGGGTTGTTCATAATGACCCCCATTAAACTGCCGTGCAACAAGAAATGTTAACTGAAGTGAAAGCACAGATAGGCAAAGAAAAGTCACCAGTTACGAAATTAGTGTTTTGTTAATAATAGGCGTATAGATATGCGTGACTCACGAGACATCATAGTCACGAGAGACACGATCCAAATAGAATTTTTCAGAAGAGAAAACGAGTCACGAACTCTCCGCCGTTCGCTCGGGGTTCTTTTCTCTTCTGAGAAATTATCTTTGGCTCGTGAAAAAAAATGAATAGTGCATACATACATACATACATACATACATACATACATACATACATACATACATACATACATACATACATACATACATACATACATACATACATACAAGCACCTCTGACATTCGTTCCCTCAGTATATCGTAAAACGCTCCGATAGCTGCGCTCAAATTTCCCATTCCCCTTTTAGAGTGAAGTGGAGAAAATGCAGTGAAAGAGAGTAAAAGACCGCTCACGCTTTTCCATTCAAAGCTCTCTTTCTCTCAAATAATACATTCGTTCCGCATTCTTTCGAGTTCATGTATGCAAGGCCACATATAAACTCGAAAACCATCGGCGTTCCTTGTTTAAAAATTTGCGCTTTACGTACAATTTCTTTCTGTACCTTGCTTAAAGAGCCACTCATTGAGTGAAGAAAGAAGTAACATGGGAACCAAGGATTAACTGGTACATATGAATCGAATAATTCTTATCATTTGACAGAGATATCAAAAGAGTGTAACCTTCCTCCGGGCCATGACGACGCTGACAAGACAATTTTTCACTGTATTTCAGTTGTCTTAAACTGACACTTTCGCAAGTGTTTGCATCCTTGCGAAAGGATGCAAACACAGTTCTTAGCGAATATGGTGCATATATTCAGGTTGAAGAGCAGACAGTAAACTTTACACTGATATAATCATTTGCTTTGTTTCGGACGTTGTCAAATCGGTAACTAGAATGTTGCAAAGATCCTCATGTATGAAATACTTGATAACTTGAGGCACATGCTTTTTGGTTTAGAAGCTCTTGTTTTGGTCGCTAAACGCATAAAAATGAAAGAAAATGGCGGTTGCTTTTTTCTTTCTCGGCAGCCATTCCTTAGCTTCTCCTTTCACAGTAGTAACACTGTCTGCTAGAATACTGACCTGTCGGTTTTTTAAAATACATGTTATCTTTTTTGCTTAAACGCGAAAAATCCGTAGCGATATAGGCGGTTCCTTGAAACAATGATCACTTGCTGCCGACCTAGGAGAGGCAAATATGCATTGGCGTCATTGGGGTAGTGAGATGGCATGACATATTTTAGCTTATTTGAAGATAGTAGCATGAGCTCCCTGACGGAAAAAAAAAAAAAAAACGGTAGACACCTATGTCATGAGAACACAGAAAGCTTTGTGCTACCAACTTTTGAATCAAAGAATACTGCACCGTTTGAATACAGACAACATGATGTGACCAGTTGGGTGGGAGAAAAGCATGCCATGGTTTTGTTGTGAAGCATAGCACGATGAAATAAGGTTTTATTTTGATGTATACAAGGACAGCACTAAGTTTCGAGTAAAAAGGTATTGCTCAAAATTTTCTCCATAACTTACTTTGCTGTTTCAATTCGCAATCGCTGTTGTGATTACTTAAAACAGAGAAGTGGAGAACAGTACGCACCAGGGCAGACGTCTTATACACAGCTGATTGTACAAAAAGAAAACGAAAAAATAAAGGAAACATATTAAGAACGATGTAGGATTCTGCTGTAGCATCAAAATCGATATAGGCATTGCGTCACGAGTTGCAATCGTTTTGTTCGTGCAGCTACACTACACATCAGCGACGCTCTCCCCTTCAGTGTTGGCTCATAATCATGGGTCACTTGGGAGCAACAATCAATATCATGTCCTTTGTGCTCGCTTACACTGCACCGTCAGGACAACATTAGGCGTCGGATTTGGCGCACAGTGGGGATTGCCCAACCACTCTGCTTTCAGCGGTCGCGGTTTTCGTCATGTAGTGGACATCCCCTTTCCACTTCGCTGCTCCCCCCCCCCCCCCCCCCTTCTTTGTTGCCATCATGCTCTTTGCTTAGAAATGAGTGTTTCTGTTATAGTTTTTCAGAGACACGTTTTTCATAAACGTAAGACCGAGACACTTTCTCTTCACTGAATTTTTGGTTTTGATGGTGGATAGTTTCGAGCTAGGTAGATTAGGATAGTGCCTCTTCTTCGGCGATGGCTAAAGTCAAATAGGGTTAAGCCGTTGGCCCAGAGATTTCACCCGAGGCCTTAGCATTGCAAGAACATGTGCGCGTGGTGTCTTCAAATTTGCATAGTACCACTCATTGAACGAAAATATCGTCTTCGGATACAATTCAACCTTACTTTTGCCCATCAATCCGTAATCCGGCACAGCGGAGGAATACCCTAACAGCGAATAGCAGATAAAAGAAATCGCAAGAAAGGAAAGCAACGTCGCTTGTCTGCAGAGCTGCTCAAATAGGTTTAGACGAATTATCATATCTTCTTGCAGACATGCAGAAGACTTTCCGGAAGACACCTCAATTGATCAGTTTTCCTTTTGAATAAACCCTGTCTGGTGCCTGCAAGCATCTCTGCTTTTTCGCTCACGATCGGCAAACTTGTTCTTTCCCCCGCAGAAAGACAAGAGAGAAATGCAGGGAAGTGCAGGAGAAATTCAAGAAAAATGCACTGCGATGTATCGACTTAAGAGAAAGTGCCACGCCTTTACTGCACAGGAATCCTTTCGCGTTAGCGGCAATTAACGGCAGGGAACAATTCTTGGAGCTGTTGCGTGTGCACCAATTGTTTTCTTTTTCTGTCGTAGTGAAATTCTACTCTCCCTTGCGTAAAATGCCAGGCAACAATGCTGCGCACAATTTGGTGTTTATTTCTATGTTCGCTGTAAAGAAGAGGATAACCTGTGATCGTCTGCACGCCGGCGCGAGACAAATGCGCTAAATCTACAAGCTCGAACCCGCGAAATCCTGTTTGCCTTCTTCACAAAGTCTTCGAAAACCGAGCTCCTCCTGTCGTAGAGCCCGCTACATTCGTATTTGACATTTCCAGGGCGTTCTTGGCTGCCTTAAGGCTTGCACAAAAACAAACTACCGATTAAACCTGCAATGCTTTTGCCGATTCGGTATGTACTGTCACGTGAGTGCGGAACTTTGGGTGCTGGTTAAAAAACTAATACACTCAAAGTATGCGAAAAGTATGTTAGGTTATACTTTTCTTTGTGGGCATTTCTATTTGCAGTACTGTAGGCGTCGCATAAATTTTTCCGATAGTTTATTTCATAAGGGCAGGAGTTTAGGTTTTTGTGCCTGGGCTGTAATCGCGATGTTCATATGCGAACACAACAGTTGCAGTCGGAGAGAAACCCGGAACTGAAAAAAATATTATAGCCATGAAATGCACACAATGCTTAAAAATTTATGACGTTGAAAATTGCTCTCGGTGATTTGTTATTCACCGAATGTATGCCGGCATTTGGGCCATCATTTCAGAAAGAATAATAAATGAAAAGCGGAAGGAAAAACAACGCACCATTGTTTTTCCTTCCGCTTTTCATTTAATATTCTTTCTACCTAAATTCATCATGAGGCTCATTCTGGTCAATATCAGCAACAAACGTAGAAAAAAAAAATGCCCAGCGTTTACCCTGGACTCGTAGACTGTTCGCTCCTTTAAATTGTATCATCATAACGAGCCCATCAGTTCCCCTTCCATCCTCCTATATATATATATATATATATATATATATATATATATATATATATATATATATATTTGTTTGTTTGGAATTTGACAAGGATTAGTGTTTTGGTGATTATCGGGATAAAGAATATGAATTGAAAAGCGGAAGGAAAAAACAACGCGCTGATGGTGGATGGTGGGATATATATATATATATATATATATATATATATATATATATATATATATATATATATATATATTTATATATATATATAACAACGCGCTGATGGTGGATGGTTTTGATATATATATATATTACCATAAAAATACAAAGGTAAGCAAAGAACTAAACAGTTTTATAAAATACAAAAAAGAAAGAGAAAAGAAAGAAACAAAAAACGAGACAAGAAATGCACAAAAAGATGAAGAGATCGAGGAAAGAAACAAGCATAGAAGAAAACATCGGTGAGTAGCCAGAAACTGCAAGAAAAGATAGAACAAAATCACACAAAGCAATAAAGACAACGAAAAACAATGTAACAGAACCAGAAAAAGAAGAAAGTGAGAGAACGATACAAAAGTGGAAGAAGGAAGGAAAAATATAGCCGTGGTTTAGCTTGGGGTTAAATCTGGAGACACGCTAGAGCTATCTGTATGGCTACACTTAGGTTCGGCTTGAATGTAAAGACATGGCTTTTGCACACAGTAGTTTACTCTATGGTGTCAGCTTTGTTTGTGTCACAGGGGGCACTTTTGACCACTAAAGTGCGATGAGGCGAAAGTCTTTATCGCGCGGTTGTCCGAAACCCTCCACAACGGCCCCTTTCTCTCTGTTTTCACTCCCACCTTCGAGATGACGCGATAGCGTAAGCTACCAGCCAACATATAAAGCCTCGCTTTAACCGAGCCGTATGAAGGTGCCTGCGTGGCCTAGTGATAACGTGAATGCAAGGGTTTCGACAGGCTGATTGCGATTTAACAGTTCCATATGAAAGGAGAGGCCCGAGTTGGCAGCTCCTGCCAAGCGTAATGTTATGATGCCCTACGTCCAGATAGTGCTCGGCCATGTCAGCTGCCAGCTACCGCCTCCCACGACTTCTTTCTTCGCTCTTCGGACAGGCACGGACAGGCACGACGAAATGGAGAGACTGTGGTTAATGTAGCTCTCGCTACAAAACAGCAACAAACACCAGTAAAAAGAAATCCCAATATGTATTTCGTTTAGTACAGGAGGTCGAACAATTTTTTTTTATTTATTTACATAATTTTCATACTCACTCGCTTCAATCCCATTTAAGAATGCATCCACTCTCCAAAAACGTCCACCCGGTCAAACCCCTTGCTCAGCGAAAAGACAAAGCCGCGGCGCTGCACGAACACTATCACGCAGATACCAGGGCAATCTATGTGTACGCCGCTTTGAGCTTAGCTTCCAACACACTTCACCCGATAATTTAATATTCGATTAAAGCTTCACCCTCCTTAGAGAGACAGGGGAAGCCGCAATTGCTTTGGCGATCTCATCAAGCATTGCCACTCTAATATTTAGGAATTCAAAAGCAGCAATCCGCCATTTATCAGGAGGTAAAATTCACACGCCCGCTTTCAAAACTCTCAATTCTACTCAACCTACAACCGCATCAGTTTGACTCCTATGGGTACATGCTCATTCGGGCAACTTTGGGAATTAAGCAGACTGCAACGCAGATCGAGCGCCCGTCAACCGAGCAGGGTCAGCTACAGACCCAGGCAGTGCCTGGGAGTGCCTGGTTACCTGTAACGAGATTTCCCTCCACTATAACGAGCAATATCTACAGCTCCAGTTCCATACCTTTTTATCTCCAGCTCATCACGCCCGTATCCACCCTGGCCTTTTCTCGCCTGTTCCGAACCTTCTGCAGGACACCCAGAGCAGACTTTCACCATGTCCTATACATTTGCTCTCAGCTCCAGCCACCCTCCGAATTAAAGCCCCTGCTCCGAATGCCAACTAACCGACGTAGAGCGACGGGAGATCGCGGTGTCCGGCTCGGACCCGCTCCCACAAAAGAAGCTGGCGGGTTGGGCTCTAAGAGTCGCTGAGGGCCACAAGCTCCCGTCCATCCTACGCGATGTCGAGCCGCCCCATCTGTATTGGCTGTAATTACAAGGCTCAAGAATGAATAAATTTTTTCGTCACTACCACCACCATCAGTTGAGCCAACCGAGACCAATTGGATATCGAGTTAGACACACTACTCCTAGGCTATGCAGCGACGTTGATACGGCTTGGTCAAAGGGGTCTTTGTATCTATTCTATAGATGGTCAGCTTCCGAGTGTATGCTTATTAGTTCGTGTGATCCGATATCGAAGCAATTTCCCAAGTGATACAGGGCGGCTAATTCGCATCTGGCCTAATCACGCTGAACTACCGGTCATGTTTTTTAGTGGTTCCTGCTGCCTGCACCGCCAATTTGAACAATAAAGAAGACAAGGCGGAGGTTGAGATGCATCTGAGAGGAATATATATATATATATATTGTCTAATTATCTTTCCCCTAAACAGATTACATTACTAATTTCTGTGATTATCCAAGTAAACATTAAAAAAAAGACACAAAGTACCATCCCCAACGCTTTCCTAGGCCTCGCCGACTGTTGGCTTTCTTTCCTTCATATATATTTATATATATATATATATATATATATATATATATATATATATATATATATATATATATATATATATATATATATATATATATATATATATATATATATATATATATATATATATTTTATTGGCAACAGGAGATGCTTGCCTGGTGGTGAGCCTAGCATGCTACTCCTGATGCGTCTTAGATACATGTTATGAAGAAATAGGCAAACCCACCTCCGGATTTTAAAGAGCTATTAAGCACAAATAGAATTTGGTCTGCAACGATTGCATGTGATAGCCCGCTCACGTTGCCACGCTCGCCGAAAACAGATCTTTTGCGACTTGAAAAATAAAGAAAACGAAATAGACGTGTTGCCGTTACCGGTAAAGTTTGGTAAAATGCACGCATTGGCACCGATATTTTAAGGCGAAAGCCTTTAATGCCTCACCATTCAGAGGTGTCACGTTTTCGAGAGCGACAGTTAAAAATACATTAAAATTTGGAGGACGCTTAAGCTTCGCCTTCAAGAGTGGAACGCGATAGCGTTATTGCACCTCGTTCGCACCGCCCACTCATTCCCTTGGTATGCTCTTGAGTCACACAAAGACATAGTTTTCATACTCAACACTTCTAAGTGCACTGTACAACTTTTTTCTAATTATTTGTTCAAACAAGTGCTTCTCACAATCTACATTATTGCACTGTGTTGTGCACACTACAACGTTTCTTGCTCTCGCGTTCCTTTAGCGAGGAGCCGCGTCGCCTAAACACCACTGTTCGAGTGACGCACGCTGGATGTTGGAAGGGGAGAGAGCGAGAAAACTTATTAAACGCAAGGGTATTGGGGCATCCTCGCACCGGTACCCGCGCGGCCCGAAGGGGAGAAGCGGGTGAGCGAAGATAGTGATCTAAAGGAAAGACGCTTGATTCTACAACCCGTGAGGGTGCACGGCGAAGCGTCAGGGGCGAGTGGCGCGCCACGTGTCGGGGCAGCGCCGCACATTGCGAGGAGGGGTTCTTCTGTGTTTGCCGCAAGATGGCTCTGCATGTGCGCAGAGCGCAGAAGAAATGTAGCGGAAACGTACTTCGCTACTCGTGTAACTGCGACTTCTGTAAGTAACATGCTCATAATTACCGATATACACCGCAGTATAACGTTCTACGGCACATTTCTAAGGCAACACCGCATTCACTAGAAGAGCTTTTGTACCGCTTTCAAGCATCGAATTCGTGGCTGAGTGGTAGCGTCTCCGTCTCACACTCCGGAGACCCTGCTTCGATTCCCACCCAGCCCATCTTGGAAGTTGCTTTTTATTTATGAAGTGCATACCGGGATTTATCGCTCACGGCCAACGCCGCCGACGACACCGGCTTTTCTGCGACACGAGCTCTTTAACGCTATCGCGTTAATAACCCTTGTCTCCATCGGGAATCAAACCTCCATCCTTTGGATCCCCAGTCCAGCGCTGTACCAACTGCGCCACGCCCCGGATCCTGAAACGCTCTTCATAATTCCCCTTGTATATCACGAAGATGATAGCAGGATTTTGCGAGTGACAGATACTGCGCCCTTCCTTTCCTGTAAACGAATTATAGAACGCCGGTGAACTTTGATGCGTTCAATGAAATGCTGTTCGTGTTAGATAAGGAGCGTGCGATGTACCGTCACGACAGGTCATGACGTCACCAGGCGATTCATGCATATATGAAGCTGACCCCGTCAGGCGTACGATCCGGGCGTCTGATCCAGGCGTCCGTGCGGCGTCTTTCATTTGCCGCTTCTTCGAACACCGCAAACACATTAAACAGAAGCGGACACAGATGTCTGGGAGGCGTTAGTACAGCAGGCATCAGCGGCACTTCACATTAATTTACAGGATAGATAAGGCGCAGTATCTGTCATAATTCTCCGCGGACACATATGCACCACGCCGTAAAGGAAGGGAGGAAGGTGGGAGTGAAAGAAGAGTGGGAGATAGAGGTGCCGTAGTGGAGGGCTATGATTCACCGCCTCATAGCACTTTAATAGGGTGCCTCGATGCCCGCGCCTCCGCTCAGGGTGAGGACAGCTGCGTCGTCTGCTACGGCGGCCGCCATTCTCGCGCCCGCGGCATACAGGTTTCGTTCTCGTGGGGGGAGGTCTGCTCGCTTCTGGCTTGCCGCGGGCGCTTAAAGTAAGAAAAATAAGGAATATTCTGGTGCGCTTTTGTTTTACGTGAGAATATAATACTTAATTTTGTTGGAGAGCCTGCCTTGTGCTTTTAAAAACAGGACAAGCAGCCAACATCAAGGCGTCGACAGTAACAATGAAAGCGGGTATGCAAGATATGCGCCAAATATGTCAGTGAAGCTCTCCTAGAATCTATCGCTAGAGTTCAAAACCTATCTCTTATGCACTGAACCCTTTGGTGCGTGGAAACAGCAACCCGTCCCAACATAAATTTGCGTCGTCAGGTCGCTTACTCGAGTGAAGCGACCATACTCCTAGAGAAGCAGAAGGAAAAAAAATCCTGAAAACGTTTATTTACCGAGGTTTGCGATAGATTCCGATGAAAGGAACCGTTACTAAGCAGAGGATCATGAAATAAAAAGTTTTGAGTCGCTTTTCAGTTAAATCTCGATGACGGTTATGACAAGGCGTATTCTGCATACCACCACGGGCATTGGCAGCCCTGTTGGTGTTATCATTCCTGCGCATGTTTAATGTCGAGAACAAAACGCTTGAAAAATGCCACAATCCACTGCGTGGAGGAGGGGGGGGGGGGGTTGAACATTTATTTTAGATCACATCACCCTCAATTGAAAGCATTTAATTCTGTTCACTTGTTTTGTAGTTAATTTCAAACTACTAAGTTTATTAGAACTGCTGGAACACATCGGGTGATTTCTGCCCAAGCTTCTTTGGCGTTCTTTATTAAATTTGTAGCTATGAATGTCCCAATACAGGTGACTGCAATGGATGGGTAAGAAAACTGAGCAGACGCGGTCAATGACACAGCGTCTTGGTTTCGCACGTTCTGAAAAAAAAAAAAACGATTATCAGCAACGGTAATAAAATATAAGCACTCGCCTGTTCGTCTTGGTATACCTGGATGAAAACAAAAACTGTTACCCAAGCAAACATGAAATCGTTTATTCAGTGGTTATGAAAACACACAATAAAGTTACCAATATTTCTGCTTATGGTAACGCGACCATTATTGCACTTTTTCAAAGTAGACATCTATGTTAAATAGATGACTGTAATTGACGAAACAGTTGTGATTGCATATATACATAGATGCAGAATTCAGGTTTCGAAGCAAAACTTTCGCGGAACTTCATATTCCGGCTTGGTTACGCAAGGCTGACTCCAGCACAAGTTTTGCTTCCGTGGCCACTAGAATGAGGGCTCGGAATTTGGCGAAGATGAATTCGGAGCCTCACTCTGGCATACGCAGCAGTCAACATTTTTCTTATTCGCTCTTTGTGAGCCATGCAAGTCTTCACAAGGGGCTTGTCTATCTGTTCAAGATATGCGATCAAAGAACGAAGTGGCGACTTCATGGTGAAAAATGTGCCGGTACACCATGAATTGACGGCGGTAAAATGCTCTTCATAGCTTTTCAATGTTTTCATTACATCCCTGCTAGGATATACGAGGTTTTGTCCATCCCTGACGTACTCCTTGAGTGCAGTGAGGGAAGCATACTCATCGTCAGGGTTGCCAAGGAGAGCAGCCTTGCACTGCGCACAAGTTATGCATTTTAGAATTCCTTTCAAAATAAAACCGCCAAGGTAAAACAAGATACGGCACTCGGTTGACGTGAGCTCTTCAATGAACAGGATTTCCGAATCATTGATTTCATCGATTTCGTTTTCTGTACCTTCCTTCTTGGCGTGTGCAAGCAGATCGACAAGGTATTCCCGGTCGAGAATGAAAACAACAGCACGCAAGACAACAGCGTAGTCCAAATATATCAGTCAAATCAATCGAATGAGCTCCTTAATCTGCACATAACAACATATACTGTTTATCTCATTCACTGAATTAGTGCGGTGTCGTTGGGCGAAGCATAGGGCTAACAGGCAGCGCAAGCTACCCAACGCAGCATACGTGTCAAAAACTCAAAAAATCGTAAGTAAATGAATTCATGTTGGCTCCTAGACGACCCAGATGCAGAGTAATTGCCACAGCTTATGTGCCCTCGCTTGTGGTCGTGCTCTGTGCCTTGATTCGTGCCGGCCGCGGTTCTCTGACAAGCGCCTCGTAAAGGCAATTATTTTTTAATGAACAGAAGCGGCGAAAGCACGTTTGGTACGCATTCACGAGCTTAAACATTGTGTCATGCAATTTCGGATGCAAACAGGCAAGCAGCAGACAATGACCGGTTCGGCGCGGAAGCGTGCCTTTTTATTTACGCCGAGCAAGACGAATAGTGTGAAAATGACATCTGACCAATACAAATCTTGTACTACACTTAGCTGGCTAAACGCAAAAGCGGTAAATCGCAACAAAAACAGCACTGAACCAACATGCGGCACTTACACTACAGACACATGAGGAGCTCGTCGGTTGCCACTTGTCGCGCTTGATCCGGACCAGCCACAGAAGCCTTCTTTTCGGGTCTCTGGGAAAATGAAACATCCTCCAACCATTTCTCGCATGGTTGGAGCATTGAGGAACACAACATCCAGGCATTGCACGGCGATGAAAGCCGCGCGAACGCAGGCACTTAGCAGTGACGCTCGCACGACAGCAGAGCGGCGAGGTCGGCGCGGGCAACACAATGGCGGAGGGAGCGCGCGAAAACAGTTTGAGGCGGCGTCGAGTGGTTCAAAGGGTGACCTCACCCTAAGCGGGGGCGCGCGCATCGAGGCACCCTACACTTTAATGGTCCAAAGCGCCCTCTAGAATTTTTTAGCCCGGTTCCGAGACCAACGCTACAGCGTCATTCATTGAAAAACGGTATAACCCTCCTTTCTTTTCTTTTTGGAAAGGGTATGTGTCACAAGTCCGGTATTTAAATTTAAATTTCCTGTCAATATAATGTAACTGGAAAAATTCAGAGACGCAATTATTAGTGAGATAAATGAATATAGCGAGCGGGCATGAAAATTATGTAAATAAATAAAAAATTGACCGCGTTTACTAAACGAAATCTCAGGCCGTAAGCTTTTTCATTTATCGGATATGTTGTCTTGAATCTGGTTGAATGGTTTGTGTTTCTTTAAACAATTTGTGAAATGAACTGGCCCTAGACAATTCATTCGGTACCTCCCCGTGTACTCGGGAAATATTGAAACCCGCCATCGGACCCCGGTGTGAACTCTAGGCTATCTGTTCTTGACAGCGCTCGTTTCATACACTCAGCGCGATTTTTCTTCTTATGACATAGAAGGAACTAAGGGCAATCACGCGCAAAATACATGATGTGCCACACAGTCCAAAAAATGCGGCCGTTTGACACGTGGAAGACATTCACGCCAAGAATATATATTTAGATGGGCAAGCTCGTTCTCGTTTCCGAGCTGAACATGAATGATTTGCAGCGACTTCCCAACTACGATCTTCACCGCTCGATCATTTGTGGAACCTCGTAGCTGCAGCTTGCTCGCAGCCGATATTCAACTGTGAAGGTTTGGAACAAAGCAGCCCAAAAAGAGAGGACCGATGTCTGTGGCGGCACGCCTGTTGAAGTTGGCGTCATTACCTCATGTCTGAATGCCGGCCATGACAGATCAGCGGTCGTCTACCGCCAAATATTGTGGCAGTTTTGTGGACGGCATACCTCGCGACTGTCGGCCCAGTTAATCCGACCCAACCCTTAATGAAACACCTCTTTTATCGCCTATACGGCATAGAGACGAAAAATACCCTAAGAAAATGCGTCTGACGCTCGTATAGTCGCTATACGGATAGGGGTTGTCATTACATGCGTTAAGCTTGGACGTTCCTGCTCAGGCAGTCTGAAATTGCGAATAAGCGACTTTTTTTGGGGAACTTATAATCCTTTAGAGAAAGGAAAATTGCTGCGATTAAGGTTTGTTTCGGCGTAAAAGCTATAAATCTGCCCTGGCAGGTGCTTTCTGAACTTAGCCGTAAGCAAACAACTATGCGCTTTTTTTTTTTTTACAAGCTGGCATGCCGTAAATCTCATAAAGCATGATCAGACAGATGGATATAGGTTAACCCAACCTACACATTAAGACCACCGCCTGGCGGAATTGAAACTGACTTTTTGTGTGGCAATATGCGTGTCGGTATAATGCATAGCTTTCTGCCGAAGCAGCTACGAGATTGGAAACAAAAATTGAGGAATGTTGACCATTAAAAGAAAACATATTACTTTGCATTAAGACCAATGTCGGCATCTTGGAATGGCGAGAGTAGGGCGGTGGGTGATATTAATAGAGGCGGCTACCATTACTCAACGCTGTTGTTTTCACAACCTCAGAAAGTAGACTGATGACAAAAAGGAGAAAACGGCATTAAAACAATCTTCGTAGCGAAACGCGATACTGCACGATAAAACAACAAATTGCGTAAAGAGACACTTCGACGGAGATTGCGGGGAGAGTTTCGCGAGAATTCCCCATTTGCGGCTTTATGAACTAAACGACCTAGTTGAGCCAGTTCCTTAAGGGACAACCATAAATCGTACCGGGGCTTTAGGAATTCGGAAAAGTGCGAATAATAAAAACAGGAACGGAGACGAAGAGGAGAGAAAAATGCTCTGAAGGGTACACGCACGGTAAGGTCCAGAAACCGCCCTGGCGATCGTTTCACTCCCGCGATAAGACCTTGGCCAGAAGGCAAGGCGCCCAGCTCCACCACCACCACTGCCACTGGAACCGTGCTAATTAAAAGCGAGCTGCTCGCTGAGAGAGCTCGCTGATAAGACTCGAAGGTTTGGCACTCTTACACTGCCCGCAGCTATTTCCAGCTCATCCTTTCTCCTTGGCGTCGCTCTTAATAAATGGCAAGATGGCGAAAATAAATAGCAAGATGCCATTTATTCTCGTCCAAAGTATTCTGGGAAGGCATCGTGAATGAGGAGTACCAGGGAGTTCCGGCGAATCAGTATTTGCTTAGGGAGGACGAGCCCACGACTGATGGTGCCGAGAAGGGAGAATAAATACGTCTCGCGGACGTAATCTCGGACATAAGACTCGGAATGTTTGTTGTACGTGTAAAAGACATCTTTAGTTTCACGACGAAGAAGAAGCGACGGAAGGCGCTCCGAAACGAGGTTCGCAAAATGTGGGTTTAATAGAATACACGGATCGACTCAATGGTTGCCGCCACTTGGCGTTTACTTAGCTGATAGCGTTCCGCGAAAAAAAAAAAAAAAAAAAAAATTAGCCGTGTCCGTTTTTTTTTGCGGCCGTGACGTTCTGTTACACGTACGAGGCTTCAAGAGAATTACGGTGTATATATTGCATTCTGTTAGGACCATGTCGAAACTCGTTTTTCTATAGCGTGTTCAAGCACGGCGCTTGCGATAAATGAATATTATTGAACTTTCAGGTTATAAGACACTGTTTGTTTATATTCTATTGTTCACTGTTCACTTCAATTACTGACAAATCTCCGGCACACAGAAGAAAAGCTGGTGAGTTGATAGGAGCAACGTTTTTCCAATACCTCCTATAAGAGTTCGAAGGAAAGAAGCCAACAGTCGGCGAGGCCAAAGAAAGCGTTGGGGATGGTACTTTGTCTTTTCTTTTTTTAATGTTTACTTTGGATAATCACGAAAGTTAGTAATGTAATCTGTTTAGGGGAAAGATAATTGAACACAAAGTAGAAGAAGAAATAAAGCTGATTAGGTAAGCTCCCGTGTTTCTGAGCATCAATTTCGTAGAAAAAAAAAAAAAAAAAAAAAAACTTTGATGGACTGCAATATAGTGCTTTGTGGGGGACTTAATACAACATTATGAAAAGGAGACTGCGGAAGACGTTTGAGGACATATGTATAGTAAAAATCAGCAAGCAAAATGCCTTTTATATGGGCGCATCCCATAATATACGTGCATTATGCTCAGGTTATTGGAATGCGGTAGGTGAAAACTTTTCCCTTTTGCCGTAAACTCTCAGCTAAGGTGCCGTACCTTATATCAGGCACTGCCAGAAGTAGAAGTAGAACAGCTTGGAAAGTTTTATTCTTTTTCTTTTTTTTTTGCAGGGGGCAAATATCTATTTTTTTTTTATGTTACATTAAAATCTTCGCTTGCTAAGATCACGCACATCTTATGCGAAAGTGTTTCGAGAAACACTATATGAGGAACATATAAAGACGGGAATCAAGGCCACCTCTGTTAGCCAGTCATACGTGGGCGTGTTATGTACGTCCAAGTTTTCGCGGACTGGCATTGCGACGTCATATATGTGGACATTAACGTTTCGCGCCCGCAAAGCGTGTTAAACCCTAGTTAGCGCTATGCCTGTTTTGAAGAAAAAGAAAAACTGCATAGCAAAAACGAACGCATTAAACGCCCGCTCCGCTTCAGCAGCTAAACAGTGGCATAAGAAGCGTGTGTCATGACTGGGAGTTTCAGCTTTATAAGCAGATTTGGTACCAACTACCTGGAACGTATCGCGCAACGCGCTATGCTTTCCTACCATCCTATTCCCTCACCCCATTTATCTCGCGCCTCTTCCACACAACGTTCCTCACTGCCTTAAGGAGCACTGGACTAGGGGGGCCATCAAGTGGACATTGCGGTTTTTTTTTTTTTTTTTGGTGGTAATTCTCGCCGCAAGTGGATATCTTGCCAGCGGAAAACATTCTCGGTACAGTAATTGCTTTCCCCTCGATAAAACAGGAGACCTATAAATCTTGTGCTCGATTTCCCAACGCCGTTGGTGACGCCCTTACAGCTGCTAAAGCGATGGCGGCCGGCGCGCCCCCTTCAAGGTGTACGACGCGGAACTGCGACCGAATAACGACTCGGGCCTGGAAGGCAGCAAAGAAGGAAGCTGAAAAAAAAAAAAAAAAAAAAAAAGCGTGGTAACACCGCAAGGAAGTTTTGAATGATCGTTGGCATGCAGTCTGACATGAATGAAAGCAGGGTGGCGCTCACAGCCCCATTTGCGTCGTCGTTTATCGTCATAGTAACCATCTCCGGCGGTGTTCTTCCCTGTTACGCAGCCGCATATTTCTAGTTACATAAAATATCTTAGTATATACGACGCGCGAAGTAGTTTTCCTGCCCAGAGAACGACCACCTAAGAGCACTCACAAAATTTATTAACCTCCTCATCAGCCACAATATGCCTACAAACCACATTATTCTCTCTCTCTCTCTCTCTCTTTCGTTTACAGGCAATCTTAAAGGCTCAGCAGTGGTGCACATATATAAGACGTGTTTTGTTTGTTTGCCCGTTTCTTATAGTACTTTTCTCTTTTAAACAGACGGTCACAATATGCGAGTTCGTAGTTTTAAGGAAATGGAGCTTGGAGCAAGGCGTATGGTTTGGAACCACGCATCCATACCCAGATTTAAATTCTTTTTTTTTTTCTTTTTGCGCAGTAGGGCTAGACTCGTTCAGCGTCTACCCTTATATCGCGAAACTGTAAAGAAAATGTATTTCTGCGGTTTTCGCCAAACATCGACAAGTTTCACAACTATTTAGGTACACCGCAGAAACCATTTATGGCCGACCTCTTGGTCAAGGAAACCACTATATGACAGCGGAAACCGTCAGGAAACGGAAGGGTTGAAAGCAGCGACATTGCGCGGATAAGTTGTAGAAAATGCTGATCTGCAAGCGCCCAGAAAACTATGGCTAGAACTTCGAGACAAACCATGTACTATAAGCTTAGTTCAAGCTCCCTCCTTTCTTCTTATGCCATTCTTTGCTCATTTTTTCAGCTTTTTTTAACTTCTATCTTTCACTTCGGCTTGGATTCATTTGACAGGCGGACTTCTGCAACAGCACCTACGTATATAACCGGCTTGAGCTGCACAACTTTCAGTGCGGGCTTTCATATGCTACTCTGGTCGTGAAGGAAAACGAATGGACAGGGGAAGAAACCAACCGCCGATACCGAAGGTAGCTATGTAAGAGCAGCGGCTGAGTGTACAGTTATCATCGACAGGGGATTATTTCTTTAATTCACCCGTAGCCGCTGAAAAACGAAACAAACACCTGTGCGTCCTGCCTAGGCAACCGAGTACACTATTTAGATCAGTCAGGTAATCCGTCGCAACTCCTCTTCAAAATGCGTCATAATAACGAAGAAGCGGTAGCACCATATCGCTTTTCTTTTTGTCGGATTCAAACTGACGTAGGGCACACGCAGTGACCACCTCCTCTCCTCAAGTACCAGTGCATCCATTGCACTGTCCTCGCTTCTTTGAAAAGCGTCGTTGAAGAATGGTTCTCTTTCGAGAGGAATATAGGGCTATTGACCATTGTGAGCCATTTCTATTTCTCCTGTGGGCACACGCACACACATAAAGCGCAGTAGTTACTTCAGAGAATTGGCGGTATTTAAAGAGATGAATAAGCCAGGACCGGGCTATATGTAGTACTTTGGTAACGAATTTCGCGGTATGTAAGTATTTTCTAGAACGAGTACAAATCCGTGCAAGCAAGCAAACAAACAAAAACAAAAAATCGCCCCCTAATTATACAAGTGAATCTGTGATCTAAACAACTTTTCATTTTAGATGGTAAGCGCGTTATATAAAGTCCCATCCATGATTTTGACGTAGATGTAAAAAGCGGCGTTTTCTAGAAAAGTTTTCCATCTCCTAAAGGGTTGATCCAAGTTCGAGAACGCCACTCGTTGCGGGATTGGTTGAGTTTTGGAAACCTCAGCATTTTTCGAATCCTTATAGCGAAAAGAGCTTACCAAGTCGTAAATCCCAAGTTACAATAACACGCTAAGGCTGACACTGAAGCACCAAGAGGCATTTCTTAATGCGGGAACTCAATTTTCACACGTCGCGCCCCACTATACTGAAGCTTAAAGCGCGCTCAAGATAACAACTGGACCAATCTATTCAATACGCTATCTGTCGCGCAACGAAAGAGAGCATTTTGTTTTATTATTTTCTTTTGTTTCTTCAATCATCCCATCTATACGACTTCTATACGTCTTCGACGAATCTAGGGAGCCGAATTGCATCAAGCGTAAGTGAAAGAATAGGGGCTCCGAAGAAAGTGAGCTGTCTCTTCTGAAGGAGGATTTTTCGCATGCAAAGCAAGGATTTGGGTGTGCTATTCAAGTTCACTTCTCTAAGAAACTCTCTAAAGTTGTCGGCCGTTGTGTGCACAACGACAAAGCTCGCCTGGATACTCAGAGTCCCATACAAAGTACATCCTCTAGCTTTCGAAAGAGTCATCCTCAAATATATAAACATATTGGGTACGAAGCAATCAAAAGAGTCCGGCGGCGCTGGCTGATTGGAGCTCTCTTCGGCAATGTACGGACTTCGTGAAACTGCCTTTACAATTTTAAGCGGTCAACTGAAGAGCCGTGAAAAGATTTCATGTAACGAATGAATTCCCGGAGCGAAGCCAGCATCGACAAAATACAAGCCAGATTGTTAAAATGACGAGCTAAATTAATTTAGTACAGCGTATCCGGGCTCACAGGTAAGAATTCTAAACACACTGAACATCGTATGCCATATGACAGCTTTTACGTTATGCTACGTCGTTGTCGCAACGATGAACTAAAATCCCTCCGTTGAGGCACTACGTTATTTTTCTTAATATTTAGCTAATAACGCCGGTTACACATGACGGAGAGAAAGGCGCACTAATTAAATTTGTTTCTTTTGTAGGCAGCTTCTTTCCGGCCATTTAAGCCTCTCAGGTTATTCATGCATATTGATTTTTCTTCGGCGCTTCATGTTGTTTTGGCTAGTATCAAACTTAATAAGGCTGCATTAGAGCACCACGGCTAAAAGGTGTATAAATGAAGGTACATGTGTAGGCATTAAAAATTTGCTTGCTCAAAAACCAGCTTCCGCTTTATCGGCGTAAAGGAGAAAGGTTTCGTGGGCATAATGCACATGTAGGTTCTTTCTCCGTGAGGAGATAATCAGGCCTCGTATATGCGTGAGGGGGGGAGTTCATAAGAAAAAAAAAATTGTACTGACTAAATATTTAAAAAATATATTTTAGCTTTGTAAACTGATGATTTAGCAATAAAAGGAAGAAAGAAAGGAAGAGAAGAAAAAGAAAAGAAGAGGAGAAAGAACAACGGATCACGCTGAGGTCTTTATATAGTAGAAAGAAAATGTGCGTATCGACGAGAAGACGCTTGTACTATATAACGGAGACAGTATGCTTAAGAAGGGGGGGAAAAAAAAAGAGTGAAATGATGCACTTTGAAAGTATGAGATTTAGGAGATACGCACGCTGAAAACAAAGTGTGAGACCAATCATAATGCACAAGAACAATCCCAATCTCTTTGCCCTAACACGTAACATGTAATTTGACAAGGATAGAAGAGACGCTTATTGGAAGA
>NC_139347.1:58563928-58613928 GCF_055883805.1 Amblyomma maculatum | reverse complement strand
TGATCAACAAAAATAACGCCAAGTACCTTCAATGTTCGATGACGCATTGTCCTTACTGAATGTCGTGCGAGTAGACTGGACAGGAGGTCAATGGTAATCTTCGTAGGGGCTCAAGAACCTGTTTAACTGGCAGTAATAGTGCAAAAATAAAACGTTAGGGCTCGGCGACGGGGCCTGAGCATTTCTGGACAATGGGATGAAGTAAATAGTTAATGCACTGGGAGAGTTGATATCAGTGTAACCTGAAAGCGCATTTCTCGAGTAGGGCGTTGCCCTTACCAAGCAAATGGGTTCATCTCACTGCATGCTAAACCTAACCTCACCAAGCGTCTGTCAGTGCGCCTATATAGGAACAAAATATATCAAGTAAAATTATGACTTTGATGGTTTGCACTAGCGCCCGAGTGCGGAAAAATACATACCTGAAAACGAGGTCAGTGATCGTCGACGTACGTTACACCCCGCGCAGAGAGAAATTGGAAAGTCGTTTCGTGACTGCAAGGGTTGTCTGCACTCTTCTAGCGTTTCTATTTGCAGTGTGGGGACATTGGCAAGCTGATATACAGTTGAGGTGAGGGGAAGCTGTCTTCAGAAGTTTTGACGCTTACTCGACCAGTTCCGGGTGACGAGGGCATTTGCGAAACCGCGTTACCTCTCCGCGAAGAATGTGACCTGAGGCGTACCCTATTTACCCTTGTTCAGTTCTTTTTTATACCGGAGAATGTGAGTTACATTGAAAGTGCTATGACATTTGTTTTTCCTATGTTGAAGACTAAGCGTGCAGATGAATGCTTGCGTGGAATCTTAGCTTAGAGCGAAGTTCACTTTGGCCCAGCAGCTTTACGCTGTATATTCCAGGGCCTCGAAATGCACGGCGCCTGACGCTGTAAGTGATCTCTGGCGTATACGAATGCGGACAGCGATGGAGCGGTCGTTGCGTGTCATATTGAGAAAATGACAGCGGCGGCTTTTAAGGGAGGTGCCTTTGGGAGGTCATACCGCCTGTCGTTGACCGTTGAAGAGTCACCGCGTCCTTCCTGCCCTCCCGTTATTTTTACTATTTCTTGTCCACGCCTTTGTGCTGTGATTTGCCGGTAAGCATAATAAAACGCATGCAGGAGCGCATACGGACACGAACTCGTGAACTCGTAACTCTGACACGTGTACCTTCATCGTAGGTTAGAGTTGATCGAAGTGGGGTTTACATCTATCGCTTTGGTCATCTACCCGACAGAAGAGACGAAGAAAGAAGGAAAGAAAGAAAGAAAGAAAGAAAGAGAGAAAGAAAGAAAGAAAGAAAGAAAGAAAGAAAGAAAGAAAGAAAGAAAGAAAGAAAGAAAGAAAGAAAGAAAGAAAGAAAGAAAGAAAGAAAGAAGGAAAGAACGAACGAACGAGAACACGAACGAACACCGCCACTTTCTGAACACATGTCAATAGTCTGAAAGAATAATGGCGCTCGTTGCGACCATGGTGCAGACCCTATAAATTATTGGATGATTTTCCTTCGTGAGCAGTCAGGCGTTGAGAAATCGTGTTTTGTGTACTTGACAAGGATTCAGACACCTGCGCCCCAATGCGCGCACACACGCACGCACACACACACACACACACACACACACACACACACACACACACACACACACACACACACACACACACACACACACACACACACACACACACACACACACACACACACACACACACACACACACACACACACACACACACACACACACACACACACACACACACACACACACACACACACACACACACACACACACACACACACACACACACACACACACACACACACACACACACACACACACACACACACACACACACACACACACACACACACACACACACACACACACACACACACACACACACACACACACACACACACACACACACACACACACACACACACACACACACACACACACACACACACACACACACACACACACACACACACACACACACACACACACACACACACACACACACACACACACACACACACACACACACACACACACACACACACACACACACACACACACACACACACACACACACACACACACACACACACACACACACACACACACACACACACACACACACACACACACACACACACACACACACACACACACACACACACACACACACACACACACACACACACACACACACACACACACACACACACACACACACACACACACACACACACACACACACACACACACACACACACACACACACACACACACACACACACACACACACACACACACACACACACACACACACACACACACACACACACACACACACACACACACACACACACACACACACACACACACACACACACACACACACACACACACACACACACACACACACACACACACACACACACACACACACACACACACACACACACACACACACACACACACACACACACACACACACACACACACACACACACACACACACACACACACACACACACACACACACACACACACACACACACACACACACACACACACACACACACACACACACACACACACACACACACACACACACACACACACACACACACACACACACACACACACACACACACACACACACACACACACACACACACACACACACACACACACACACACACACACACAGACACACACACACACACACACACACACACACACACACACACTAAAATATCAGCAGGGTTTTTCACTGGAAGATATTTTGAGACATTCTGAGTTCCCGTCTTGATTGTATAGTGGTTAGGGCGCTCGACACCTGTGCCCAAGGATGTGAAATCGAATCCCGGCCGCGGCGACCGCTTTTCAAAGGAGGCATAAAGCAAGGCGCCCGTGTGCTGTGCGATGTCAGTGCACGTTAAGAAACCCCAAGTGGTCGCAATTTCCGGAGCCCTCCACTACGGCGTCTCTCGTAGCCTGAGTCGATGTTGGTCATTAAAACCCGCAAACCAAACGAATCAGCCTTCTGAACTAAACTAGCAAAGTTTTAATGCCACAAGTGCGTGACGAAATACTGCCGTCTCCACTCCTGAAATTCTGCCAGACGCCAGTATAAAGAAGGTGGGGCAACCACTTTCTACTTAGCGCGAAGTGCTTTTACGTTGTGCCCGTGCTTTCCGTGCTCGACACTGCAAATAAGGCATTTACAAAAGAAAGGAGAAGCCAGCGAGGATAAAGAACAGTGCTAGTTCGCACGGGCGCACTTATTAACGCGGTAGACCAGCACAGCAAACAGCGAGGCGAGTATACTGAGGACAGTGCGAAAACAAAATCATTTCGGTTAATGGAAATCAAACAGTGTCTGCGACCCATGGAATGAAAACTTCCCGACTTTGCATTCTCATTCTCATTACCATTTTCCCCTTCGTGGCTCTTTTATAAGATGGTCATGAAAAACACCACCGACGGTCGTCTTTTTTGTTAGCTTGCGATATTAGAAAGGAAAAATCGAAGCAAGTTTTGTTTTGTGTTTTTTTTTTCGCGACCAAAAAAGAAAATGCAACTGGTCTTGTTTTAGGTTAGTTCACAAACGGCTGCTTAAGCTTGTGCCATGAGACAGTCACCACTGCGTCAGTTTCTCGTGTCTGCAAGTGGGTGCTTCACGACTGAAACAAAAATGGCTTAGCAAAGACTGAGTTCTGAGCATTCATCAGCCGCTCACGCTATTACTTAGCCAATGAAATAGTACAAAGAACAGAGACACACAAAAGTACACACTCGCGAGGCTGACGAAGTGGCCGGTAGTCTGGTAGTATGTAGGCGAGTTCACGTGTATATATATATGTATATATATATATATATATATATATATATATATATATATATATATATATATATATATATATATAGGCGTGCGTGCGTGCGTGCTAGATCCTTGGAGGTCCGGGTCCCACGTGTGCTCTGATTACGGTGACCTTATTGTTTTATTTCCTTCTACGCTGATGTTATTCTTTAAGAGAATTTTGTTACTTTCTTTGTGCAGAACTATAGTTGCTGTTCAGCCACTATATATATCTTCCAGCACTTTCACGTACGGCTCGCCTACCCCCTGTAACAAACTGGATTCCAAGGGTAGGTAAGCGTAGTAGGGGGCGACATGAAGTTAGGTGGGCGGATGAGGTTAAGAAGTTCGCAGGGGTCAAGTGGATGCAGCTAGCACAGACCCGGGTGAGTTGGAGAAATATGGGAGAGGCCTTAGCCATGCAGTGGGTTTAGTCAAGCTAATGATGATGATGATGATGATGATGATGATGATGATGATGATATTATGCTTTCTCCTGGACGACCTAAGGCCTTTCTACTAATATTTATTGGGAGTTCTTCACTGTATTCCCCACTTATTTGTTTCTCAGTGCTTTACATTATTTCTGCAATTTATCCATGACTACAGCGACTTTTAAGATCGTGGGTGAGGCAGACTTTTCGCAAAACCTAATGGTTGCATTTTCTTGCTTTCGTGAAGAAAATAAAAAGCGAGACTTTATAGCAGCTATAAGATCTTGCGAAGTGAAAAAAAAAAAAAAAAGAACTCTTCAAACTAGAGGTCGATCTTGTTCTTTTCGCAAGCATTGCTCTGTTTCTGCGCTTGTGTTACAGGGGCCCGGCTCTGTGCCTATGACACGTGTCGCACCTTCACCCAAGAACAGCAGTCTACCTTCGTTATGAAGCTCTGAGGTCCATTTCACAAAATAAGAATAAGGGCATAACTTCTAACACCGTAGGGCAGAGACGAGGAAGGAAAAAAAAAAAGGGGGGGGGGGGGGGGGGGGATTGGGCAATGTAGACGTACCCAGGTGCCGACCTTATGCACCTTACAAAGCGGGTTCGTTATGCGCTGCCTTGTACTCGTGCGAGCAACGGGAAATGAAATTTCCGAGGAATAAATTTCCGGCGCGCAAGCCTGCGAGAGGTATTCTGCACTTGACGAACAAAAAAACAAATCAAGAAAAACGTCCCGAGAAACACTTGCGTAGTTCTACTGCACGTCGCTGCTGCGCTTGCTACATTATAAATGCTCCTACCGCCGCTGTTGTAACATTACGACGGAGGAATAATTCCGCAGTAGTTTAGAGCGTGGGCTTTTCTTTTTTTTTTTTTTTTTACTGAAAGTTCAGTAATTTGCGACGACGGTTTCAGGTTAACGCAACAGTTTTTTCTTATTCTTTTTGCTTTTGAAAAAAAAAAAGAACAGGAATATGAGTTCCATCTTGGTCTCGAGACAACCTTAACTTCCGGGGGGGGGGGGGGGGGGGGGTGCAAGATTGTCTCGGTATGCATCATGTCAGCTTAGCATTAAAGGGCTCCACGTGTTACGTCAGAGCTCGAGCTTCCGGCCCAAACACACGGGCTCTTCAACGGTTCCGATGTGTGCCATTACACCTGACGCTGAGCATGGGTAAAATTCCGCTTGCGATAGCTGCTTCCAAAATCAAAAGTGCCGAAAAGGGAGCTCCGCATTTGACGTTTCTTTCGGGAACCGGTGTCTCAAGCCCTCTCCCCTCTTTCACGACCTCGTCGTTGGCACGTTTCCTTTCTCCCCTGTCTTTCAGTTTCCAACAAATGTTTCGAGGAGTATAAAGACACGCGACGAGAAGTGAGGTTTTGAGTTTCAGCAGAAGGATAAAGAACCATTCGTTCTTTTTTTATGGATTCCACTCGATGGTGAAAGCACGCTTTGTTACGAACATCCTATCGGAAGCGGCCAGCGACGGTTTTTTGTTTTAGTTTTTTTTTTTTTGCAACTGCCGCTTCTTAGTTTCTTGCGCAAGCTAGCAGCATATATATAAATAAAAGAAAGGCAATAGACGCTTCAAAGCACAGTGAAAAGCATGAGCACGTCGCGTTCACTACGGAGCAACAGCGCTAAGAATGTGGAGAAGCTGTCCCAAGAGTCTGCTTTTCTTCTTTCAGCGAGACGCTCCCAAGAAGAGCCTGTGGATTTCCGTGAATTTCTTTTTTTATATCGCCTTCTCCTGGATATTCTTCCTTCGCTTTAATTGGAGTAAACGACGAGAGATTAGTACGTGCGATTTAAAAGTGTGTTATTATGATGAAAGATAATCTCGACAAGAACTGTTGTCGCTGAAATGAAGCAATGTTGGTTCTATAGAGTTGAGTTAAATGGGCCAATCGCTAACTGGTGGTCTCATGTTTTAAGGAGCCAGTAGAGTGCTTAGTTAATTCCTGCATTGCCGTCAATGGCCCGCCAAGAATATCCAAAACAAATTCCATTCCAGAGTCTCGATGTGCTATAGTCGGGTTTGGCAGGAACAATTTGTGCCACTGCATATTTCACTGAACTACGAGAGCTAAAAAACAAAACAGAACTGACTGATGCCTAGAAGGCAGTAGCTGTTTGCCCAAGATTCTTCCTGGAGTAACGCAGCTTTAATGAATTGCATTTTATCTACAAACAGCCTCGAGCAACATGTGAAGATGATGTCCACAGTCACTTTTCGCTATTTTATTCTTTTCGCTATATTTCAAAAGAAAGAAATACGCAACAGCTGCGTTACAGCTACATCACAGAATGTAACAGTTTCGCGTGCCCATCGTGGCAGCACTGTACTCTTGGTTATTTTGATGGAGCTGGAAATGTAGAAGCGATCGCCTTGGAAAATGTTTTTCCTTTAGTCTCCTGAGTACAGTCAGGAACCAAGGTTTTGTATGATGCGGATTCACATGAAAACGAATTAAAAGATGTCTTGACTTCGCCTTCTAACGTAGTATATGGCGCGAAAGAGTCCGAAACTCGATTTTCGATTACAATTTAAGGGCTTTCTGGTCTAAATTTGGTTGTGAGCTTTTTAAATTTTGGGGGTGTCCTAAAAACTCTCTTTTTTTGTGCTTGGGTGATGTCTGCTTTAAAACTGAGAGCTAAGAACAGAATTATTTAAACAGCCTCTCACCATTAAGGCGCCGTAAGACGGCAATGCGATAGTGATGTGTTTGGATCCATTTCACAAGAATAGAGAGTGGCAGGTAAACACGGCGTGTTCGGCAGCGACGATAGCTACGAGGTTCCTTACCGGATTCCCGTGAGAAATCTCGGGCTCGAATCAGTTCCACACTGACGGTTTTTTTTTTTTTTCTGCCATAAGCTCGGCAGAGCCTTCAACCAAGATTTTTTGTTGGATATTTGAGTGAAGGTGCGCTTAAAATTATTTCTGCGCTTTGTAGTTGACCCTCGTTTTGTGTGAATGAAGCCTGCATGTCATTCAGTATTATTCAATACATATTATTTTCTCCGAATGGGTCCCATTTTTTTTATATATATATTACTTGCCTGCTTCAGACGGCGGAGCAGAATTTTGACAATACCTGTTGTTGGGCGAGTAGGTGTACACGGTGATCCATAACAACAGCGCTCTGGGTTGTCTTCCGTTCTTCTATGTCCCGTCTGTCGCGCTGTTATGGATTACAGAGCAGAATTAAATTTTTTGCCGAATGACTGTGCGCACGATGCTAGCAGTAGAAGTAAGTATCTCTGATAAGAATAAATCGTCACCAGCATGTTTTGAAGTAGCACAAATGCAAGATTTTGACGCCCTATTAAGGGGGATCTTATAACTAAAGGGCGCTATAGTGCGTAATCATTAATGAGATACGAGAAGAATGCGCGGACATCAAGAATTTTCTCACTGGTACAATTTTTACATTTTCAGCGGTGATGCGACGCCAGCATAATTTCTTTTCGTACTCGCATTTGGGTTGGGTATTATAACCCTCGCTTAACTCTTGCGAGCGCTCAGAACAAAGAAAGTATATGGGTGAGGTCAGGGTGAGGGAGGGAGACAACTGTGCCGCGCCACAAAGACAGGAAGCCCCTCCAATCCTTGCGAAACCTGTACTGAAATCTTTCTGGGTGGTCTATTGAAAGTACGGGGTTTATTGTTCCTCGCTTCCCCCGAAAGAAACGGCTCGGCTATCTTCGCTTTTTGCAGTCTGGCGCGTTTTGACATGCCTGCGCTTTGAGCGAGGCTCAAAGGAGCTGGCATATTTTTAGCGTGCGATGCTGAATTCAGAGATTTTTGCGGCCTGCCGCACCCCCTCTCTCTTCTCCTCTTTTGCGGGCAACTATTTTCAGGCGCATGCAGACGCCCAGGGATATTAATTTTGATCCGCCAGCGGTCTTTGCTGTGGTTTCATGTGTCCACGCCGTTCCCATTACCTCCGCCCAGGAAGAGCAGGTTTTGTGCCAAGGTCCGAACAGTGTCAACGACGATATTGAAGTGTACTATATACAGCGGCATGTGTGAATCGTTTACATTTTGCCTATTCCTTTTCATTTTTTGATCTGCGTGTCCCTTTTCAAACCAGTGCTTACACCCCCCAAACCACCGGTTTCCTTTCCTACTGTTTTTTTTTTTTTTTTCATGCAAGACGGCCGAGGACGACACGTCACGATAAAGGCCGTTTTATATGGACACATTCAAATCGGATGAGCTTACACCAGGTAATTTTAGATTGTGCATGAACGAGATATCACTAATGGAAGGCTGGTATTCTTTTGTTCTTGCGCGTGCGACGCTGGTGGGGATGATTTGACTGCTAAAGCAAGCAAATTTGCTTAATCATGCGTGCTGTGTCATTTACACAAGGATCAGCAGCCTTAAAGGCTTAAAAGCGCAGCCATCGAGAGGTGGATGTTTGAAGGCAGGGCCGATATGTGGGTACAGTTCACACCGCCACGGCCTTATCCAGGTTTCGCTTCACTGTTGGGGAGAAATAGATAATTTCTGTTTTACTACTCGTATGATGGTAGTTACCGATGCCGTCTCGGTTCGTCGTCATAAGTGGCGTATAAAAAAAAAAATCCGAGAACACTGTGGAATCTACTCTGCAGAAATGCGAAAGCCTGATAGTTATTGCTGTACACGGTGCATCACGTCTGCTCTCATTACTGTTATCAACTAAATGCACCGTCATTATCATCGCAACTCTCATCATTGTTATTACCACTAATTTCAGCGTCACTGTCATCGCTACTATCATCCTCACGGTAGAGAAGGAGAACTATGATGCGCGTTTCCTGATCTCGGGCGGGGCTCAGTTGGTTAAAGCACTCGGCTGAGGAACCGAGGGATGGAAGTTGGATTCCCGGCGAAGAAAGGATTTTTATTTTTCTGATGACGTCATCAGGATGATTGACAGCTAATGTATCTTTGCATACATCCGTTAATAGCAATTAATGCATCAGCGCACAGATCCCGCGCACGGGATTTCATTCCATGAGCCCAGAAAGGATTTCCCTTTAAAAAACCCGTCTCCACCGGGAATCGATCCTCCTTCAAGGGGACATCTCTCGGATCTCCAGCCGAGCGCTTTAACCAACTGCGCCACATCCAGGATCGTGAAACGCACATCATAGTTCTCGTCTACCGTGAGGATGATAGTAGCGATTGCAATGACGCTGCAATGAGTGATAATAACAATGATGACAGTAGCGATGATAATGGCGGTGCATTTAGTTGATAATTATGATGAGAACAAACACACCGGGTGCAGCAGCAACGCTCCGGCTTTCTCATTTCTGCAGTGTAGATTCCACAGTGCCCTCGGAATTTCTTTTAACAAGGTGGCTTTCGAAACTTGAAAGACACTGGGGCTCACCGAAACATTGCAGAAACAGCTTTTTTGATATGATGCGCCCTAACGGGCATATGTGGCAGTTGCAATCTAAGCCTAACCAAAAAAGCTCACAGCTTTCGTGTTAAAATTTTTTTTTTTTTCACCTAGCACTTGAATTGCGCCAATTTTCGGATTTTTAGTGGAGCTAAGATTTCGGAATCTGGCTTTGCTAGCAAAGCCTAGCTCAGCTGTGGTTACGCTGCTAGCTGTAAGTGACAGTGATTACCTTGAATATTAGACCAAGGTCAACTTCAGTGCTAATTATGGATAGTTAACACCAATCAAACCTGTGTGAAGCGCAAGGTTGTAAAATAAAGCCTGAACGTGCCTGCAAAAGCACCTGCGTGATTCGCCTTCTTAAGCCTAAATGAGTGTGTTAGGCTTAGTTAAAAAAGAAGCTAAACGCCAGCGATCGCCCACAGGCGCGGAAGCGCCTTGGTGAATGATAATGAGTAATTGCTCTCTTATTGCATGTTTGTATTAGCGAACGACCAATAACTAATTAGCATTTACCCAAGTTCCGTCACAGGGCTACAAAGTAAAGCTTTACAGCTTTGTAGCCGTGTGACGGAACTTGGCTGAATGCTAATTAGTTATTGGTCGTTCGCTAATACAAACATGCAATAAGAGAGCAATCACTCATTATCATTCACCAAGGCGCTTCCGCAGACCACAAAGGCAAGCCAACAGCTTTTTCAGAAACTTCGTTGTTGGAGTGAGGTTTGTCCTGTTCCGGGGATCGAACCAGGGACCGCGCTTGTCTGGGGCAGTCAATCTACCATCTGGCCAAGAAACGAAGGCTAGCAGGTTGTAGGGCCAGAGCAAATTGGTCGATGACTCGAAGTGGGAACGGTGTGGGTAAAATGTTTAGGGGAATCCCAGTCGGAAAAAGCTACAGAACATTTTTTGATGTTGCGACAGAATTTCTGTGCGGTTTTTGACGGGAAACTTGTTGTGACAACAGAACATTCTGTAGTAACATCATAAATTTCTGTAGTTACAACAAAAAAGTGCTACAGAACTACAGACAACAGAAATATACTACCGAAAAACTACACAACTGCAGAAAAGTACTACAGAACTACAGAAGATTTTTTGTCGTGTTTTTGACATCGTTCTGTAGATTTTTTTTCGACTGGGATACCTCAAGGTGGATGTGCTAATTAGTAATTCCTCCCTCATTACAAACCTACTGTATCTAGGGGAATTTCTCTAAACAATGTACCTACTATGAACATGCTTTCTGTGAAGCAACAGTCCGAATGCAGTCTCGTACCTGACTTGAATCATTGAACTTTCACTTTTACACGGCGTTGCAAATAAAATTAAAAAAAAAAGAAAAAGGGCAAGCGCGAACTCATCGCTTACTGCGGAGGCAGTACCGGTGACGGGTATAGTACGCGTACAGAATACGGGCCTCATTAAAAGCGGAGCAGCACAGCTCTCGGCTCTGCGAAATGAGTGAAGGAGAGAGAGAGGGAAACTCTCACACGCGTAATCTCTGCACCGCATGACACGAACGCAAGCTGTGCAAAAGGCGTGCAGATGCCACGCACGCACGCACGCACACAGAGAAAAGAATAACACAAACCGGGGTAGAAAAGCGAATGTGCAAAAGGAGTGACACAAGCCGGAACGTGTTTCGAGAGCGCGATCAGCGCATTTGCTTAACCCGGCAGCACGTTTCTCTGCCGAGGTAAAAAAGAAAAGGAAAGAGAACAGCAGGAAGATGCAGGCGTATGGTGCCAGTCTTCTGGTGCGTGTGGACAGCCGTGCGTAGACTTGAACCAATTTTTATACGCTTAAGTTTATGAACTCAGGCTCGCCCGGAGCCTGGGGTGCCTGTGGGCGATCGCTGGCGTTTAGCTTCTTTTTTATTTTGCTTTGTTCTCTTTCAGCGTGCGTCAACATGGACGATGTGATGATGTTGCATTCCTGAACTTTTCCTTTTTTATGTTGCTGAGCCCAGTTTGTAAATAATATATTTCCGCCTACGTGGCGTGAAACCTCGGACATATGCGCGTGAGTGCTACGCGATCAATGGACGCCCGCAAAAAGGGTTCAGCTTTTTCGGTGTTAGCACAAAAACGAACGGGTGTCGCGCTCTTCGTACAATTTATTATTATACCTCTAGCCGTTTCTGTCTCTCTGTCGCTCTCCTGTGGCCTCTCCTAGCGAGGCATAATACCTCGCTCTTGTTCATTTCATGATGACGATACTCACGGCGGGGGATAGGCCAAGGTGCATTCTTGCAGATAAAAACATTACAAGTCCTAGCCTTTACTTTTATCCACTCCTGTCCATCCTCATAGTTAATAAATAATTAATAATAATTAATAAATCGGTTAATAATTATTCACGAGGAGCACTTCCAATGGCCACATCTCAGGTGCTTCAGAATTCGATAACAGATGCCGTGACTGAAACCAATTTTTACATTCTTTCTCTTTTTTGCAATAATTTGCGAAGGAAAAGTTGAGACATTTGCCCAAAAAAATTTGATTTTTACGCAGTTTTAGAAAATTTTAAGATTATACATTTTGCCATTTTTTTTTCAAAAGTGACTCGATTTTTAAGCTGCTTAAAAAAAACACAGTTGGTAACAGCATGGAATATCACTGTATCAATGTGTAATTAAACTCAGTTCCAGAAGCTGTTCGCACAGTACGAAATGCAACGTTGACTTGCACAAATAGGGATATGGAGGGCAGAACATAACTGCGTTCGTACCACGCTTTAGGGCAGTGGTCGATACATCTGCGTAGAAGCACACTCATGTATAGTACGCGCCAACCTGATTGGCCCATGTTGCAATTACCATTCATAGTACGACAAACGGCTTCTGAAGCGGAGTATAAAATCGTAAAACTGTTAATTCAGCGCCGACGATTTTGACGCGTCACTATCACAATTTCCACGACGCCTAGTTGAAAGACTCAGACTTGTTTCCCAGGAATCTATACGTTTGATGATGATAATTCAGTTCTTTAAACCGAAAGTGTAGCCATGTCGAAAAGGAAAAGCAGTATAAACCTGCACAGTTTGTAGCACATATTTTAGAGTGAAATTGTCAAGACTGCTCAGGAACTACCCGAAAACTTCATTTGTTGGTTTAAACTGCACTACTCACTTCGGTTTCACTAGTGTTTTACATTGTTTTTAGAAACGAGTACTGGTATAAGTCCTGTGGTTTTGTATTGCGCGACGTCTGAAATATTGAGGATCTTATACCATTCTGTGACTGCGGTTGCTGACAGACCAGCGTGTGATGATGACCTAAATATATATTTATGTATATGTATATATATATATATATATATATATATATATATATATATATATATATATATATATATATATATATATATATATATATATATATATATATATATATATATATATATATATATATATATATATAGGTACGCGCACTATTACATACCGGAGACCCGACGGACCGATTTTGGCTTGCGCCGACTCAAGCGTGACTGGTCAACAAACCGTGCGGAAAGAGCTTCCAAAAGTGCGTGCGGTTCTGATATTGTGAGCGCGGTGCTAGAAATTTCACCTGTACACACGCAGCATTGTCATCATTCACCGGTGTTAGCATCATCACGCGCAGCGTTCCAGACTGTGGCTGGAATATAGACGTTTGTTCGAGCGGTGGCTCACAATATATATATATATATATATATGTAGGCTCTACTTCACCCTTCGCAGCGACGAAGAACTAAGTTGCTGCCCTAATAAAGAATGCGAGTTGGCTGTGCTCGACAAAAGCAGTCAAATAACCCTTTTAAAACGAGCAGGCCTTGTCATAGCCTGAGGAGAGTTTTTAAACGACACCCACGCGCTACTAACGAAACCATAATGCTCGAGTTAGCGGAAAGATGTCTAACGCCGTTTTCACGATCCCATGTCGCAGAATAAAAAATGCATTGTACGCCATAGAAAAGTCTTCTTAGATCAACGCAGCGGGTTAATTAACCGGATCGGCGTCTTCCTCCCGTACAGCAAAGCAGCACTAAATCTCACTGCATAAAGATATGTTATTAACTACGACTGCTGCCAGTCACTGCAGCTCGAAAAAAAGGTTTGCTTGATAAACGCTGGTTTGGTCTTGCTTTGGTTTGGCACCAAGTTCGATAACGAGATTCTTCATCCATCTCTTCTTTTTGTATCCTGTCTATTTTATCACCCCCCCCCCCCCCCCCCCCCCCCCCCCCCTCGCCGTTGCTCGGTGTTTTCAAGAAAGAAACTTAAGCTCTTTTCGGCATAAAAACTAGGACTGCCGCAGCTAATAAATTTGGTTTGTCTGAATGCGCTCTGCTTGTACGGATAAAACAATTTATGTGCATCCCATCAGCAATCAAAAGTCGTCGCATTCCAAGCCGCCTTGATCTGCGTCTCGAGCTTTGCTTATTTCGAGTGTGACGCTTCGTGCATCTATGTACAGGTGGCGCCGCTTCTTTTCATCTCCTTCCAAAAAGGGGTATAAATTATTTCGTCGTATAATTTTGTCTTTTGTGTTAATGTACAAAATAATTGTGGGGAACGGAGCTGGAGCATCGGTATATGCATTTACTTAGTATGAGGTAGCCTATTTCTTAGAAACACTTTGCAAGATCCGCAGCCATTAATGCGGGTTATCTCATTGATATGTAATTGTAAAAAAATATTATCAAATCATTTTTCATTTTGCTCATCATCACTTTGATTATGATTAGTGTGAGAACCTAGCAGGAGAGCAAATAAGGTTCCCAGCAATAAGCAAGCAAAGACTGTTTTTCTTTTTAACGCTTGTGTGTATGAACTATGAATGATAACCGCATGTCATGCACGAACCAAATACAACCAAATACGGCGACTCAAGATAGCGAACATCTGAATCCCGACCCAGACGTTCTCTTTTATTCATTCAGTTGTCTACGAGGCAGACTTATAGCCCTCGATCTCCCTCAGTAATTGGGGAGCTACGCTAGACAGTTAGGCAACGCGGCTGTTGCACGTTATGTTGGTCCCAGGTTATTGACCTCAGCACCTGACACTAATGCTGGCTACCAGCATATGTTGTGCAAGTGTTGTAGGCCAGCTTAAGGGTTCGTATATACAGCCCTACTTAAGGGTTTCTTGCCCGTTTTGCGTCTGTCCGATGCTAAGCACAGTAGACTATGTCGAACTTTAGGAGTACGGTACTGGTTTTGAATAATGAGAATAAATGCCATATATGAGCGGTGCTCATCTAGATTTATACCGACCAGATAGATGTAAATGCACCTGAAGACTTCCAAACAATACTGTGCTGCGTTGCAATTATAGTGAATTATATTACGGCAGGGCTGGGTCAGCCTAGCGTGCAACGACAAAGACCTATTGCCGGTTTATATTTGCTTATTTTTTGCGCGTGCAATGCTTCTGTAGGCTGCAGGGAAACTTCTGTTTGTTAGGCATTGCGCGGAAAAAGAAAAAAAAAAATAGAGGGTGTATGGAAGTCTGACGGTTGAAAAAAAAAAAAAAAAAGCAAAAGTTCAATTTCCCTCTAAACTTTGCACTAAAGGCTGCCCTCTTGAATAAATTCGAGGTTTAAAACCTAAATTACAGATAAGCGGCTGTGTACAAGAAAACGTTACTGGAAGGGTATGGAGGAGTTTGAGTGATTCGCTTTAACGTGAGCTCATGCGAACGACTAAAGTTCACATAAACTCAAGATCTTGCTAGCTTTCTATGAATTAGGAACGCAAGCGACCCGATGGTGGCTCACTGAATTTTAAGTATCTGCCTTGTCTGAAATGATTTAGAGTTTACTCTGACTGGCCTACAAAGGAAAAAAAAAATCTAATAATTAAAAGTTTGATCTGAAGATAACCGGTGTTTCTCCCGAGTACTGTCTATCAGAACAAAAGAAGGAACAAAAAGAGCGGGTAATCACGTGTACTATACCGGCTATTGTGCTCATGCGAAAACGAGTACAAAAGCGAGTTAGTCATGAGAGGACCACGAGGTGAACAGACAAACTAGAAGTGAGGAAATGAACAACAGCAAATAAGATTTACGATGGCTCAGCGCATGTTGCGAGCGAGGAGCCTTCACCGGGTTCTGGCATCACCTGAGACGCAGCTTATTCGGAGCCGGCTCTCACAGCAGCTAGGCCATTACTGTATCTGGGTTCCTTCATCTGCTGAGGTGCTTTGGGATAGGCGGGAGAACGCTGGCGGCGGATAGTGAAAAGTAAACAAAAATAGAGAGAGAGATACAGAGGAGATGAAGAAAGTGAGTAATGAGTACCAGATTTCCGTTGAGAACGGCTATTCAGATAGCAATCGTCGGACACACGTGGCGAGGATAAAAATACCTTACGCCCGCCCCTGCAAACTCTATACTAACTCACTTCCCAGTCTATCTGTAGAAATACCGTTATAGCAACACAATCGCTTACGAAAGAGGACGTTATCAAAGTACGCACATGTACGTATGGGCTAGGTGAACTGCGCTAAGAGATTTGCGCCGTCTGTCGGTGTAGACCTCAGCAAGGTGTGTGTGTGTGTGTGTGGGGGGGGGGGGGGGGGGGGGCTTCGTTCCCTCATAATGAAATTGGCATCTAAGCTCTCCGTTACACGACCTAACCGAAACCGAAGCAGTTCGCCTTCTTCCTGTCTTGCATCTTACTCGCTGAGCGTTTAAGCTATATCCCAGACGGTAAATTTCCCAGAGCGGCAATATGTACTATGTGTGTACAGGCAAAGACCTCTAGGCAGAAGTTAAACCGAAAAACAGGCGGACGATCCTTTTACGGCTGGCTTTGGTCGCGACCGTTTCCTTTCCTGTTTACTGGCTGTGGCTGCTTTTTATTGCTTCTTCAGGGAATGCGCATTATGCCTCATCGATCTTATGTGGTAGGACGGGTTGAGTACACTTGAGTACTTAGTGAAATGGCGTGTTTGTATTTCCTTCGTTAGTGTCGGCTCCATTGAAAAGCGACTGCGGCGGCCGTTTTCAATGGAGGCGAAAAGCAAGGCGAACGTGTGCTGTGCTATGCCAGTGTATAAGTTAAGATCCCCAGATGGTTAAAATTACCGCATAACTGTATAATGCCATCCCTCTAGACGAAGTCACTTTGGGACGGTAAACCCCATAAAATAAGCCAATCCAGTCTATTCTGACTTAAGCGAACCTCGATATCTTGTCATCTGTGTAACTGTGGTTGGTTAAACGTTTTGCATCATTTCTGCATGGTCCTTTTTCCTTTCTTTTTTATCGCTATGCGCAGCGAGTCTCCCGATAACTCTTTTATTCTGGACACAGCTTCTGCTTTCCAGCCTCGTGGCGTTCCCGAATGCCGTGTTTCCCGTCCCGACACCGTGAATCCCCATTAGCCCGCGCGTCCCTGCGTCTCGTAAATCTCTCTCTCGAGGGGTCGCCGAAGGAGGAAGAGGAGTAGGAAGAGGCGCTCCCTTGCTACTTTCAGCATCGCCGAGCACGGGCGTCTATGAATTGCACGAGGACTCGGCGGGTGCCCATTCCGGTGCGTAACGAGGTTAGGGACTGCCAAGGTGGCGGCCGTTACCCACACTCGCAGCATTCCTCCTCAGAGCTCGGACGTGCACCCTCACAGGTAAAGCATGCCTGCGGCAGGACGAAAGGTGTGCAGAAGCGGGGTCGCCTTCTTCTTACTAAAGAGATGCAAATAAGGCGATAAACACGGCAAGAACATATAGGAAAGGAACACCAAGGTGTGATTTCCCCGAGTAGTGCCGCATGCACCGCACTCCAACGCTGTTTGCGGAGAGATCAATCAAGAGTCTGTCGCAGACGTCCTCGTTCTCCAAAGGAAGAGGAAAAGTGCTAAAAGAAGATGAGGGAAAAGAGGAGGACTAGGAAGTGGAAGGAGGTTGTATAGGGAGCGCCACGCCGGTTGCCGCTGGATGCTTCTTACGGCAGCCGGAAGGAAAAACGCGGTAGCAGGATGTGATTGCACTGCTTCTTCTACTTTGAAGCAGGCCCATCAATCTGCAACAGTCGGGTCGATGCATTATTTGTGCATGCCTGCACCACCCCATCGCTCGTTCTGACCCAGAATGTCACCTGACAGCCAGTATACGAAGGCGGGGAATGCGCTACGGGCATTCCAGGCCAGCACGCAGAGAGTGAGACTGCGACAGGAGTGCTGAGAAACGATGAGAGACGACGCGCTGGACTGTTTGCAAACGCAGAATTATGCAACACACTTTTTCACAGAGATGGTTTTGAGCGAAAGTTAAGCAGGGAAGGCGATTGTGAAGCGAGTTTTGTTTGCTCAACTGCCCTTGCGTACATCACGCAAAATGGAACAAGGAACGGCTGTTTATTGAGTCTCGAATGAGAGTTTCGCTTGTTTAATTATGAGTACTCAACGTGACCCTGCATTCTCAGTGTAGCGAAAGCCCTTCAAGACACGCGAAGGTTGATGCAACTTTCAGGATGGCCGAAAAGACCAAAAGTTTTGACCGAATGCAGGCGGTAAAGAATGATAACTTTGGTGATCTTCCTCCTAAAAAAAAAAAAACGAAAAAAAAAATAGGGGGGGGGGGGGGGGGGGGGGGGGTCGTGCCAATGCACAACTTTTCGCAATTAAAACATTGAAATCGGCTTGGTTGCCAGAAAAAGACACACACACACATATATATATATATATATATATATATATATATATATATATATATATATATATATATATATATATATATATATATATATATATATATATATATATATATATATATATATATATATATATATATATATATATATATATATATATTTCTAGACTAATATATATATATATATATATATATATATATATATATATATTAGTCTTTTTCTGGCAACCAAGCCGATTTCATATGTATGTATATATATATATATATATATACATACTATATTTTACAAAAGATAGAAAGATAGTGGGATGCGGGTCTCCGGAAAATGTCTATACTTCTAAGTAGTCACTCAAGCCAATTATCTGAAATGTCTGCAGGAGTGCGGGAGCGGGAATGGTCTCTTTGCAGGTATTGTTATCCGGGCGACTGTCTCGTGAGGCAAATCAACAATACCTTTTTTTCCTAGACCACGCACCCTATAAAATTTTGCCTTTGATGATACAGGCGCGTGAAGAAATCTTATACGTAGGAATGCATGATAAGGCATTAGCGCTATAGGGTTAAAGGTAACGTTCTCCAGAAACTTCGACGTTGGCGTCATTGTCGGCGTCTGCGTTGTGAGTTGACATGGTCTTGCACGAACTGTTCCTCGGGGTGTGCGACGTCACGGGGCCATAAGCATTGCCAGGCGCTGCCGGATCAGAATTCCCCTCTCAGATAGAAGGATGTGGTCAGAATCCAATCCTCCAGGACATTCTGAATCAGACAGGCATGTCATCACTAGGCCACGCGGGCATGTAACATTCGTATGGCTTAGTTAGATTGGGAATTTATATTTTTACGCGGCGACAAGCAAGAAGACGGCACAACACGGCGACTGGGTGAAAGATGATTTTATGGCTGACCTAGCGCGAGGGCTCCTCTCGCGCCACTGCCAATCTTCTTCGCAACAATAATAATGTCACGTGGTCTTTCGCATAATGTGGTAGTTTACGGCTTTGTGCTAATGAGTACGTGTGAGATAAGTATTATTAGTATAATAAAAGTATGAGTATTAGTATTAGTATAAGGTATTAATGATTAGGTGAGTTGCAAAAAGTATGTACGCGAACGAATATCCGTAAGGGGACCGGGAGCCGTTAATTCTGTCAATGTGAAACCATTTCTTGGTTCAGGGGTGGCGTGGACAGAACTTGTAGACAGACTGTGACATTAGAACGTGTCGTCACGAATGGTCAGTCGTCATTTGCATTGGTGATTAATATAATAGTTGGTTAGGAGATATTTAAATTGCCGGAATAATTAAGCCAGTGAAACGATTAAATGATTGCTTAATTATCTGACTGAATTGAGTTGTGGACAGAGCGTGCCCGCAGGAAATGTTATCAGGGCATGTACGCTCGAATAACGAGGTAATTTTTACAAAATATGGTATCAAATATAACTAGAATGTGAGCAACTCGATGATGATCTTCAAACTTTAATGTGTCACCCCCAATATTTCGCCCCCGCTTGGACTCCTCAAAATTTGACCACGTTCGAGTTTGACCAAACTCGGTGTCTAACCTAATTCGAAATGAAAATTAGGTAGTGATCTCCAGGCTTACGTGGACTATCCCTGAAATTTGACTTCGACCAAGTTGGACCAAAATTGGACCATACTCAATCTTAATTTGATGTGGCTAACTCAATGGTGACTTCGAAGTTTGGGTGGGCCGCTATATAAGTTGCTCCCTTTAACCTCAAATTTTGCCTTCGTTCGAATTTCACCAACGCAGAGAAAAATTAACAAAGAAACACAAGAACGGAAAGGCAGGGAGGTTAATTAGGCAATGTCCAGTAGTCTGCTATACGCGGGGGCGGGTGCAAAGGAAGTAAAAGGAGTGAAATAGTGGCAATAAAATGAGTTTTACCAATGGAAACGCCAAATAAGCACCGGCACTAAACAACGAAATGCAGAACTCATAACGGAAAGAGTCATTGATCTCGCAACGCTTTCGCATTACTGCGCGTAAGCAGACGTAACTGCGCCCGTGTAATCTTTTATTTCTTAAATGCCTTAAGATGCGAGTCACCAGCAACAAACGCAGCTTGCAGGTTGCATATGGGGTACCTCGGTCATGTCCTTCAGTTCGTGCCTGCCTGCCTTGAGTCTCAGGTTATTGAATACTTTAGCAGTTTCAGTTTCTAAAATAATTCTGTGGGAACACATACCTGCAGAGGTTTTGATGTCGATTAGTATGCAAAAAAAGCGATTTTGTGCAAACTATTATTTAGCGAAATGCTCAACACTAACGGATTACTGCACTAAACAAAGTGCAAGAAATAAGTATTTTTTTCTCGTGTGTAGAAAATTCAGCCTAAAACAATTCTCTCGATGTACCTCGCGTTCCTTACATCAGGCTAATTCTTCAGCGCTTTAAAATTAATATGCATGGGATATGGTATGTTACGAAAGGCATCGTGTCAAACATTGCATTGCTTTAAAACTCCCTACTGGGTAGTTACTACCAAAGCAGCATCATTAACTTCTTCGAAAATGAATGACCTTTGCTCGAGGCTGCATTATTTTCGTTAAATTTCTGACATAGAATTGGGGCAACGGATGCCAATACGGGTAATTCATCGGGGAGATGAATAAAAGAGCCCGTCGCAAGGGGTCAGTGTTCTGGCGCAATAGTGTACCTTGCAACTTTTTCACCCTGGAATGGATACCACGAGTTCAGGGGGACAGCATCCGCAAGAGCACTGTATGCTAGCTTGCACACGCACCAAAGAAGGAAAAAAAAAGCAGTTAAATATTTTTCTCGGGCAAGCTGGTTCAGACTGATTTCAAAATCGTTGTAGTGTAAAGTGAAAAGCACTGACAGGCACACCACATATACCGATTTTGTGTGTGTGTGTGTGTGTGTGTGTGTGTGTGTGTGTGTGTGTGTGTGTGTGTGTGTGTGTGTGTGTGTGTGTGTGTGTGTGTGCGTGCGTGCGTGCGTGCGTGCGTGTGTGTGTGTGTGTGTGTGTGTGTGTGTGTGTGTGTGTGTGTGTGTGTGTGTGTGTGTGTGTGTGTGTGTGTGTGTGTGTGTGTGTGTGTGTGTGTGTGTGCGTGCGTGCGTGCGTGCGTGCGTGCGTGCGTGCGTGTGCTTGCGTCTTGTGTGCTGCTTTCTGTACTCGCGCGTAAGTTCCCAGAAGTAAAAAGCACACATTTAAAGCCTCTGTCTCGCACTGATATAGCTTCAAGTCCAGTGCAGAGTTATGCAGTGGGGTCCGTACAATGCACTGTATGCCTGGTGGGGTAAAAGTACGCGCTCTTTGCACTGTTTCGGCAAGCACAGGACATTTCTTATCCACTGCTTATTCAGTGCTTACCACAAACGCACATACTATATTTGAATGAGCAGCACAGAGATATAAAAACTACGTTTTGAAAGGATTTATAAGCAATGTACACATATTAACTCCAGGCTCATGCGTTGGCACAAAAGTAGTGAAAATGTAGGAATACACGCATGATTTCCTAAAAAGATGTTATTGACCCTGAGATATCTCGTACATTGCAGCCGGCGCACATTTAAGACCTCCAATAAAAGAAAAAGCCAAAGGAAGGGAGGACATAAAGCGTGCAAGGTTTAACAAGCGTAAAAGGAAAAGCTGTTTCGTATTTACGAAGCGTCAACCCTCCAGGGAAGGGTCGGAGAATCTCCGCGCCGGATGCAGGCTCACGCAGCATTGGATTGCACGCCGACTGAACGAAACGAGAAGATCCTCGCCTGAGTGCAGCCGTCACGCTTTTCTGGAAAAGCCGTGGCCACGACTTGAGGGTGAGACTTTGTCTCAAGCAAACAAGAGGCGAGCCACACTTGCAACACAAGGGCGGCGAAACTGCTTAGCTGGGTACTATGCTCCAGGAAGACAATGAAGCGTTTCTGCGAGGAAATGGCCACTGCGGAGATGCCCTCGTGGTGGAGGATGTAGATGCGTGTGAACTTAACACCGATAAGCTTTAGAAATAGGACCTCACCGCTTTATGATAGACTTCAGCTACAAATAATAGCAGAAATAGCGACAGAATCAACGAAGCGAAAGGTACGTTATTTCTTGAAGAAAAGAAAATTAAGTGAATAGGGATGCATTCCACAGATTTCAGAAAAATCGATCAAAGGACTCCACATCGAGTTCTTCTTCTTCATCATCATCATCATCATCACCATCATCATAATAATAATCATCATCATCATCACCACACCACCACCACCACCACCATCATCAGCCTGACTATACCCACTGCAGGGCGAAGGTCTCTGCCTAATTTCTCCAATTAACCCGGTTCTGTGCTAGCTGCATCCACTTGACCCCTGCGAACTTCTTAACCTCATCCGCCCACCCAACTTTCTGCCGCCCCCTGCTACGCTTTGCTTCCCTTGGAATCCAGTTTGTTACCCTCAGCGACCATCGGTTATCCTCTCTTCGCACTCCATATCGAGTTAATGCCCATTAAGTTGAGGATTTCCGTTACCCTGTAATTAATACATGAAACTAACGCAATGTTCTTTCTTCTTGCGTAAAATGCTCGTTATTCAAAATTTTTGAACCTATGAAAAATTTTTTCCTTTATTTGAGGATAAAACTGTTAGAATTTTTGAACCTAAAAACAAAATTTTCTACTCGAGGATCCAACTGTTGAAGGGCCTTCAACTTTCCAGACACTCTCCAATGTTCTCGAATGTTTCTCATTGAAAAAGTAAGTTTGAAACAATTTGTGCTGCAGTGCCTTGTGTGCAGCTTAGTCCAATGACTTTCACTTCCATGGCGATAAAACGCCAGTGTACAACAAATGAAATAATATTCGAGAACTACCGTCCACCACGAGACCGCTCCTATAATTATCTGAAAGAAACGCATTTGTATTTCGTAATCGGGCGTCACAGTTGAACGACGTCAGATACCACTAACTTTTGCAGCGAAAGCTATACTAGGCTAGTCAGCGGCGCATTCCAAGTGAACGTTGCTAGTCACTACTGCGCATGCGCCGTAACCATAGCAACTAGTTGCTCCGAGCAGCAGAAGAAGGAAATAAGAGGGAAGAGAAGAAGAAGAAGACAGTTAAGTGGAGCAAGAAGATTTGGAAGACGCCAAGGAGACGCGCCGAATCACCGACCACACCATACGGTTCGCAGCCAGTGCATTGGTGACCTTAACGTTCGAGTCGGACCTAGTGAACAATCCGTTTGGCAGCTTTCGCTACCCATATCCAGGCTTAACCGATTTCAGCCGCCATCAATGTTTCCAAGAAATCCAGCAATTGCGCCCCACGGCGACTAAGGAAACGGTTAAAAAGTAGAGGAAATATGCGACAAAAATTGTGGGGTCACTTATGCTCCCCTATTAGTGGCGTGATGCGACAGCGCTAATGGTTCCCGTTTGCCAGGTGTGCTTGCGGATCCTAGTTCGCGTTCACGCCTACTCGCTATTTTTTAATTCGTTAATTTTTAATTTAACGCACTCCTTAGCGCATACAATCGTAAGGTTACACTAATATCCGAAAAAATACCTTACATTGCTATAGAGCATCACTTTAACCAGTTACGGCCGTGCCAGACTTGGTGATGCTTCAAGACTTCCCGATTTCCGCAGGATGAGCAAAATGGCGTCAACATATGGGGGAAACCTTCGACGAGGATTTGCGATTGTCGTTTTGAGTGGGGTTAAAGACTTCTGGCAGAAGGCGAACCTCGAGACCATTGAGATGCACGTGGAGGCGTGAGAGAAATATATCGACAAACTCCTTTGTTTTACGAACGTCCACCAACAAGTTCATGGGAGAAATAACTTCGAAGCCTCTTGACCGGTTGTTCATGGTGTTGCCTTTCACATATTGCGAATATTTTTCTTAGATAAATTGATAGATCAGTTTATTGCATGGAAAGACAGAGCGGTCAGATTTGGTCGAAAAAAAAAAAAAAAACAGATTGGAGATCGCAGATAAAAAAATAATAAAGAAGCATGAATCACAAAATGATTAGTCACTGAAATATATCGATGGAAACAACATTCACTGACTTAAAACGCCAATTAGTAAAATATGTCTGTAGTCGTAAATAACTCGTAAAATAACTACACCGAATCTCTCTGCGGAGTTACTTCGCAACACGAGCACCACATATAATACCTGACATCATGCACATGACAAGAGGGTTCGCGATACTTTACCTCCACGTTGCTTATTACGCAACAAGGCTGGGAGATTCGTCTAAGATTGCTAAGCAGAGTACAGGCGGGGAGCAAAACCTGGAAAGCAGTTTACAATTTCCAATTCCTTAAAAACATAAAATTTACGTATAACCTTTCCATCGCAAAAACGGGCTGCCTTAACGTACCGTTAATGCAAAAGACAGAAACCAGAACTGCGAAAAAGCAAGAAACACATTAGCCAATAACATCTGCGACAAACGTACCCTTCATGCTACAAGAATGCTACGCTGAGCTCCAGCGTTCTTTCAGCTGACATGCAGGCCTAGAACTACGTGGTTGAGTGTGTTGGCTTTATTGGGAGTGCTTCCTAAGCCTCGGGCGCTTGCAGGAAGAGAAAAAAAAAAGTATTCATGTTGGCTAGAACTCGGTGTCCCAGCTAAACAAGGTAACTCTTTCGACAGCGTCGAAGGAAGTGTCGGAAAGGAAAACATAATAAACCCATACCCTGGGTAAATTGGCTTTGGTATGTCGTAACACATACGCGCGCATGTCAGCTGCCGGTTTGTTCTTCCTTTACTTTATGCCCCCCCCCCCTCTCCCAGTTTCGCTGCCATATGGAGTTTTTTAGCATAGCGTTCACTGTGTTCACGAAAGTATAACGAATCTATACGATGGAGGTAAATCTTTGTGCAGACTTGTTTCTCATTGTTTATTAGCTTTCAAGCACGCATTACTCATGGCCGTACGCCCGCACAGAAAAAGACTGAAGAAAGGGCGGGAGAATTTTTACTATCATAAAAATGAAGTACTGCAGTACGTACAAAGATTCCACATATCGCATGGATCGCAATATTAAACAGTCAATATACGTGCCAGAAGGCACATGCACTGCAATGTTTTTACGTCATCTCCTTCCAAATTATCTTCTAGCACCCCCCCCCCCCCCCCCCCCCCATCTGCCCCCCCCCCTGTTTTTACTAGTAGTCAAAATTGTGTGTGTACGCAAACTTTCTTTCATTAGCGCTGACCGCAGCATGTTGTTAAATCGGCATATTTTAACAGAACACTATTACATATTGTTTCCTCCTAACTTCATTGATTTATGCCTACCGATATGGTCCAAGGCAGGACGTTTTAAACATCCATCGCAGTTGATTGCTCAAGGCTTATACGAATCAGGTTCAACTGATGTATACAGAAGCTCTAGTCACAACGCCCAAGGGGGTTAATCAATTTAGTCTTCCCGCCTTCGTTGATGTTTACGGTTGGGAAGAGAAAACAGAGTGTGACGTACGTTGCTCTCAAGCAAGGCTATGAAAGAAGCAAGAAAAATTCAGCGCGGAAAAAGCAACCAACCATAGTTAACGAAAAGGGACAAAACAGCGCAAGAGAACGGTTGGGTCGGTGCACCGACAAAGTAATGCAGAAAGTCAATCTGGGAACGTGTAATGAGTTGGGAAGTGGCATGTAATTAGCTCCGTTGGGACTCGCTTAAACCAGAAATTGAGAGGGGAAGATAAGGGGGGGGGGCAGTGTTTGAGAAGGGGTTGTATAAGCGTGGGGATTGTTTGGACACTGTTTCCCTCACGGGCTTGAGGGGGAGCCTTGCATTCTTCGTGAGACACTTTATCGCGTCTGGCATTTCATTCAGCATTCGGGACAAAGGTGCACGAGCGCGTGAAATGACTTGCCCGCGGCAGAGGCGTTAGGCTTAACGAAGACGTGCAGGCGGCACTAGTGCGACGAACGGCGCGAGCCAGCGACGAGGATTAAACAACTCGCTAAAGCAAGCGAAAATAAAAGGTAAAAGCCGTTTCGATGTGAACGCGATGTGTTCGGCCCTCCTCTTGTAACACATGATTCAAACTCGGGCTTTACACCGGGGGTGCGAAGGCCATGGAGCAAGTTTGTCGTTGGAAGCGCCGGCAAATACTTCCGGGGTTTGATGCCAGGTAAATTACTCCGTCCTGGATTTGCTCCGCGCGGAAGAAGCAATATATACTTCACTGTGAGTTATACACGCACTCGTAGTTACAAATCGATTTTGGATTTGTTTTGCTTTACTTTCGTTCGTCGGTGGGATTCTAAAGAGCTTAGCTGCTCCCTGCGATGCTTTAATCCCCGCGGCTCTATTGCTGCGCCTAGCGAGGATTAAAAAAAAAAAAGAAAGCTCATCCTAGCTAAAGTAACATGTCCAAGTTTTAAGAAAATACCTTCTCACATTTAACTTGTCAGAAGGTGTAAGCAAAAGGAAAGTTTCCAACATTAAGCACACACCAAATTTTCATCTCATTTTTGCTCTTTTCTGATCTGTTTCTCTCAAAAGAGTATTTAATCCCACCTTGGGAATCCACGGCAATGACGCAAACTTTAAGGATATCCCATCTAGCAGGGGGCTGACGAATGTTGACCAAGCGAGTTGGGTAACCAAGCAAATCGCAGGATAAAAAAGAAGTGCAAAACAAGAGAAATACTCGCAACGAAAAGCTGTTTGGCCACCATACGAAGATTTTATGTCCTGGAAAATTTCTTCGCCCGACTTCGGAATGACGCTGTTTATATTAGAATGGCTCCCGAAGGACAGATTCATCGTGACCGTTTCAGTGCAGGCGACGAAGCGGCAAAAGGAATATCGAAACTGCAATGTCATATGCAGAGATTTCTTTATTTTTGGAGACTTTATGTTACGGAAATAAACTGGTCTTACGTAAAGACCAGCATGCTCACACAGCAAGAAAATGAAGCCCTGTCGCATTTGAAAATACAATTTGAGATCGTAAAAAAAAAAAAGAAACAAAGGTACGGGAGGTGGAAGTGGGAAACTGCACTCTAGAGACAGTTTTCTTATAAACGCATAAGGCATTGTGAGCGCACAACAGCTTGCAGCAGAGTCACACGCTCGTCGGTTTGTCCAGGACTCAAAAGGAACTAAAAGCTTGCTCGTTTCAGCTTGTTTAATGTTTCAGATAGCTGCATTTTTTCTACTTATGTTTTTGTAAACATCGAAATGTCTGTCATTTGACTACCATTTTCTTAGAGCGGGAATTTGGCTGTCTTAAATAAGAAAGAACGCTTTTTCAATCTTCAGTTCCTTTCTTGGCGAAAAAAGCTAAAGATCTCATTTTCACTTGTAGTTATGGAGGAGGAAGATGAAAATAAAAACAAAATATTAATATATTTCACAAAGCGGAGAAAGATAAAGAAACCACTGCAAGGTTCATTATTTTATGATATCAAAAAAATTGTCCTGCGATCTTGTTGCAGCCTAGAAACATATCGCTATTAAGATGCACACGGCCAAAGTGCAGTCCTTAACAGCTATTTATTTGGTTTGGTCTGGTTTGGATGGGGAATCGCTTAATCCAATGCGACTAGTTATTCTACACACATTTGGTTGGGTAACAGGTCTTCGGTTCACGAAAGTGAAGCGCTGTTCATAGGAGAAAAAGACAGAGGGGAAAAAAATTAAAGATGGCTTAGCTCTGCTATGCCTGGATATACGTAGCGAAACGCAGTGACTACCTCATGATTAGAAGTAGTTTATTTCTGCAGTCTTCTGTGCCGTTCGCCAGCAGCTAGATTATCCCTGGCTTCTATGTCGAGCGCGTCTAAGTTCACCGGCGTTCTATAATTCGTTTACAGGAAAGTAAAGTCGCAGCATCTGTCACTCGCGGAAGGCAAGACGCGCCGCCTGGCGGCGTTGAAGCGCACTCGTTCCCGCTTGGTCCTCATAGCTGATGGCAGATGGGAGTGACTTAACTATTTTTTTAGTCTATTTCTATATATGCTCTGGAGTGCGGCACTCGAGGTAGCGCCAAATGAAAGGCGCCGCACGGACTCAGGGATGGAACGTCCGGTGGGGTCAGCTTCGTATATGCGTGAATGTCAGTGTGACGTCACCATCAGTCATGACGTCGTGACCGGATGTGATGTCATTATCACTTCCGGCTATTATACATGCCCGGATGTTTCGTCGTGATGACGTCACATCCGGTCACGACGTCACGGCCGATGACGTCACCATGTGACGGCTATGGACGTCTCGAAACGTCTAAACATTACTATCGGTTAGTAATAGTTAACCATAACTTACACTTTCTGAGTACTAGCTAACGTCTGATTAGTGTTAGTTAAACACCCCTTAACTAGTAAGTGATAGTGATAATTACGATGTCCTCCAAATGCATGGGTTGCCATGGGCATCTGCAACGCCGGCAGAGCTGAGCCAAAGGGCTGCGCAGTTGGCCTTGTCTGTGACGTCACTCGGTCGCGGCATACCGCATACGGCATACGGCATACGCGAAGATCGGCTCCGACCCTCGTAGTGAAGCTTTTCGCTTCAAAAGCACAGGAGAAAGTGGACTTCAAGAAACACTCGATCAGAGTATTAAAAAAAATAAAAAAATTGCGAAAATTGAAATAAATTAACTTTGAAAAAAAACAGCATCAGTGAATATGCAACTTTAACGTTTCTTCACTTGTTTCTGACAAGCGATTTGGGTTTCTCACTTTTCAGTAAGCTTGAATGTTTTGCAAGAAAGGCGCTATAACCTAAACTGCTTTTAAAATACGTAATGCCGGTGGTGACGGATTCTAAAAGCTGGCTCTAATCCAAATAAATACAGTTACACTCTCATCAGAAACGTGACACTCGCCTGAGGCCGTTAAACAAACAAAGAAACAAGACACACACACACACACACACACACACACACACACACACACACACACACACACACACACACACACACACACACACACACACACACACACACACACACACACACACACACACACACACACACACACACACACACACACACACACACACACACACACACACACACACACACACACACACACACACACACACACACACACACACACACACACACACACACACGCGCACACACACACACACACACACACACACACACGCACGCACACACGCACACACGCACACACGCACACGCACACACACGCACGCACGCACGCACACACACGCACACACACACACACACACACACACACACACACACACACACACACACACACACACACACACACACACACACACACACACACACACACACACACACACACACACACACACACACACACACACACACACACACACACACACACACACACACACACACACACACACACACACACACACACGAAAGCTCTCGAAATGTGCTTGATAAGTTGCACATGCCAGTGCCCACAGCCTGTTTCATTACACCTTTAGCTTCATAATTATCACACAACCCAGCGAACACTAACAAAGGGCAAAAATAGGCAGCTTCTACAGAAACAGCTTATGTTTGCCTTCCTCCTTCCTTCCCTCCCTTCCACTCTCTCTCTCTCGTGTGTATATATATATATATATATATTTACTGACGACCAGTTATGTTGCGTGTTCGTGTAACCAATGGGGAATGTCACTGAACCTTGAGAAAACCGTATTTATGCGTACTACGAGAAAGAAGGTGCCTATGAACTTTGTCTACACCCTCAATAATGTACATGGGACTGAAGTAAAGAAATACAAGTATTTAGGTGTAATAATTAATAACCAGCTAACTTGGAGTGACCATATTTCCAGTATAACTTCATCTGGGATGAAAAAACTGGAGTTTTTAGGACACAAGTTGAAAGGTTCCCCAAGCAGCGTCCGAAGCAGCGTAAAAGAATAGCTTATGAATATATTATTCGGCCAAATGTCGAGTACGCTGCCATGGTGTGGGACCCTCACACGAAAAAAGACATCGCGCGGGTAGAAAAAGTTCAAAGGCGGCCCGGCCCGGATGCTTCATCTATAACAAATACCTAAATTCTAATTCTCCCTCTTTCCTTATGAAAACGAACCAAATAAAACAGCTCTGTACCCGACGAAAGATAGAAAGATTAGAATTTTTACACTCCTTAATTCACTGAAAGCTCGGAATCTCGGCAACACTTTATGTCACATCATCTCTCACTCAAAAAACAAGACACACACAATTGTAGCTTAACTCCCCATTTCGCCAGAACCAACATCCACAAATTCTCCTTTTTTCCCACGAACAGTCAGAAACTGGAATGTACTGTCTGGGGAGGTTTTCATTTGTGAAAATTTCAGGAGTGCCATAAGCATTATTTTTGACCACCGAGAGAGTTTTTAACTGGTTGTTTTTTGAAAGATATTTTTTAATGGTGACATACGTATTCAAAATGGCTTATATCTGTGTCAATTCATGCTTCTAGGTTATTTGTAGAAGTGTATCTGTGCATGACATGAAAACATTTCTCCTTTTCTGTGTTATTTCTTCTTTACACTGATTTTGCCCATCCTGCTTGGACCAAAAAGGTCTGCAGTATTATGTAAAAAAAAAAAAAAATAAAATAAAATATAATCTCGGAGACATCACCGTTGGTTAGCGCAATCTCCGAACAGGTATTCGCAGTACAATGCTTATGAGGGGCGCTAAGGGTGTGTCCTGCATTCCGAAAATGACTTTCAGCCTTTCCTATTTTTCGTCAGTAATCGCAAAACTAAAAGCGGGACGCGGGTTATTGTCGTCGTATGGGGACTACGCCTATGCACCGGACCTAGAAGGCGGCAGCTCATGCATGGTTATTATGGCACCTAATATTATTTCCCTTCCCACAGGACTAAAATACGTGTCCGATGTGCAAATATACACGCGCTGTGCTCGTTCGACTCTCTTTGGTTTTTTTTTTTTTTTCAGCTTCGCTAGGTAATGTGCATCGTCAGCCTGGCGAAATGCATAACAGTGATAGCTGTTTTTATCGGGACAGGGCGTCGTCGGGAAAAGACGCCTGTGTGACAGTTTGTTTTTCTTTTCTCTTGACATGCCAGGCCCGAACTTGCACCCGCCTCCATGACTTACGGCCGCATTTGGAAGTTCTGGCACTTTATTCCAGCAAGTCGCCTCATAGGTATAGCCTGCACAATAACGTATGCATTCGCGGTCGTGTAAACTAACCACTCGTACTAGTGTTCGCAATTTTTCTTGCTATAAGTTGTAGGGGATCTAAAGGAAAATGAAAATTTTCTTGACGCGTATACTAAACACGAGGGTTTTCTTCTAGCAAGGTAATTTCTTAAATTAAAAACTCCACCGTTCGTTCTTTTTTTTTTTCCCGAGGTATAACCCAGAGGGAAGTCTAGCATGGGAGGTATAGATCCGTAGGCTAAGAACTAAACTGCGACAAAGTATGACAAAGGCGGTGAATAAGAAAAAAAAAAAAAGAAATGTTAGACATCGTTTGGGCGAGAAAGTACGCCGGAAAGATTATTCTGTTTAGAGGCGAAGCCAGATGAAAACTCTAGTTATGCACCCAAATTGTTTTGAACGTGTTTTGCATCGGTTTTAACAATTTTTTGCTTTCAACATATTCTACAACTTCTGTACCGAAACGTTTTTTCTAGAACCGTTCTATACAGTTAAAAAAAAAAAAAAAAAAAACTCGGTAATTAGACTTCGCTGAATAATAAATATTGGGGAACTGAATAAATACTGCAGACTGGAACGTGCTGCTCTCAACAGCACTCAGTTTCGCGGGTATTGGAAACACTGCCTTTTCGAAAACCTTGGTTACATTTACCTGGCGCTATCCCACAGCCACTACTGGCTGTCGCTTCAGTGAGTTGGGCCAATCTTGGGCGCGCTGTTGTCGAAGCGCGGGAAATAAGCTCATTGTCTTTCAGCCTTTATGGTGTTCAGTTTAAGAACGATTATTCAGAATAATGATACTCTGCCTGTCTTTCTTTTCGCAGATATATATGTTTTTTACGTTAAGCCTTCTTGCAGTCAATACAGTTTTGCTTAGTTTGTGTTTTGACGACTGTGCGGCTACACTGAACGATAAACGAATACTTGTTGTTTTATTTGTACACTATTGTTGTTTATTTGTAAACAGTTCAGACAATCAAACGCACTACTGCCGCTCTACTCGTTCAGTGACAATACCACTGGAGCTCAGAACGCAAGAACCGGGAATTGTCATAAACGTTTTTTTTCCTTTGGAAATTTCAAAATAAATAATTTAACTACTACAACTTTTTTTTTTTAAGGAAACATTGCCGTAGCAGCGCAGTTACGTAAAGTTAGAGGAACCTGCTCGTACTAATGGTTAATTCCAAAATAGAAAAAGAATGGCAAAGAAAAGAAGTGAACGTAACACACAGCTCGTTTAATTGAGACCGTTGCGTAAGTGCTCCAAATTAGAGCGCGCCTTACCTCAATGTGCACACGCACGAAGAGCAGCGCTAATTACGAACTTCGCGTTCAATATTGCGTAACTCCGACGTTCAGGGTGGATGGGGAGGCCAGGGGTGCACCACGTCAGCAATGACGGAGGCACAGTGCCGGCTTCTATGTTTTTTAGAGGCCCCGTAGTACACGAGAGCTGTCCGAATACGGTAAGCTATACGGAGGCTTTTAAACGATCTTTGGAGATGTGAATAGAGGTCGTCGAGAGCAGACAAGCAAGCACTGCATGGTATTTATTTATTTATTGTTTTGTTCCGGCGACACGCTCCGCACTTTCAATCTTACGAGGCTACTCTAGCAATGAAATTCCTCTTGGAAGCCTGGGTTCACTTTGTCATCCCAACCGTAGCAACTCATGCTGTAATGACACGCACAATGCGTTAGTTACGGTCGTTATTTGAACGTAACCTAAAATATGTTCCCATTAGTGGCAGTAATTAGTCCAACATCTGTCGCAAGCGACGTAGGCGTACGCGACAGAACGCACGGGCTGGTGAACCGCCGTAAGCGATGCTGCTACTTCGTAAGGTATTCAGAACTTTTCTAGGCTGAGTGCATCTTCAGGGAATGCATAAACTTTAACCAGAGCAGTCTCAGTGAACTATAACGTTGCAAAAAAAAAAAAAACTCTAATTAAAGGATACTATGTTTGGCAACAAAAGTGCTCATGTCATCCTAGATTAAATCTATCAAAGTTGCAATAGTATTATTACACTAACGTGGAGGCGGCGTTTCGCCGAACGTTGTCCCAAAGTGGAAAAATCACAAGTTGAGTCTTAAAAAGTTTCTGGGACAACCCACGCTCTTTCCAGAAGCCGGCATTGAACATGGAGTGTTTCACAGTATGATTTTTTATACGCTTATACCTCGTTAAGTGCAAACGCAGGGGAAGGCGTGTCGAAATTTGGCCGAAGTTGCCATAACTTGCACACCTGGATGGGTTCGAGTATGGTATTAACGGTCATAATTCTGTAACAATCGCTTGGAGGACGTTACGTCAACTTTCCACAGTCGGCAACATCCAAGATTATCTCCACTCCAAATCTCTGTTGTTTTCTGCTTTTTTTTTCGCCATGCTTATTTCTGTGCCGTCAGCTTACCTGCCTCTTTCTTGTGAAAGCCTCTGTGTTAAGGACTGTGCCAAATTATTTTGAGTTCGTGTTTTTTTTTTTTTTTTTTTTTTTTTTTTTTTGTAACGAAGGCGATTGCGAAGGTGGCTTCTTTGCAATATCAACCGTACTGTGGTGGAGCACGCTTTTCAGGCAGCCATGTCCCATCGTTTTTCCGTTTCTACTGACCACGCTTGCAATACTCGACCGCAGTCGTTTCAGTATTTAAGGCGAAAGCGTTTAGAGGTTCATGTATGTCCATCTATCCGTACGTGAGTGCGTCAGCGAGAAGTTTCAAGCTTGGCGACATTCCGCGGGGTTTTGTCTACCTTTAAATTTGTAAGTGAAGAACTTTAGTGGTAGATAGTGACCGATAATGATCGGGGCAGTTACGGATAGCGACAGTTAGTGATGGTGATGATTAGAATGAGATGATAGTGAATGTGATGAGCGTGGTGACCAAGCTGATGACGTCATCAGTCATGACCAGTCATCATGACGTCTCATCCGGTGATGTTTAATAATAAGAACAGATGTTATTATGACGTCAATTTCGGCCATGGCGTCACGTCCGGTCATGATTGATGACTTCACCAGGCGGTTCACGCATATACGAAGCTGACCCCACCGGGAGTCCGTGCTGCGCCTTTCATTTGGCGCTTCCCCGAACGCCTCAGCACACAGCATACAGAAGCAGACGCAGTAAAGCAGGGATCAGTAGCGTTTCAAATTGTGTTATAAAAAAGAATAAAAGGCGTAGTATCTGCAACACTTCTTCGCAGATACCCGAACAGCGTCGTAAGGAAAGGGAGGAAGGAAGGTTGGACTGAAATAAGGAAGAGAGAAAGAGGTGCTGTAGTGGAGGTTTTCGGGGTGATTTCGACCACCTGGGGGTCTTTAACGTGCCCTAACATTGCACAGCACACGAATGCATTTCCGTTTCGCCTCCATTCGGTCCTGATGGTGCAGGTTTAGGCATGGCAGTTTAGCAAACATCACGCTGAAGACTCAACAACTCCCGCGCTCCAAAGGCTGTCGCCGCATCGCACTTTATTGGTCCGAAGGGCCACCTAGAATTTTTTATAGCGAATGCTGCACTGCGTTAAGTTTTCAAGCCCTAGGCTTGGCACCGTGGCACCGTGGCACTATGCCACGTGACCGTTGCCTAGCAACTGTCACGTAGTATTGGCCAAAAGCTGTTTTGACTTTAAGTGAACACATCGTGCATTCTCGCGCCAATTCTTCCCTTTCTTTCGCGTTAAAGTGTAATCTATTGTAATACTGCGAACATTTTACTTTAGTAGTTAGGTGTTCGTAGTTTTTAATGCCTGGAACCTTCAATGAAGGGCGGAACGTACGGCTAATGCAACCTATTTTGCAGTTTCTGCCACGCGCAGAGACGGATACCTTAGCTTATAGGCTGAGAATGCGTATTATATACCGATTCAACTTATGCGTCAGTCAAACTCGCCGACGAGGCACTGCTGTGCCATTTGCGTTGTCTGTCTTTGCTCGAGATAACTTTGGGTGACTGCTACAGGTTGGCTCTCTTCTCTTCCGCATTATCGATATGCAATAAATGAAATGCGTATCGCAGTGTCCCTCGTGATGCAATATTGCCACGTGCCTAGCGCCGCGCGACAGCCGTGTTTGGTGCCGACGACAACGAAGCGGTGGTTGGCACGAGCGGCGCGCTGGTGCTGGACGCTGTGACTCTGTGTTCGAAACGACAAGCCGACCTCATTCTCGGGTCCTTGGCTACGTGGTACTTTCACGGCTCCCTCGGACTTCAGTCGTGACACTGGTGGAGGTGCGATCGATGATCCCTTCTCCTGCGGACGACCCTACGCGGCCGCCTCTCGTGACCACTCCGGTTCATCGTACCAGCCGACGGCTCCGAGGCTTGTCCCCCGAGGCCTTCCCTCTTGACGAAGAGACTCTGGCTGTGGCAACGACACCGCCCGCCCCTACCATGACTGTCCCTTCCACCCCTTCGTCCTGTCTCATCCTTCAGACCCCACGTACCCCTAAACCATTTCACGGTGAGCAGTTTGAAGACGCCGAGGACTGGCTAGCTCACTATGAAAGGGTCGCGACGTTTAACGGCTGGGACGACGCTGCGAAAATGCGGAACGTCTACTTCAGCCTTGAAGACGCTGCTCGGACATGGTTCGAGAACCGCGAGGCCACATTCTCTACGTGGCCGGCCTTCCGAAGTCAGCTCCTCGGTACGTACGCCAACAGTGACCGCCGAGAGAATGCCGAGCGTGCCCTGACCTCTCGAGTTCAGCGTCAGAACGAGGGGGTCGCAATGTACGTTGAAGACGTCATGCGCCTTTGCCATCGCGCCGACCCGTCCATGAGTGAGGAGAAGAAGGTTCGGCACCTGATGCACGGCGTCAAATAACAGCTTTTTTCCGGCCTCGTGCGGAACCCGCCCACCACCGTCGCGGCGTTTCTGGCTGAAGCTGTGACCATGGAGAAACTGTTACAGCAGCGATGCAGCCAGTACGGTCGGCCGCTGAATTCCATATCCACACTACCGCCGTCTGACCGAACCGACTACAATCCCGGGGCAGATATGAGCTCCCTTCGCGACCTCATTCGCACCGTGGTTCGCGAGGAGCTCCAGAAAGTTCATGGAGCTCCTGGCGCAGCTTCCCTGGCCAGCATCATCCGTGAAGAGGTCCAGAATGCACTCACGCCACCAACAAGTACAGTCGTTCCACCACCACCCCCGGGCCCCACCGAGCGGATGACTTATGCTGATGTCACACGCCGCCCAGCCCTGCTACCCACCCCTTCGCCTTACACGCAACCTCAGGTCGCTGTGCACGCTGCGGCACCGCTGCCCCTTTGGGAAGATCGGCGCCAGGCGCCCCGGAAAACTGATCTCTGGCGCGCTCCAGATAACCGCCCTCTCTGCTACCACTGTGGCGAGGCAGGTCACCTGTACCGGCAGTGCCCTTATCGTCAGATGGGCCTTAGGGGATTTTCCCCCGACAGCCCTCGTCCACGGCCTGGTCAGCGGCCTCAGGACATCGCCGAGTACGTAACCCGCCAGCGTACGTCACCCGCCAGTCTGCCACATTCTCCTCGTCGCGAGTCGCGCTCGCCTTCGCCTCGTCGCTCTTCACCCTCTGGGTCACGGTATACCGCTGGACGCCATGGTTCCTCGAGTCCTCATCGGGAAAACTAGCTCCGGCGACCTTTGGGGGCGAGGCCGCCGCACACCGATTCGCCGTAAAGCTTCCACCGCCGCACCGCTCGATTCGCCCTGACGTTGAACGCCGAATTCCTGTCCAGTTTTCGCCGCACAGACCAGATCGCCCCGACGTCGTCCGCATCGCCGACCAGTTATCACCGCCGTGTCGCTTAAATTGCCCCGACGCAGACCACACAACTGCCGCCCAGCTTCCGTCGCCGCACCGCTTGCTTCACTCCGACCTGCCGTCGACATTGAATTGTCCCGACGCCGACCACTCAACCGCCGTCCAGCTCCTGCCACCACACCGCTCACTTCACTCCGAACCGTCGTTAACAGGCCCTGGTCTTGGCCGGGTCTCCCTGGACATCCCTATTATCGTCGACACGAAGGAGGTCAGCGCTTTAGTTGATACGGGAGCCGATTATTCCATCCTTAGCGGGCGGCTTACAAGGACACTGAAAAAGGTGATGACGCCATGGAACGGACCAGACATACGTACGGCAGGCGGACATGTGGTTGCACCACTGGGTATGTGTACAGCCCGGGTTACGGTGCGAGGCTGCACATTTGTTGCGACTTTTCTCGTTCTACGCGAATGCTCTCGTGATGTTATTCTTGGCATCGACTTCCTTCGTGAGCACGGTGCCACTATAGATCTACCGAACCGCTTGGTGACGTTTTCCGCCAAACTGGCCACTGAAAAGCATGAGTACCGCGGGTCCCACTCCACGCTGCGAGTCGCCGATGATAGCCTCACAGTGCCACCACGCGCCAGCATCCTCGCCAGAGTTACTTGTGACGAGCCACATCACGGCCTCCGGGTTGTTGAGCCTAATGTCTCCCTCTCACTCGCCATGGGAGTTTCTGTGGCAAGAGGTCTTTGTTTCCTTCGTGGAAGAGAGACGGAGGTACTTGTCACCAATTTCTCCAATGAACATCGACATCTGTTCCGTGGCACTGTCATTGCTTACGTCGACCATCTGCACGAAGTCGCCGAATGTTTTGCTTCAAAGGAAGCTACGCCTAGCACTGAACCGGATGATGCCGTACACGCTGTCGACATCAATTCTAGCCTTTCCTCCGTTGAAAAGAGGCAACTTCAAGATCTATTGCTGGAGTTTCGTGTGTGCTTCACGTCTTCATCTAAGGTGCAGCAAACGTCGGTCATTAAACACCGGATTATCACGCATGAAGGCACTCGACCCATCCATCAGCAGCCCTATCGTGTGTCTCCTCGGGAGAGAGACGCTATCCAACAGCAAGTCAAGGAGATGCTCGCCGATGGCGTCATTCAACCTTCAAGCAGCCCATGGTCCTCGCCTGTAGTCCTCGTTAAAAAGAAAGACGGAACACTTCGTTTCTGCGTTGACTATCGGAAACTGAACAGTATGACAAAGAAGGACGTCTATCCGCTGCCACGGATTGATGACTCTCTCGACCGACTTCGCCGAGCCAAGTACTTCTCCTCCATTGACCTCAGGAGTGGTTATTGGCAAATTGAAGTTGATGAGAGGGACCGTGAAAAAACTGCCTTCGTAACACCAGATGGGCTCTATGAATTCCGCGTCCTCCCATTCGGGCTCTGCTGTGCTCCTGCCACCTTCCAGCGGATGATGGACACTGTGCTCACAGGTCTTAAGTGGCAGACATGCCTTGTTTATCTCGACGACGTAATAATTTTTTCACCGACGTTCACAGAACACCTACGCCGCCTGAGAACTGTTCTCGAAGCTGTCCGGTCTGCCAACCTTTCTCTCAAGCCTCAAAAGTGCCACTTCGGGTTCACCGAATTGAAGTTTCTTGGGCACATCGTGAGTGCTGATGGCATCCGAGCTGACCCTGAGAAACTTGCTGCCGTTGCTGCCTTTCCCGTCCCCGCCCACAAAAAAGCAGTCCGACGGTTTTTGGGGCTGTGCTCCTATTATCGTCGCTTTATCAAAAACTTTGCACAGATGGCCAGCCCTCTGACTCTCCTGACTCGAGATGACGCATCATTTTCCTGGGGCGCCGAGCAGCAGATGGCTTTCGACGAGTTACGACGCCGGCTCCAGTCACCCCCGATCCTGGCACATTTCGACGATGATGCCGACACAGAATTACACACGGATGCGAGCAACGTCGGCCTTGGTGCCGTTCTAGTTCAGCACCAAGACGGGGTCGAGAAAGTAATTGCCTACGCCAGCCGTGCACTTTCCCGTGCTGAGTGTAACTATTCCACCACTGAAAAAGAATGTTTGGCGGTAGTATGGGCCGCTGCCAAGTTCCGCCCGTACCTTTATGGCCGACCGTTTCGCGTCATCACTGACCATCACTCGTTGTGTTGGCTGAAAAACTTAAAGGATCCTTGTGGCCGCTTAGCACGTTGGGCATTGCGCCTACAGGAGTTCGATTTCGATGTTATTTATAAGTCTGGCCGGAAGCACACCGATGCCGATAGCCTGTCCCGCGCGCCCGTCGGCCCTCCTTCGTCAGATGCCATCGACGACGATAGCTTCCTCGGAGCAGTCACTACGTCCGATCTCGCCTCCAGACAGCGTGCCGACGACGAGCTGCGACTTATTATTGACCATCTTGAAGGTGGGCATCCTACAATACCCCGGTACCTTGCTCGGGGGTTGTCGTCGTATTGCCTCCGCAATGGGGTGCTTTATAAGAAGAATTCTACGTCGAGTGCGAAAACATACCTGCTAGTCATACCGGCTGATCTAAGGCACGAAATCCTCCTGGCCTGCCACGACGAACCAACTTCAGGGCATCTTGGCTTTACACGCACCCTAAACCGAGTCCGGCAGAACTATTACTGGCCACATTTTTCTCCGAGCGTTAGACGTTACGTACAGACTTGTCGACAATGCCAGCGGCGAAAAAAACCCACGCTCAAGCCATCCGGTATGTTACAATCTATTGAACCACCCCTCACACCCTTCGAGCAAGTGGGCATGGACCTTTTAGGCCCATTTCCTTTATCCTCGAACGGACACAAGTGGATCGTAGTCGCCACAGATTACTTAACACGCTACGCTGAAACGAAGGCCCTTGCCCGAGGTACTGCCGGCGAAGTTGCTCGATTCTTTATGAACGACATTGTGCTCAGACACGGTGCACCGTCTACCATCATTACTGACCGAGGAAAGGCGTTTACAGCTCGGCTACTGCGGGACACCTTAACTCTTAGCCATACCGAGCATCGCACAACAACAGCGTATCACCCCCAGACAAATGGATTAACGGAACGACTAAACAAAACTTTGGCCGACATGATCTCAATGTACATCGACGTTGAGCATAAAATGTGGGACGAGATCCTGCCGTATGTCACCTTCGCCTACAATACGGCGCCGCAGGAAACCACGAAGTTTACGCCGTTCCGTCTCGTATATGGCAGAGAGGCCCGCACGATGTTGGATGCGATGCTCCCGTGCGGGGAAGAAGCGGTCGAACCCGACGCCGCCCATTTCGCAGAACAGGCCGAGCAAGCCCGTCAGCTGGCCCGCTTGCACATCAAGGAGCAGCATGCCACCGACGCTCGACACTATAACCTTCGGCACAGGGAGGCCCACTACGAACCAGGGGACCAAGTGTGGGTGTGGACCCCCGTGCGTCACAAAGGCTTGAGCGAGAAACTACTCCACCGCTATTTCGGACCCTATAAAGTCCTGCGCCGCTTAAACAACGTTAATTACGAAGTCATTCCAGATGGAACTGTGACCGTCAGTGTTCGACGCCAGCGGCCTGAAATTGTGCATGTGGTGCGCTTAAAGCCGTACTTTTCGCGTGACTGAGCGTTCCCTGCAAGTGAAATCTTGCGTCATTGTACAGTTCACCTCACGCCTAATCTTTTTTTTTTCTTTCTTTTCTCCTCTCACCTTGTCATCGGGACGATGTTTTCTTTCACGGGGGGGGGGGGGGGGGGGGGGATAATGCCACGTGCCTAGCGCCGCGCGACAGCCGTGTTTGGTGCCGACGACAACGAAGCGGTGGTTGGCACGAGCGGCGCGCTGGTGCTGGACGCTGTGACTCTGTGTTCGAAACGACAAGCCGACCTCATTCTCGGGTCCTTGGCTACGTGGTACTTTCACGGCTCCCTCGGACTTCAGTCGTGACAGTTATTCTTCAGTTATTACTAGTGGCGCGAAACAACTGATGACTTTTGACACGGCAGACTTTCAAAAAAAAAAAAAAAAAACTGCTGACTAAACAACTGGCTCGTTCGCGCTGAAACTGCGCACAGTGGTGTAGTTCAATCAAAATAATTATTTTTGAACGCACTGCTCTCTATTACGTATTTCTCAAAGGTTTTAATAGAACAACCAGTCAGCGCATGTCCCTGCCAACATCGAACAAAAGACGATTTTTTTTTTATAAAGAATAGAAAGTAAATCCATCAATCGGGGAATGGTACATACAATTTCATGTTAAAAATTGTGTACAATAATTGAAATGCACATATTTCTGTCCTCTTTATTATGAACACTGCAGGCAATACTGCATTCAGTTAGCAGTGTTTGTTGTCATTTGTATCTATCAAAATTTTCTCTGCTCTTGCAAAACAACCTTAACAATATAATCCAACTTAGGTTTAACATTTATTTATTTTATTTTATTTATTTATTTACTCTCAAGGCCAAGGCATTACAGAGATGAGTGGGTTAATAAACACATTAAGAACAAAAACAAGAACGGGAAATTGAATAAATTATATAATATTAACAATGGTACATTAAACGGTATTGCAAATGGTTGTTTTGAAGAAACTGGTGTCAATAATGGTAGCGAGGGAGGCGGGAAGGTGGTTCCAGTCAGAACAAGTCTTTGGTATGAAAGAATTTAAATGTAGATTCGTCCGGCAGTTGGGTATGGCAACCTTGAACTTGTGGTCGGTGCGGGATGAAGTATATGATGGTGGCTGAAACAGAGAGGATCTAAGAGTGAAATTAAAATGAAAAATCTTATAAAATAAGCAGAAGCGCGATATTTTTTGGCGAAGAGACAGATCAGGTGTATTAAGTTTTGACTTCATTATCGAGACACTGGCAGTCCGCTGATAGTTTGATAGTATCAAACGTGCAGAAAGATATTGGATGCCTTCAACATTATTATTAAGTGTACAAATAAGCAGTCTCAGTCAACGCTAACGTTGCAAAAAAAAAAAAAAAAAAAAAAAAGCTCTAGTTAAAGGGTACTATGTTTGGCAACAAGAGTGCTCACGTCGTCCTAGATTAAAGCTATCAAAGTTGTAATAGTATGATCATACTGAGGCGGAGGCGGCGTTTCGCTGAACGTGTTCCCAAATTGGAAAAATCTCAAGTTGTGTCTTAAAAAGTTTCCGGGACAACCCACGCTCTCTCCGGAAGCCGGCAGTGAACATGGAGTGTTTCACAGTATGATTTTTTATACGCTTAATACCTCATCAAGTGTGAGAGTCGTGGAAGGCGTGTCGAAATTCGGCCGAAGTTACCATAACTTGTACACCTGGATAAGCTCGAGTTTGGTATTAACGGCCCACAATCTGTAACAATCGCTTGGAGGGCGTTACGTCAATTTTCCACCGTCGGTAACAACCGAAATTCTCTCCATGCCAAATCTCTGTTGTTTTCTGCTATTTATTTCGCCATGCTTATATCGGTGGAATCAGCTTACCTGCCTCTTTCTTGTGAAAGCCTCTGTGTTAAGACACAATCCATATTATTTTGTGTTTGTGAATTTTCTTTTCCCTTTTTTTTTTTTTTTTTTTTTTTACGAAGGCGCTTGCGAAGGTGGCTTTTTTTGCAGTATAAACCATACTGTGGTGGAGCACGCTTTACAGGCAGCCATGTCCCATCATTTTTCTGTTTCTACTGCACACACTTGCAATACTCGACCGCAATCAAGTTTCAGTATTTAAGGCGAAAGCCTTTAGAGGTCCATGTATGTCCATCCTTCCGTGCGTGCGTGCGTCAGCGAGAAGTTTCAAGCTTCGCGACATTCCGCGGGGTTTGTCTACCGTTAAAGCTGTCAGTGAAGAACGTTTTTAGTGGTAGATAGTGACTGATAATGACAGTGGTTGTTAGTGATGGTGATTATTATAATCAGATGATAGTGAATGTGATCAGCGTGGTGACCCAGCTGATGACGTCATCATCTGATTACGTCATCGGACATGACCGGATGTGACGTCATCATTACGTCTTATCCGGTCATGTTTAATAATAAGAACTGATGTTATTATGATGTCAATTTTGGTGATGGCGTGCCGTCCGGTCATGATTGATGACTTCACCAGACGCTTCCCGCATATAGGTTCATTTCACATGACGTCATCGCACGAGTGCCATCCGCCATTTTTTGGTCACGTGAGCGACGCTGCCCGGTCGTCGCAAACAAAAGTTGATGTGTGGGGGAGTCACACGACGGACAAAATCGTGAAGCACTATCGCGATCTGGCATTGCTTGACTATAGTGAGCTAGAATATTCTAACATATACTGTTGACGTGGCTCTTAAGTCAGCGATTTCCACCTCTTTGCTTCTGTCCGCGAGCAGCGTTTTCGCAGTTCGCCTTCGGATTCATGCACGAACGACACTTTTCTTTTGCTTTATTTTTTTGTTCAGTTCAGTTCAGTCGTTCAGTCGTGTCCGATTCTTCGTGACCCTATGGACCATGTCACGCCACGTTTTCTGGTCTCTCACTATCTTCCTAACATCACATAACTTCATCTTTTTTTGTAGCGCAGAACATTCCAGCCACACCATGACGCCTAAGCATGTACAGCGTAACATGTAATGTACTAAAACGCCGGAGGAAAGCGGGATTTGAGGGACTGACTAGTACAGCCGCAAAGCAGGTATGAACGGGCGTCGCACTGTTCTGTATCCCGATCTTAGCCCGACGCTTGTATTGAGCGCCGCGGTATGTCTTGTCAGCGCCTGGCCTGATACCCACAGTCACAGGGAAAAGCTTGCAAGAGCTAATTAGTAACGTCCAACGGCTTGAAAGTATTCCTCGCTTTCCTCTAGCGCTTTAGCGCGCTTGCAGTTACGCTGAATACACGTAGTGGGAGCAGAAGGGCAGCAGTCCGAAAGGTTCCCCACCAAGGGGTGACAGTAAGCATGTTTATGAAGTTGTCATTGAGTAAGCGCGATCACTTGCACACACACAACCGCGTTTATATCACATCGAGCGGGACAGTCAGCACGGCAATGCTTTATCAAAACGACGGAGCAGAAGCAACAGTGCAAGACCTGCCACAGCAGGCGTCTACCCCCAAAAGTTGACAGCTGTGCTCTTCTTAGAGTTTTTACACCTGCCGGACCTATTGCCGCCTCCGTAGACAGCGCAATTGACCATTATTGTAGCAAATTACAGAGATCACAGCACCTTGGATCTTCCGAACTATCCAAACGAAATCTCAACAGACGGCGACGATGACTAAGGCTATGGCGGACCGGAAGCGGGAAGGCTTCATTTTTTCCGTCGACCCCGCGCGGCAGTGAATACAACCTATACGAAGCTGACCCTGCCGGCATTCCGTGCTGCGCCTTTCATTTGGCGCTTCCTCGAACGCCTCATCTCACAGCATACAGAAACAGATGGGATTAGAAGGATTAGTGGCGTTTCAAATAGGTTTATATAAAAAAGGCGTAGTATCTGCAACACTTCTCCCCAGAGAGTCGAACAGCGTCGTAAAGGAAGGAAGGAAGGAAGGAAGGAAGGAAGGAAGGAAGGAAGGAAGGAAGGAAGGAAGGAAGGAAGGAAGGAAGGAAGGAAGGAAGGAAGGAAGGAAGGAAGGAAGGAAGGAAGGAAGGAAGGAAGGAAGGAAGGAAGGAAGGAAGGAAGGAAGGAAGGAAGGAAGGAAGGAAGGAAGGAAGGAAGGAAGCAAGGAAGCAAGCAAGGAAGGAAGGAAGAAAGAAAGAAAGAAAGGAAGGAAGGAAGAAAGGAAGGAAGGAAGGAAGGAAGCAAAGAAGCAAGGAAGCAAGGAAGGAAGGAAGGAAGGAAGGAAGGAAGGAAGGAAGGAAGCAAGGAAGCAAGGAAGCAAGCAAGGAAGGAAGGAAGGAAGGAAGGAAGGAAGGAAGGAAGGAAGGAAGGAAGGAAGGAAGGAAGGAAGGAAGGAAGCAAGGAAGGAAGGAAGGAAGGAAGGAAGGAAGGAAGGAAGGAAGGAAGGAAGCAAGGAAGGAAGGAAGGAGGTGCCGTAGTGGAGATTTTCGGGGTGAATTCGACCACCTGGGGTCTTTAACGTGCACTAACATTGCACAGCACACGGATGCCTTTTCGTTTCGCCTCCATTCGGTCCTGAAAGTGTAAGTTTAAGCATGGCGGTTTAGCAAACATCGCGCTGAAGACTCAAAAACCACCGCGCTTTAAAGGCTGTCGCCGCATCGCACTTATTGGTCCAAAGGGCCACCTAGAATTTTTTGTAGCGAAAGCTGCACTGCGTTAGGTTTTCAAGCCCTCGACTTGGCACCATGGCACCGTGGCACCATTACACGTGGCCGTTGCCTAGCAACTGTCACGTGGTATAGGCCGAGAGCTGGGCCAAAAGCTGTTTTGACTTTAAGTAAACACATCGTGCATTCTCGCGTCAATTCTTTCCTTTATTTCGCGTTAAAGTGTAATCTATTGTAATACTGCGAACATTTTACTTTAGTAGTTTAGTGTTTGTAGTTTTTAATGCCTGGAACCTTCAATGAAGAGCGGAATGTGCGGAGAATGCAAAATATTTCGCAGTTTCTGCCACGAGTGGAGACGGATACCTCAGTTTACAGGCTGCGAATGCATATTATATACCAAGTCAATTTATGCGTCAGTCAAACTCGCCGACCACAATAGTGACGAGGCACTGCTCTGCCATTTGTGTTGTGTGTCTTTGCTCGAGATGGCTTTGGGTGACTGCTACAAGTTGGCTCTCTTCTCTTCCTCATTATCGCCATGCGATAAATGAACTGCGTACCACCGTGTCCCTCATGATGCAATATTTTAGTACTAGTGGCGCGAAACAACTGACGGCTTTTGACGCGGCAGACTTGCAATCGAATAAATACTGCTGACTAAACAACTGGATTGCTCGCGCTGAAACCGCGCACAGTGATGTAGTTCAATCAAAATAATTATTTTTGAACGCACTGCTCCGTATTACGTCTTTCTCAAAGGTTTGAATAGAACAACCAATCAGCGCATGTCCCTGTCAACACCGATCAAAAGACTATATATATATCAGTGGCGTAGCCGGAAATGTTTTTCGAGGGGGGCTGACGTTGCTGCTCAGCCTCCTCAGTATCGACTCCGTATCGAGATAACCTGTCACCAACATGTCACCTCTCAACTGCGCCATAAATTCTGCATGCCGAGATGCAAAGATTGCACGGAAGAATGAATATATACTACTGCCCGGGGCTTTCGTTCCATCGAGTATCCTAGACGAAATTCATTTGTTTAACTTTTCTAGAGCTGAAACTTCATCATAGCCAGTTTTCCAGCCATACAATTACATTAGTTCGAATACGTGGTCTTCCTGAAGGACCCGCAGAGGAAATGGTTGCTTGCACTCTCCAGTGTGCTTATAACTTTGATTATAATGCAGCAGCTGCACTCTAATAAACTGAAGTGTTACGAACAGAGGAGGACTCCCAGCAGACCACTTCGACAGACTTTCCACCGGAGCATACATAGCGGCTAGGAACAGCGAGATTCAGAGCGAACAAGAGGCCTGGGAGGGACAAGACAGCGCGGCGTCAGAAGATCGAGTTTGGCCGGCGGAGGCTGCTCATGTGGCGTCACGCTCCCTCCTAGTTTTTTTGTTCTTTTTTCTCCACGCATTCCATCTCTCCGTGCTTTGTCAGCTTCTCTGACAGTATGACTTGTTTTTTTTTTTATGGTCCGATGAATGATTTCAAAAAACTAAATGCACCTTTCGCTTTTTTTAATCCCACCGAAATCTCTTTTTGACCCTGAAAAAGACATACTGGAGACAATGTCCAGATTAATATCCGGCTGTGGTGGTTGTTTTGGTCTGCAGTGTATGACAGTACGAAAACAATTCGTGGGGGGCTGAAGCCCCATAAGCCCTCCCCCTAGCTATGCCCCTGATATATATATATATATATATATATATATATATATATATATATATATATATATATATATATATATATATATATATATATATATATATATATATATATATATATATATATATATATATATATATATATATATATTTATTTATTTATTTATATAGAAAGTAAATAGAAAGTAGTTCCATCAATCGGGGAATGTTCATCCATGCTAAGATTTATCCCCGATTATGAATCCACAGCTACACAGCACCGCTTGGTCTTTGTCATACCGAGTGGCAAATGCCTAGGAAGCCTCAGCAATGACGTCCCTTACACATTTTTGCTGCGCGCAACAGTTTCACTATGCGGGGCTATAGCGCTTTTATGTCACCACAGTCCGAGAAAAGAAACCAGCGTCAGGCGACGCTGCATCTGTTTTCGACAATGGTGCTCAAATCCATCGGCGATAATTCCCGTCCTGCCTGTCAAAGTTTCAATGGTCAAATTGGTTAATTTTCGTATGCACGACTGTTCTGTAGCCGGGAAGCACGTCGGGCCTGGCCCTGCAGTAGCATGCACGCGCGTCAGATTTACACGCCACACTTAGGGCCTGAGTTGTAGTTTTGATTGACAGGCGAAGCTGGGAGAAACTCCTGAATGCTGAAATCGGACGAGTTCAGAGGGAAACTGTCTTCGGATGGGAGGTAGGGGGGGGGGGGGGGGGGGAGGTGGAGCGCAGAAGCAGCTTGAGCGTCGCCTCGCATTGCTGCAAACGTACATGTGGTCGACGTAGAGTCCCAGCGTTGTTCGCACATGACATGAATGTGCAAAACAAACCTTCAGAGCTGGCGCGGCATTAACGCAAAATGCGATAAATTACAAGTTATTACAAGTGGAATTCAGTGCACATCTTGAACCTAGTAAAATGGTTGCAAATTAGCATTAAGTGCGTAATAAAAATGGGATAAAGACATTTATTATACACTATACTTGCACAAGTAATCCGTTCAGGGGAACGATAGCTAATGGAAAGAAGGAACCGAGAATGTGTTGACGTGAGAAATACCATATCCACTGTCCACGAAGCCTATGAAGCGAAACCCAAGTGATATCCCATAGCGACGTTTGTTAAACCAATAAAATTAGAAGCCGCACGAAGGTCCATTGGCAAGCAAAGTTTTATTTTCATTTATCTAAAGACGCCGCCAGAGCTCGGGGAGATATCGGGTGTCACCGAACAAGAGGCATCCTGCATAGCTGTCTATTGACACATTTCCGATATTGAACTTAATTGCTTTTTTTTCTTGGCTTTTGGATCCTAATGTTACACTTACCTTGTATTCTGCTTCTTCGTTGGCAATGGAGTTCTTTGCAAGAACATATATGGCTTGGGCGTTTTTAAATGCAATATTTCCAAAAGATCAAAAATGAGGTTTTTGTGATTTTCTTGCTTTTAGGAAAGTTTTCCTTAGCTCGCTGCGGTATCATTCGTAACAGTATGTTGTGGGAAGCGAATTGGGGCTACTTCTAGAGCCAGGAAAAAGTGTCATAGCTTGCGGGCCTGGTGTTTCATCTTGATACTCAAACTTGGAAACTGGAGAAGTCGACGACAGTCCAAGTCGGGGCGTGTGGCAGGAGAGATAAATGCCCCGAAGCACGCCTGTATATTTTTTTTATAGTTTTGAGATCGTTTAAGCCTTCGAGTCTCAGGAGACGCAGATCAATTTTATTCTGTTTTTTTCTTGCGTGCGCTGTGTGTAAGAGAATGTCAAGAAGAAGAGTAGAGTAAAGATCGTGAAATATAGATGCAAAGTTTTTGTAGCTGTAACAGGTGAGAAAAAGTATAGGATTCTTTCAAAACCCTTCGCTTCTCTTAGGGTCGTAAATCACTCCGCCAAGTGTACTTCCCCATATATGACTGCTAACGGAAACGTGTTCACTTTAAGAACGACGTCTCTACAGTTGCTTTGCTGTATTTTGCGCATAACTTCAAACCCAAAATCAGCAAGGCTGTTTGTTGGGATAGTTGGTGGAACTTCCCCAACTTGGAGAAGACTGAAGCGCAAAAAAGGCAAAGACATGAAAGTTACCTTTTTGTCCCGTCTCTCTATCACGTGCCTGTCTTTTTTGCGCACCAGGCTTTGGCAAAATGATCAACAGAAACTTCGATAATTCAGAAGAAAGTTGGCTTGAAGCAAAATCTAGCAGGCACTCCTTGAAGACACTTCCACTAAAGCAAATAACACTGTCCTTACTCTGCCCTGATTATGCTGACCGTACTGAGATCTACCAGTGTGGCTCGGTCGCACCCTCTAGTTCTGCAGGCTCCGGGCCAACTATATATAGCTCTGATTCCAGCCATACAGGTCCTTGTACGAAGTCTCATATATATGACATTATCAACAGATACAGAACTATTCAATACACGTGTCCGAACACCCCAAACGAAGAGCTGTGCTTCGGGCTTCCCATTTCAGCTGTTTCTGATATATTATTTGCGTCATGGCCACCATACGCGGCTAGTGGCCGAAATTTGAACACCGATCACTGCAAGGAAGTCACGGCGTCATTTTCTTGTGGCCGCCTAAACAGTGTGGTAACATTGGCTACGAATTCGCACATAGTGCTACTCTGGTGATCACGGGAGCAACATATATATTGTCCCAATTCCATTGGCAAGAGCCTACGCTAAACTACATCTATTTGTGCTTGCCCGCAGCACAAATCTGGCTGTGCGGACTATTGCCACCTTCGGGACGTCATATGCTCAGCCTCGACCCGTTCCTCTGACTGAAGCTGACTTCCGGTCTCTTCCTTCGCTCTTAAGCTGTA